>NW_003852411.1:21352479-21364618 GCF_000181295.1 Otolemur garnettii
AAAAAAAAAAGCCAGGTGTTTTGGAGAGTGCCTGTGGTCCCAGCTACTTGGGAGGCAGAGGAAGTTTAAACTTACTATCTTGAAACATGTAAAAAACCTACCCCTCTTTCTTTCTTGTACTTTCTACCTTCATTCTTTCAAATTGATCATAAACACAACTGTACAATCAAAACATATTTTGCTTTCTAATCAAAAAGCAAGTCAAAAACGCATGTGTAAGCGATTCTTGGCATTTCTATCCCTGTTCAGTAGTTCTTTCTTCAGTAGAAGAAACAGTTTGTTTCTGTTCCCCAAATGCCAGAAGACTCTAGTTCTACAGTTGGGAGATATTTTATCATTCTACATTATGAATCCTAATTGTGACGGGAGCTACACAAATCTACACATATAAAATTCATATAACTGTCCACCAAAAATCTCGTTTTTAAATATAAATTTAAAATTCACTTCTATTAAAAACCCTATTTCAATTTCTTCCTATTTTTTTTTCGAACCAGAGCCTCCAGCTATCCCCTTAGGTAGAGCACTGTGGCATCACAGCTCACAGCAACCTCCAACTCCTGGGCTCAAGCGATTCTCCTGCCTCAGCTTCCCAAGTAAACTGGGACCACAGGTGTCCACCACAACGCCTGGCTATTTTTTTAGTTGCAGCCGTCATTGCTGTTTTTGGTGGGCCTGGGCTGGATTTAAACCCGTCACTTTAGGTTTATGTGGCTGACGCCTTAGCCACTTGAGCCATAGGCACTGAGCGAGCCAGTTTCTTCCTATTTTTAAAATACAATTCCTCCACCAGTTCCATTTTCCTAACCTTACAAGTAGTTCTGTACTTTCTGTACTGTGTTTCTTCATTATTATCTACAAATCTTCATTAATACCTACAAGTACAATGGCTCACATCTATAATCCCAGCACCCTGGGAGGACAAGGTGGTAGACCCCTTGAGCTCAGGAGTTTGAGTCCAGCCTGAGCAAAAGTGAGATCCTGTCTCTACTAAAAATAGAAAAATTAGCCAGGCTTGGAGGCACACATCTGTAGTCCCAGCTACTCAGGAGGCTGAGAGGATAGCTTAAGCCCAAGAATTTCAGGTTGCTAAGAGCTATGAGACCATGGCACTCTATTAAGGGTGTCAAAGTAAGATTATCTCAAAAAAAAAAAAAATTAAATAGTATTAAGTATAGTTATACTCATATATTCTCTCCTTTTTTTTTTTGAGATGCCCTCGGTAGAGTGCCATGGCGTCACAGCTCACAGCAACCTCAAATTCTTGGGCTTAAGCAATTCTCTTGCCTCAGCCTCCCAAGCAGCTGGGACTTTAGGCCCCTGCCACGACACCTGGCTATTTATTCTCTCCTTTTTAAAATTTGATAAAATATGTATGGTATTTAATATACTATTTCAATTTCTAAAAATATTTAATAAGTTGCAATATACATCTTTAAAATACACTGCTGTTTCTGAAGCTTTTTTTTTTGCAGTTTTTGGCTGGGGCCGGGTTTGAACCCACCACCTCCAGTATATGGGGCCAGTGCCCTACTCCTTTGAGCCACAGGCGCTGCCCTCTGATGTTGTTTTTAAATGTATCCTTAATATGTCTTCTCAAGGAGCCTTTTCCAGAATCTGGTGGCCTTCATAGGGTCTTTGTGTAAACAGAACAATACATAGAAGACACAGGTTCACCTCTTGGTCAGGGGAGCAGTGGAGGTAGATTCCTCTGGGAAGAGAGTACAGGCTGAATTCTAGTTCCTGCTGTACCCTTCAACCCAGCATCTTTGTGCACAAACTGCACAACCATATAGAGCAGCCCTAAACTTTTTCACATTATTCACAGGGAAAAAGAGACGAAGAAAAATAAATTGTTAACTTCTCCTTATAATCATTCTCCAACCACATATACGTAGCCATCTCTTACCATGCAGACTTACTTGGAAGGGATCTTCCAGACTCATAGGAAACCTATCCTCCTTTTATCTTTAATTTCCCCCTTTTCATGCTTTAATTATGAAAGATCAAAGAATATTACATCCCATAGGTATGAGATACATATCTAATGTGATCTTTGCAACAGTCCTCTGGAAGAGGGGAAACAGATACTATCTTTATTGCATAGACGAATATATCTAAAACTTAAGCCAAGTAACTTGATCCAAAGTTAACACTGGTACAAAGTAACAAAAAGGACTAAACCTAAGTTTTCAAATTCTTTTTTTTTTTTTTTTTTGAGACAGAGTCTCACTTTATTGTCTTTGATAGAGTGCTATGGCATCATAGCTCACAGCAACCTTCAACTCCTGGGCTCAGGTGATTCTCTTGCCTCAGCTTCCCAAGTAGCTGGGACTACAGATGCCTGCCACAAAACCCAGTCATTTTTGTTGGTGGTGGGGTTGTTACAGTTGCCACCAGCCTCCATGAATGTGGCCGGTACCCTAACCCCTGACCTATGGACGTCAAGCCTGTTTTCAAACTCTTAATCCAGAGTTCACTTTCAGTATTCAACATACCTAAAAATCAAGAAATGTCGCTACTTTCCACCTCTTTCTTTAACTTTTCACTCTTAGAACTTGACCTAAATTCTTCTGGGTCACCAAGGACCTCGCAGACAAATTCAAAGGCCACTTCTCACGTATTTTTCTGAATTCTACTACATCAAGCTCTAATATTCTGTTGTTAAGACAATTCTCCTCTGCCTTGATCTCTATAGCTACTTCTTTTTTCGCTCATTTTTTTCTTGTTTTTCCCTTGCCACAGATTGTCCGCAACATCCTATTACATTGCTCTATTTAAATAAACCTATTCCTTTGCAGTTTATCATGAAAATAGTTGCCTGGGGAGGCACCTGGGGCTTAAAGGAGTGAGGCGCCAGCCCCATATGCCTGAGGTGGCAGGTTCAAACTCAACCCCGGCCGAAAACTGAAAAGAAAAAAAAAAAAAGAAAAGAAAAGAAAAGAAAATGGTTGCCTGAAGAGGGTAATTTATAGCCCGGCATTGTGGCCAATTCCCAGCTACTCAGGAGGCTGAGGCAGGAGGACTGCTCAAGTTCAAGGTCGCTATGAGCTATCATGGCAACAGAGAGAGTCTCCAAAAAAAAAAAAACCAAACCAAACCAAACTCTAATTTGTATCTCTATTCCAGTAATGCTGCCATTTCCTGTTTGATGAATCTATTCCATTCTAGACTTTGATCACTTTTGGCCCTCATTAACTCTATTGCCTGATTATATCCGTCTTTATTTTTCTTAGTAGTTATGTCCTGAAAGGTGTAATACCAACACTGCTAACACCTTACATCAGTTTAAGTGGTCCATGGAGAACTATTTAAAATTAAGTTTATCTTAAAACATGTTGAGGGGAAAAAAAAAATCATGTATAGTTTTCTTTTAAATTTATTCAATTACATGCAGTAAGTTAATTTAAAAAAATTAAGTAACAGAAAGTCTGAAGATAAAGCAAAAATTGTGAATAACTTAAATTTGGTTAATATTGGCCATTAGGAAACTCATGTAGTTAAGCTCTCAGGCTCTGGATCAGTAATTCAAATGTCACTTCTGCTACATACTAGCTAAGTACCCTTCAACAAATTAATTAAATCTCTTGCTCCTAGGTATGAAGTTAAAAATATAATTCATAAAATAGTCTTAACTTAGTGCCTGGCATACTGAGTGCTCAACAAAAAATTTCAGCTCTTCCTGATCTCTCTTAGCTACCCTGTCTTCACTCATCATAAACTAGGCAGTGTTTAATAATTTTCTGAATATGAATCTTCTGCATCATTTTCCCTTGCACTTTTGTTTTTATATTCTGACATGATCCAACGATTGCAAGACAACTTTAAATATTAATCCTTGAGATGGTGAACTCATCTTTGCACAAACTTGCACAACCATATAGAGCCGTAGGAACTAAAAGTCACAATGCTGTTATTCACTGTGACAATACTAAAAGAATCTTTGATGTTTCTTGAATAAAGCTAAAATTAAGGTAAATCTGATGCAAAAAAAATCTCACAATACATATTAGATAAACACAACCTCTCTGAAGGTTATTTGTGACACTCTTTTAAAGGGTAAAGGGAAAAATCTGGCAGGACATTGTTCTGTTCCAGTAAGATATTCATCAGTTAACTTTAGTTGTGGGTCTATTCTTTGGTGTTTCCAATTCTCATTCATTCAATAATACATAAACTCTAGGTATACATCAACCACAATACAAGGTGATGAGGACATGGAAACAATTTAGTAAAAGGAAAACATGTATCAGAACACATACAAGTAAATAGAAAAAAACCACTAGATGTTATGCTACATAAATAATATATGGTAGTGTTTTTTACACCAGACATACTCCACAAATGCCGAATACCCCATCCTCCTTTAATGTTGAGCTCCTAGCAATACCTCACAGGGGTGAGTACATCACATCGATAGTAATAATTTCACTGTTATCTTGTGCTTAGATTCTTAAGTATAAGTCAATCATGTCTGCCAACCAGACAAGTTTCCTGTTGAAACTAAGTAATAGCCCTGTTTGATTGGATTTGCCAGCAAATACATGCAGACACAAGCCCCAAAACATGACTAGCATTTTGTTAATGTCAAGCAAAATAATAGGCAAAGCAGGGGCAGTGGTGCTCAGCTGTAGTCCCAGCTACTTGGGAGGCTGAGACAGAATTACTAGAGACCAGGAAGTCAAGGCTAGCCTGGGTAGCATTAATAAGATCCTGTCAATTAAGAAAAGAAAATCAGAATGCAGTAGGAGTTATCTTAAAATAAAATAAATAAATAAAACTGGCATAAAAGTAGGAGGACTATCTTTAGCTCTTCTAGAGAAAAAACAAACAATAGAAAATGCACTAAGCCGGGTTCACTGGTGCATGCCTGTAGTCCCATCTATTTAAGGAGACTGAGGGGGACAATCGCTAGAGCCCAGGAGTTATAGAACAGCCTGGGCAAAATAGGCAGATCCTATCTCTTAAAAATAAAAAAAAGAAAGAAAGAAAAGAAGAAAATTTACTTAAGTTCTCCTCTCTATAGAATATTTTTATCTACAAGAATGTTACAACTGATGCATTACTGGTAGTACTAAGGAATTTAAAATATGACTCAGAAAACTAACATATTAACTCTCACTTCTAAGTAACAACATAGACTAAGATAAGCCTTCATTGTATTACCCCTATCATAAGGTGATGAGTCACTTGGATCAATTTATGTACCAATGATCAATCCCTATCTTTCACAAATATGACACAAATAGCATTAAAACACAAGTTACCTACCTGATTCACAAAATGAAAGAGGAGAAACTTGGGGGGAGATGGGGACATTATCTTCAAAGGCATTTTATCAGTAAGAAGGCTAGAGCAGGAACAGGGAGGAGACAGGGCCTGGAATAACCCAGAACTTCCATTGAACTTATATTTTCAGCTATAAGCAAGATACTGATCCCAGGGCTTTTTCACCACAGCATACGAAGAAGAAATTTCTAAGAAATATATGTGTGTGTATACATGTTTATACTTTTTTTATAGCATACATACACACAGGGTGGACATAAAGTTTGCGTGTAGTTATTATGTTTGCAGTTTACAATGCTAAACTGCACACGAACTTTATGTCCACCCTGTATGTATGTGTATATATGTGTGTATATATATACATAAAAGAGAGAATGTGGAAAAAAAAAAGAAAAACTATTTCTTAAGTACTCAAAGAAATATTTATAGTATTCTGAGAATATTAGTGATTAGAATATTTTCTTCTATCAATATTCTAACATTCTCCCTCCATTATTTGTTGAGTTTTTACTATGTACTGAGCAGAGAAACAAGCCCTTTACATACATTATCCATTTTCTTTTTTATTCCTATAGCAAAACTTTGAGAAAGGTGCTATTATTATTAAACACATTTTACAGATGAGGGAATATTCTACCAATAATATAGGCCAGATCTCAAATTTTAACAATTTTATCTGTGACATCGTGGAGTTCGTTTACATTATCTCTAAGCCATCTGGCATTTAAATAGAAAAGGGCATCAAAAAATTAGTTTCTACCCCATTTCTAAAGCCGGTATACCTGTTTTTCACACCCTGCAACATTTTAACCTTTGCATGTAACAATGTTCATACATTGTAGTCAAGTTAAAAAAAAAAAAATCAGTTAACAGGGTGGCGCCTGTGGCTCAAAGGAGTAGGACGCTGCCCCCATAGACCAGAGGTGGCGGGTTCAAACCCGGCCCAGGCCAAAAACTGCAAAAAAAAAAAATCAGTTAACAGTACTGTATCTCCTTTAGTTACTACAGGTAGTACAATTTCAAGGAATGTGACAAGGAACAGGGAGGCAGTTTGATGGCTTGGAGCATCCCCTCTGGGTTTAGACTGCAGGGGTTTGAATCTATACACTGCCACCAATAACTGCTATGTGAATTTGGTCAACTTAATTACTCAGATTTCATTTCCTCAACCGTAAAATGAGGATGTTAGTAGCACCTCCCCCAAAGACTTGTAGGAATTTAAAAAGAGATAATGTATGAAAAGAGCTGATTACAGTGCTCAGTACATCGTAAAAGGTCAAGTAATGGTGGAGGGAGGGAGAACAGCCACACATATAAGCTCACCAGACCTGCCCTCCCCCAAACAATTAAAAAGCCTGTATTCTGAAGATTCCACTACAGAAAGGGAGAATTACTATTTGACTACATGTTAACGACAAAACTCAAATTCAACCTATTCCGAATTTTTTAGGGGATCAATGTATGAGGTGAGCCAGAAAAGATGCTGCAGTGCATCTGTGACACACACCTAAAAATGGCTACAGTCAAAGCAGCATCTTAATTACCAACACGGGAGGTTAAATCTACTTTTAAAAAATGCTGTTGTTAGGCTTGGTTGGCGCTTAATAACACTCTGTCATTTTTGTTTGCAGGAGTAAGCTATTAAGCACTTAAAATCAAGAAACCTCGATTCTTCTGGTGCATTCCACGCGAAAACCTTACAGCAGAGCGGCCTTCTGTCCAATTCTAAGTACCCTAACGAGGTAGGAATCTGTGAACCTAGACTGAAGACCAGCCAATGCGGAAATCCGGGTATCTTTCCAAGACAGCAAACGCCGGGCTGTCAGACCCTCAAAAAGATCCAAAATCACAACTACACATATACCTTTCCAGTAATTAAACGCAATCCTTCCGCGCAAAGGAAGGCTGGCTCTATCAATGCCCCCACTGACCCAGTGGCCTTTTCTTCGGTCCTATCGTGGAGCCTTTACCCTAACACCAGTAACATCAACGCTATCTGGAAGACGGGGAGACGCCGAGTGGGATCCACCACGCAAGTCGGGGGATGGAGCGGCCTAGAGGGCGAAAGGAGTACCCACGTCCTCCTGCAGAGTTGGGCAGTACTTCCCCAGCGGAGGGAGGACTGGTCGTGATCCCCCCTCCCCAGTGCCTCTCACCTAAACAGGTATTCCTCCACATTGCTCACTGCAAATCCTACCGTCAGTGTACACGAAGTGGACATTAAAGGCCCTGTCTGAACCTTTCAGTTGTACGGGGGAAGCATCCTCCGTACTGGAAAAAAAGACCGCGCGCCTGCCAGTCCGCCAGGATGGAAATCCCCTTCGATTATCCAGCAACGCGCATAATCCCCCAGCAGGGCCTGAGCTGGGGACTGAGTGGGAGAAGACCGACGGGTCCAGGACCTCCGCTGCAGACCACATGCGGCGGGTCGGACTCCGGTTTCCCGCTCCCCAAGCAGGAGGCGGATGTCCCCAGACACAGAGATGATGGTAACCAAAGAGAAAAGCGATGCTCACATCCAAGGCCCTCTCCATGCAGCCCCCCAGTCTCCGGGCGCTGGGGTCTGAGTGCGCTCCCACGCCTCAGGCCGCCCCACGTTGGCCCTTCCCGATGGGGCCCTCTTTGATCGCGGCCCCTATGTCCTCGGTTTCCTTACCGGCCAGGGTGAGTGTCAAGTTTGTGCACAACAAGGGTCTCCGCTGGGTGCTGGTCAAGGGAAGGGGGAGAGAGAGCTGGGGCTAGAGGGGTGGTCGGAAGGGCCACCGGATCTGGGGAAGCCCAAGCTGCGGATGGACAAACCGCCAAAGTACTTTCGCAGCTTCCAGAAAGGGAGAGCGAGCGAGAAAAAGAAGCAAGATGGCGGCTAGCCAGCCCCTACGTACAACGTCATGACGTTATGCACGTAAGGCAAATCTCCGCAAGGACCGCCCCCCGGCGCTAAGACGACCAGATCACGTGAAGCCTCCGTGGCGGCCCAACCCTGCAGGAGGGCGACGGCGCCTCCTGTTGGACGGAGGGAGTTCCTGCAATCAGAGACATCGCGGAAGGGCAAGGCTTTAATCTGAGACCCTGGCAGGAGTGAGACCTTGCCAAGGAACTCTCGAATTGACCACCATAACGATCCCTCGGTGAAATGAGCACTCTTGCGTCTGGTGGGTGAATGTGTAAATTTGTTTAATCAGCAGTTTGGCAGTATATTCTCAGTGAAGTAGGGGAAAAACTGTCAGGTCTTGGTGTGTAGGAGTTTGAGGAGATTTCCTTTTTTTTTTTTTTTGAGACAGAGCCTCAAGCCGACCCCGTGGGTAGAGTGCTGTGGCATCACAGCTCACAGCAATCTCCAACTCCTGGGCTTAATCGAGTCTCCTGCCTCAGGAGGAAAAGATTTCAAAGTTATCTCAAAGAATGAAAAAGTCAAACCCACTATGAAGAACAGAGTAGGACTGGCATACTAAAAGCACTTCCTTTTTGTTTGAGACAGGGTCTCGCTTTGTTGTTGGGGCTAGAATGCAGTGGTATCATCGCAGCTCACTGCAACCTCAAACTCCTGGGCTCAAGCCATCCTCCTGCCTCAGGCTCCTGAAGTGCTGGGTCTACAGGTTCCTGTCACCGCGCCTGGCTGTTTTTGTTGGTGGTGTTTTGTAGAAACAATTCTCCTCGAGCTGCCCAGTCTGGTCTTGAACCCCTGAAGGGATCCTCCTTCCTTTGGCCTTCCAAAGTGCTAGGATTAGGGGCAGCATGAGCTACCACGCTCAGACTGAGATCACGTTTCAAGATTGTGGTTACGGATGTAAAATAAGCCATTCAGTTTATTTACAGTGATTTCTCTCAGCTCTTTGGTTCAGCTACAAAGAAGATGGACAGTAAGCTTCTCCCATGCTGAGTTTTACCAGCCAAGTATAAAGTAAGTAGGTAGGTGAGTGTATTTGCAAGTGAGGAACTGTAATAGTAATGTGTCTGGGCTCGGCGCCTGTGGCTCAAGTGGCTAAGGTGCCAGCCACATACACCTAAGGTGGCAGGTTCCAATCCAGCCCGGACCGCCAAACAACAATGACGGCTGCAACCAAAAAATAGCCGGGCGTTATAGCCAGTGCCTGTGGTCCCAGCTACTTGGGAGGCAGAGGCAGGAGACTCACTTGAGCCCAGGAGTTGGAGGTTGCTGTGGGCTGTGAAGCCACGGCACTCTACCCAGGGGGATAGCTTGAGGCTCTGTCTCAAAAAAAAAAAATAGTAATGTGTCTGAATATATGGTGCATGTGTGGTAAATGGTAACTTTTGTCTGTTATCAGCTTACTGGGATATATTTTAAATCAAGGGTTTTCTTACCTCCTATATTGATCTGCGCTATCTTCCTCAGCAGAGGTTGAAAGATGTTTATGAAATTGTCACCATACCAATGTTAGAATAAGTAAAAATACTAGAGATATATTGGACTGCACCCGTGCCTCGGGTGGCAAGGGCGCTGGCCACATACACCTAGGGTGGCAGGTTTGAACCCAGCCTGGGTCTGCTAAGCAACAATGACAACTACAACCAAAAATAGCTGGGCATTGTGGCGGGTGCCTGTGGTCCCAGCTGCTTGGGAGGCTGAGGCAGGAGAATTGCTTGGGCCCAAGAGTTTGAGGTTGCTATGAGCTATGATGCCATGGCACTCTACCTAGGGCGACAGCTTGAGACTCTGTCTCAAAAAAAAAAAAAAAAATATATATATATATATATATAGAGAGAGAGAGAGAGAGAGAGAGAGAGACTGGGTGCAGTGGCTCAAGCCTGTAATTCTAGCACTCTGGGAGGCCTAGGCAGGAGGATTGCTTGAGGGCAGGAGTTTAAGACCAGCCTGAGCAAGACCAAGACTCTATCTCTACAAAAAAAATATAAAAATTAGCTGGATGTGGTGGTCCAGGCCTATAGTCTTAGCTACTCTGGAGACTGAGGCTAGCTAGACGATTGCTTGGGCCCAGCAATTTGATGATGCTATGAGCCATGCTGACACCACTGTACCCTATCTAGCGCAGGCAACAGAATGAGAACTTACCCTCTAAATAAATAAATAAAATAAATTTTATTTTAATTAATTAATTTATCTTTGAGACAGAATCTCACTATGTCACCCTTGGTAGAGTGCCACAGTGTCACAGCTCACAGCAACCTCAAACTCTTGGGCTTAAGCAATTCTCTTGCCTCAGCCTCCCAAGATAGCTGGGACTAAAGGCGCCCAGCACAACGCCTGGCTGTTTTTTAGTTGTAGTTGTCATTATTGTTTGGCAGGTCCAGGCTGGCTTCAAACCTGCCAGCTCTGATGTATGTGGCCTGTGCCCTAGTGGCTGAGCTACAGGTGTGCTTTCATTTATTTATTTATTTGGCTAGGCCAAATAAATAAATTTTAAGAAAAGAGAAAAAATAACAGTTGCCTCCTCTATTGATGCTGGTGATCTTTTGAAATGGAAAAGTTGGCTGATTGATATAAGGTCATTGCCAGAGAAAGGCCTGCTGGTTGTCCTCAAGAGGACAGGGAAGCATTTAGTGAATTTCCCACAGCCTTCTAGAATTTGGCCTAGAATGTCCTGGTTTCAGAAATATCTTCTTGAACAACATACAAGGCCTCCAGCAAACAAGCTTATGTTTGCCAAAGTCATGAGACTGACATATGCAAGCAAAATATGAATTTATTAATTTCCAAGAGCTATAATTATACACCTGGCTACTCACCTACATCGCCAGTGTATTTTCTGTGTAGCCAAACCTGCTCAGGAAACCAAAGGCATTATCAGAAGGTTGCCTGACAAGCACAGATTCAGAACAAATGGAGTTATATGCATAGCTGTTTCTTGATTCATCTATCTCCACAACAAGATGATTTTCTCCCAAAGATAAAAGTACTCAATTTCTAATGGTTGCAGTTTTTTACATTGATCTGCAGTACAATAGGGACATACTGCTGAATGTTGATTTATGCTCCTTCTCTTTTTGACAGCCCTTGGATGATCACTGGTCCTAAAGTGCCCTTGTATATTACTTTCTCTGTTTCCATGACTACCCACACCTCTTAGCAATATTCTTTCAATAAAAATCAAGTTAGTGTTAACTCAGGCCAGTTTGTGGTTTAAAGGTGACTTTGCTTATTCTGTTTCTGTTCATGGTATGTGATGTGAAACTCTCAGAGAGCAGTCTTATTTCACCTTTTCTCCAACTTGCGGGTGGGGGTGGGTAATAACTGAAATCTCCATGTATTGGTGCAATGTCCAAAGCCACATAATATTCTTTTAAAATCTACTTTGTTGGGCAGTGCCTGTGGCTCAGTGAGTAGGGTGATGGCCCCATATACCAAGGGTGGCAGGTTCGAACCCGTCCCTGGCCAAACTGCAACAAAAAAAATAGCCAGGCGTTGTGGCAGGTGCCTGTAGTCCCAGCCAGTTGAGAGGCTGAGGCAAGAGAATTGCCTAAGCCCAAGACCTGGAGGTTGCTGTGAGCGGTGATGCAACAGCACTCTACCGAGAGCGACAGAGTGAGACTATGTCTCTAAAATAAATAAATAAATAAAATCTACTTTGTCTTGGATTATTAGCACCTCTCCTAACACCCCATCAGTATAGCTAAATTTGTCGTAAGAAACTTGTTTTCATGACAGATAGAGTGAAAACTTGTAGTGTCTTTTTTTTTTATTTTAGACTTTTACAATGAGGAAGAACCAGTACTGTTTTTTAAACCATAATTTTAGGGCAGCATTATTAAACTGCCAATCAGTGGTTTGAAATCAGGCAAACTAGTTTTTTTTTTTTTTGAGACAGAGCCTCAAGCTGTCCCCCTGGGCAGAGTGCCATGTCATTACAGCTCACAGCAACCTCCAACTCCT
>NW_003852411.1:21365353-21366564 GCF_000181295.1 Otolemur garnettii
GGTTTCTTTTTTGAGAAAGAGTCTCACTTTATTGCCCTCGGTAGAGTGATGTGATGTCGCAGCTACCAGCAACCTCCAGCTCTTGGGCTTAGGTGATTCTCTTGCCTCAGCCTCCCCAAGTAGCTGGGACTACAGGTGCCCACCACAACGCCAAGCTATTTTTTGTTGCAGTTTGGCTGGGGCCAGGTTTGAACCTGCCACCCATGGCCAGGCGCCCTACTCAGAGCCACAGGCACTGCCCCCAATTTTGGTTTCTTTTTATCAATGGTTCAGCAAATCATATTTAGTAAAAACTGTGAGATGGTAATTCTGATATAATGAGAATCATAGTGCCCAAGTACTATATTAAATGTAATCTTGTTTTATATAACATCAACAGATATTGCAAGTTTGCTAATAAAGCAAAGAAAACTATTGTCAGTGATTCAAAAAATTACCTTTGGCCTACTTGTAAAAGTTTGTATATTGAATATACCATAATGCCAGGCATAGTGTCAGGCACCTCTAATCCCCACTGCTTGGGAGGCTAAGACGAAATGTTTGCTTGAACCCCAGTGTTCAAGTCCAGCCTGGGTAACATAGAAAGACCCTGTCTGTTAAAAAAAAATAGATATATTATAATATATATACTTGTATATTATATACAGTTTTATATTACATATAAAGTAGGACAAACAATTTAATTTATTGATTTATTTATTTGAGACAAAGTCTTACTCTGTACCCTGGGTAGAGTGCTGTGGCATCATAGTTTATAACAACCTCAACTCTTGGGCTTGAGCAATCCTTTTGCCTCAGCCTCCCAGGCAGGTGGGACTTCTGGCATGCACCACCACACCCAGCTTATTATTATTATTTTTTTAATGGTTATTATAAGTTTATTTTTATCATCTCAAGGTCTGAACACTGGATCCAGTCCAGGTCAGCAGGGCTGTGTGGAACACCTAGCTTATTTTTCTATTTTTAGTAGAGATAGGGTCTCACTCTTGGTCAGGCTGGTCTTTTTTTTTTTTTTTTTTTTTTTGAGATGGAGCCTCAAGCTATCCCCCTGGGTAGAGTGCCATCACGTTCACAGCAACCTCCAACTCCTGGGGTCGAGCGAGTCTCCTGCCTCAGCCTCCCAAGTAGCTGGGACTACAGGCGCCCGCCGCGGTTGCAGCCATCATTGTTGTTTGGCGGGCCCGGGCTGGGGATTCGAACCCGCCACCTTA
>NW_003852411.1:21366584-21367968 GCF_000181295.1 Otolemur garnettii
CCGGGCTGGGGATTCGAACCCGCCACCTTAAGTGTATGTGGCTGGCGCCTTAGCCGCTTGAGCCACAGGTGCCGAGCCGTCAGGCTGGTCTTAAACTCCTGGGTTCAAGCAGTCTACCCGCCTCAGCCTCCCAGTGTGCTAGGATTACAGCCATGAGCCATTGTGCCCTGCCCAGGATAAATAATTTTATTTACTTTTCTATTGGTTGGCTCAACAAACCCTTTTTATAATTGAATAAAAGGTACATTTTATTCAGTTGCAAATTCATTTCTAGAAGTGTTATTCATTTGTTGTGTTATAAATTAATAAACTCTGGATTAACTGAGATTAACTGTCCACTCGCACTTTTCCCAGCCTTTTCCCTCTGAGAGGGGAGACTAACGTCATGGAGCTATGGGTTCCAAGCATTTCTGCTAATGAGCAGAGAAAATATCTGGGATGTTTAGTCACTGGGGAAGAAGGGCGGGAAAGAAGGAGGTGGAGAAAGCAACCTTTGCCGGTTCCTGGTTTTGCCTCAGGCTGTAAATTCACCTGGATCAGGAAGTGAGTAATGACCCAAGGCCCACATCAGAAGGGGAGGAACAGGAAAGGAGGACGGGATGGGGTAAGAGCTAGCAAACAAAAACTAGGAAGAGTTTAAAATAATTGAAGACACAGAAGGGGTGATTGCTTAATTTTTTTTAGCCAGACACTAAATCTTTGAGGAATTGCTAATGACTATACATGGAAGGCAGTGATCAAGAATTACTTCTAAAATTGTGACTCTGGCTGTGGCTTTTAGTATTTCTCAAAGTACAAGGGGCTTTATGATTTGCTGCCCCCCCCCCCGATTATGTATACAATGTACAAATGAAACTACCCAGTTCCAAATATTTTATTGCTCGATAGTAATGAAGAGATGTAAGATGCATAGTACATTTCTTTGATAGCACTGGCAGTAGGTGTTTTGAATAAATTTTAGGCTTCTGGTAGAAGAGAGAATTTCATAGGTTACAAAGTTGTCAGTGGTTTATCCCTAGCTCAGTCTCTTGTTTGTTTCTTTGTGGTCCCCCTTCTTGTTTCTTCTGGGATCAATTAAATGGTTATTTCAAAAATATTTCTATGAGTTGCTGAGAGTTTCAAGGAGATAATTGCTTCAGTTGGGAATTAGTACAATTCTCTAAGGATGGGACCATCCTTAAAGAATGGGACCAGTCTTAAAGAAAAGGCAAGTAGTGATTGAAAGAAAATTGTGATAACACAATGGCACATATTTCTGTAAGAGGAAAAAGAAAAGAAAGAAAATTGTAAAAAACTTTTCAAAGTATTTAACAGCCAGGATAAATTGCAGTGAAGTGAAATCTTCATTTCAATATTTAATATTATCTTTTAAAACTTTTTTTTT
>NW_003852411.1:21368474-21369685 GCF_000181295.1 Otolemur garnettii
GCTAAGATTTGGTAGGTGAAAAAATAGCCTTTCAAAGTTGAAGGCAGTTCTTCCCCTGGGGCGAGGTTTTACAGTTTTTGTCTCAGGGAAGGGATTAGAGTGTGTGCTCCCTACTCTAGGTGAAACCATCCAAAAAATCACCTCAGGCTGCTTTGTTTGTGATAGTGTTAGAGCCCAGAGGGCGTGTCTTGGAAAAGGCCGCCTGTGCCTGGAATGGGTGGTCTGATTTCTGAGCTCACCTGGGCCTAGAGAATGGAGGCGATCCCTGTCCAGCCCTGAGTAGTGGAATCTTGTATCACTGGGTTTAGCAGAGAACATACTGTGACCTAGAAACCTCTCAGTTCAGGGCAAAACAGGACAGTTGGTCATAATATGGGGGCTACACTAATGTGGAGATGTGGATCTTGGTTTCTCCAGCATTAAAATCTCCCTTACATCTCTACTGTCCCCCTGAGAAGATGCCCTTGCTGGAGACCACTAACAGGAAGGGAGCCTTATCTTTTTTTTTTTTTTTTGAGATGGAGCCTCAAGCTGTTGCCCTGGGTAGAGTGCTGTGGCATCACAGCTCTTGAAACCTCCAACTCCTGGGCTCAAGTGAGTCTCCTGCCTCTGCCTCCCAAGTAGCTGGGACTACAGGTGCCCCCCACAACACCTAGCTTTTTTTTTTTTTGCAGTTTTTGACCAGGCCTGGGTTTGAACCCACCACCTCTAGTATGTGGGGGCAGGCGCTCTACTCCTTTGAGCCACAGGTCCCATCCCCACACCCAGCTATTTTTTGCTATAGTTTGGCCAGGGTCGGGCTCAAACCCGACACCCTCCATATATGGGGCTGGCACCCTACTCACTGAGCCACGGGCACCGCCCTGTATTTAAAACTTTTAACTAGAAACTCTCAGTCACTCTAATGGTTAATAAAATAGTGCCACCTGTTGAGCTGTGTGTAACCAGGCACTTTTGCAACCTTGTGAAGATGCTGGTGGAGTGACCAACCATTCCAATTTGCCTGGACCTGTCTTGGTGATACCAGAATTTCTTCTTTGTAGGTCCTAGTCCCAGGGATTCGAAGAATGAACCCATGGATCACAGATCAGTGGTAATACAGGATTTTATTAGAGAGAAAGGAATACAGAAGCAGTAAAAAGGATACCAGAGCCTCTGGCAAAGGGGAAGACCCAAGTCAGAAACTCTCTCACATGTCTTTTTTTTTTTTT
>NW_003852411.1:21370305-21372500 GCF_000181295.1 Otolemur garnettii
CCACCTTAGGTGTATGTGGCTGGCGACTTAGCCGCTTGAGCCACAGGCACCAAGCCAAGGGAGCCTCATCTGATACCAGAGAAGGTCTCATTAATCCTAAAGGGCCAGCCAAACATCAGAAAGCTGAGAAGTCAGGCTTGATGATCCCACTGGTGACAACTTGACAACCAGTGCTGTGGTTCTGTCCTAGTTGTTGTTGCTACATTAACTCTTTCTATCTTGTTATTGCTGTCAATAATTGGATATGTATTGGGGCCCAGCACTGCACTAAGTCCTGTGTACACATTTTATGCAGCAACTTTCTATTTTATTTATTTATTTATTAGTTTTTATTAAATCATAACTTTGTACATTGATGCATTTATGGGGTTCAGGGTACTGCTTTGATATACAATGTGAAATGCTTACATTGAACTAAGTAATACATCCATCACAATTATACTAATTTCTTAGTAGTTTTGAAATGTACCATTGCATCGTGCACATTAGATGAGGTCCCCCCAAATGTCCTCCCTCTTCCCATATCTCCCCTCCCCTCTCTCTCCTCTTCCCTTCTACTTTCTGGACTGTAGTTATGTTTTGTCATTCATATGAGTGTAAGTGATTTTTTTTTTTTTAAGGCCAGGCCGGGTTTGAACCTGCCACCTCTGGGATATGGGGCCAGCTCCCTACTCCTTGAGCCACAGGTACCGTCCATGAGTGTAGGTGATTCTATGTTGATTTTGTAGTAGTATTGAGTACATTGATACTTTTTTCCATTCTTGAGATACTTTACTAAGAGGAGTATGTTCCAGCTCCATCCAGGTAAACATAAAAGATATGAAGTACATATGGTGTACATATACCACAATTTGTTAATCCATTCATGGGTCGATGGGCACTTGGGCTGTTTCCATGTCTTGGCTATTATGAATTGGACTTACGCAGCAACTTTTAATACAGATTACAAAACTAAGGCTCAATGAGGCTTAGTGATTTGTCTTGAGCTTACAGTGTTAATCAGTTTTAGAGCTGATATTTGAACTGAGGTCTAACTTCAACCTGACGCCCCTGTCCAGTCTCCATAGTTGCCTGGAAACTTATCAGTACACTGTTTCCGACTCTTCATTCAGGGAGTGTTTCTCTTCATCCCTGGCTCTATGACCTGGATGTACAGTGACTGAGGTTGTTGACCAGGTCATGCTCTTTTTTTGCCTAGGAAGTGTACTGGTGAAATCTGCCTGTACTCAATGACAGAGAGTGGTTTTCATGTGATTCCTTAAAAACTACAAGAAGAATAAGCACAATGAACAAATATTATCCATGGGTGGCTCCCGTAGCTCAGTGGGTAGGGTGCCAGCCACATATACCAAAGCTGGCGGTTTTGAACCCGGCCTGGACCAGTTGAAAAACAACAATGGCAACAAAAAAATAGCTGGGCGTTGTCGTGGGTGCCTGTAGTCCCAGCTACTTGGGAGGCTGAGGCAAGAGAATCCCTTAAGCCCAAGAGTTGGAGGTTGCTGTGAGCTGTGACGCTATAGCACTCTACTGAGGGCTGCCTGGTGAGACTCCATCTCAAAAAACAAACTAACTAAAAAAACCCCAATAGTGTCCATTATTAAAACGCTAACACCAAAACCAAGTTATATTTCAAGAAATGCTGTTGTTTGACACCATTAAGTAATAAATCAGATAGACGTTGGTCTATTTGATGCAATTAAAGACACTTATGTAAACATTACTGATTTTGATAGTGAACTCTTCAGTTATTCTCCTTAAAATTCAAATTGAATTATTACTTTAGTAATGCATTGTTTATAATTTAATTTAGGTTATACTTGTTTATCTACTGAACTTTCTCAATATTATAGACTTAGGAGATAACAGGAAAGAATTTAAGCTTACATGGTACTGTACAAATACAAATTCTAGTCACTTGCTTGACATTTTGGCCTTTACTTAAGGTCAAAGAATAAAAAAAAATTTTGATCTCAGAATGATGATGATGATAATGATGATTCCTTGTTCACCATCCAAAGTTGCAAAGGTAATTTTTTTCTAGGAACCAGGAGGGAGAGAGAAGATTCCTCAGTGAGCAACAGCCTGTGGCTTGTTCTCTCCTAGTGTGACTCCTGGGCCAGCCAGCCAGCCTGTGGTACCAACTGAGGGTTTAAGGGCTTCTTAGGAAAAAGGGTATTGTTTTTTTTTTTTTTTTT
>NW_003852411.1:21372520-21373770 GCF_000181295.1 Otolemur garnettii
AGCCTCCCAAGTAGCTGGGACCACAGGCGCCCGCCACAACGCCCGGCTATTTTTTGGTTGCAGCCATCATTGTTGTTTGGCGGGCCCGGGCTAGATTCGAACCCGCCACCTTAGGTGTATGTGGTTGACGCCTTAGCCACTTGAGCCACAGGCGCCAAGCCGAAAAAGGGTATTGTTAACAAATCGTAATAAACTGATACTATTTTGTATTAGGAGAAATTTTTCTTAAATTGCCCTGAAGACAATTTGGCTTTAAAAAAGAATTAGCATCGGTCTTGGAAGTAAGTATTGCAAAAATATTGGTTAGTTACAGAGATGATCTAATGACCCAGAAGAGCAACCCTTTCTAAGTAGATCACAGGAAATAAAGAGAATAGAGATCCTTAATCCATTACTCCAACTACATATTACTATTTGTAAATGTCATCTCCCAAGCCATAAATCCATATTATAGGCTTTATTTTTAATATGGAACATTTAACATAATGTTAAATGTCTGAATGTTTTTTCCTCCAACAAGTATCTATTCTGATGCTATGACATACCAGGCACCTTGTCAGCTAGAGGAAACATAACAATGAATAAGGCAGTCTAAACTACTCTCGTGGAATTTATAGTCCAGGGAAACGGGAGTAGGGTGAGATAAAAGAAAAAAATTGTAAGCAGTTATATCTGAAAGTGATATATTAGTTTTCTAGAGCAGTGATTTTCCAGGGGTGTGTGGTGAGAGGATCTTAGTTGTGCCACAAAGATTTCTGAAGATCATTAATTGAATTATTTTCAAAAGAAGTTCAAAGCACAGTAATTATATTCTGCTTTTTAAAAAAATCAATATAATTTAAATGTGCCACAGAAGTTTTAACTACAGGTTCAAGTGTGTTGTGAAATAAAAAAAAAACAAAAAAAACTGACCTAGAGAAAGGTGGGAATCCTTCAGGATTGTCTGGGTGCAGGCCAAGGAAACGTCTTACATGTTGCTCAAGAAGTAAGTAGGGGCTCCGTGCCTGTGGCTCAAATGGCTAAGGTACCAGCCACATACACCTGAGCTGGCAGGTTCAAATCCAGCCCGGGCCCACCAGACAACAATGATGGTTGCAACCAAAAAATAGCCGGGCGTTGTGGGGGGTGCCTGTAGTCCCAGCTACTTGGGAGGTGGAGGCAGGAGAATCACTTGAGCCCAGGAGTTGGAAATTGCTATGAGCTGTGATGCCACAGTACTCTACCCAGGGTGACAGCTTGAGGCTCTGTCT
>NW_003852411.1:21373886-21375966 GCF_000181295.1 Otolemur garnettii
CCAGGGTGACAGCTTGAGGCTCTGTCTCAAAAAAAAAAAAAAGTGAGTAGGGCTGGGTGCAGTGACTCACGCCTATAATCCTAGCACTCTAGGAGGCCAAGGCACATGGATTGCTTCAGTTCAGGAGTTCCAGACCAGCCTGAGCTAGAGTGAGACCCCATCTCTAAAGAATAACTGGATGTTGTGGGGGGCGCCTGTAGTCCTGGCTACTTGGGAGAATGAGGGAAGAGGATTGCTTGAGCAGAAGAATTTGAGGTTGCTGTGAGCTGTGATGAGGAGAAGCAGGGAGGATGGGAAGAGGTGTAAGGAGCTGGATGGAATGGGGTGCTCCATTTTGACCATTCCTTCTTCAGAATGGAGCCAGTTCTTGCCATTCTCAGTGGCTGTGTGCAGTGAAGTCGCCACAGACACTGACTAGCAGGTGTGAGCCGTTGCTCCTTGCAGAGCCTAGGCCAGGTTCCTGTATCCGCTGGTGAAATTTTCAGCAACAGATCAATATGTAACTTGGCTTTCCATATACTTCTCTCTAAGATGCCTTATTTCATATATATTGTTGATTCATTAACATCAAGTTCATGGCCAACAGACTTTAGTTCATGCCTGAATGAAGCTTCTCTCCCATGTGCTTTGTGTGTAAGGCACAGCACAGTCTTCTTAAACTTGGGAATGCTGGAAGTACTACTCTGGGGCCTGTTTTAAGTAGCAAAATCGGCAAGAAAAAGAATAAAAATGTGAACAACATGGCGTTCAGTAAACCGTGACAAGGACACTTGTTTATGAGAAATGGAACAGGAAGGCAAGGTGGGGCTTGTTTGAGCTCAGATGGGGACGTCTGAGGAAACTCAAGACAATTCCAATTTTTGGCCTGTCTGGGATGTCCATGAATAAATGGCCTTGCTAGTGCCAGGAGAGTATTGATTTGGAAGTTAAAAATTTTGGTAACAACCAGGCACAGTGGCTCACTTAATCCTAGCACTCTGGGAAGCTAAGGCGGGAGGCCCACATGAGCTCAGGAGTTCAAGACCAGCCTGAGTAAGAAGAGTGAGACCCATCTCTACTAAAAACAGAAAAGTTAGTCAGGTGTTGTGATGGGTGCCTGCAGTCCCAGCTACTTGAGAGGCTGAGGCAGGAGGATTGCTTGAGCCCAGGAGTCTGAGATGGCTGTGAGCAAGGTCTGAGGCCATGGCAGTGTAGCCTGGGAAACAGAGTAAGACTCTGTCTCAAAAAAAAAGTCATAATGCCCAAAGGATCAAGGAAGATGAGCCATAACAGTTCTTTAGGTACAGGTGTGTGTAGTGTGTGTGATGAGTGAGGTGGGAGTGTGTACAGATATGGCAGGATGTGGTAGGGCAACCTTGTGAAAAGGGAAGGAATTGGCTTTCACTTGGAAGGGGTCTCTTCCAAGCATAGAGACCATTATGTGGGAAGACCCTATGAGTCAAAGGGAACATTGCATATTTGGGGATTTTAAAGTATCTGAGTAGCCCTATTGCTTAGAAATGAAAGAAAAGGTGGAGGGCCAAAAAAAAAAAAAAAGCAAAACTTCAGAGGTAGTCAGAGACTGATTGCAAAAAATTTCATAAATAGAGGCTTTTATCGCAGGGGCTCTTATTCATAGGATTAAACTGGGGTATTAGTCATCTAGGTAAAGTTTGTGAATTTTATTAATATCACATGTGAGATAGAGCTTAATGTGTTTTATTTCTTAGTCACTTTTTCTTTTTTGGAGACAGAGTCTAATTATGTCGCCCTTAGTAGAGTGCTGTGGTGTCACACCTCACAGCAACCTCCAGCTCATGGGCTTAAGTGATTCTCTTGCCTCAGCCTCCCAAGATAGCTGGGACTACAGGCACCCACCCTAAGCCCTGGCTATTTTTTGTTGCAGTTGTTATTGTTGTTTAGCTGACCCAGGCTGGGTTCAAACCTGCCCGCCTCTGTGAAAGTGACTGGCGCCGAGCCTTAGTCACTTTTTCTTTTTTTTGAGAGAGAGAGCCTCAAGCTGTCCCCCTGGGTAGAGTGCCATGGCATTACAGCTCACAGCAACCTCCAACTCCTGGGCTCAAGCGAGTCTTCTTGCCTC
>NW_003852411.1:21376694-21386235 GCF_000181295.1 Otolemur garnettii
CCAGGCTGGGGATTCGAGCCCGCCACCTTAGGTGTACGTGGCTGGTGCCTTAGCCGGTTGAGCTATAGGTGCCGAGCCGGTTTAAAATTTTATTAATAAATCATAGTAGTATAGCACTTCACTGATGCTTGTGCCTTTATTATATGTAAAGAAATGAGTGTTCTGGCTCAGTGCCCATAGCATAGTGGTTACGGCACTGGCCACATGTGCCGGCCCTAGGCTGATGGGTTCGAACCTGGCCCGGGCCAGCTAAACAACGACAGCAGCAACAAAAAAAAAAAAAAATAGCTGTAGCTACTTTGGAGGCTGAGGCAAGAGAATTGCTTAAGCCCAAAAGTTTGAGGTTGTTGTTGTTGTAACCCAGCCCTCTTTCCCCTGCCCACTTCTGTTCCTCTCCTGTTCCCCGCCACCTGTTCCACCCGCCCTCTCCTGTCCCCTGCCCTCTGCAGCCCATTTCCCTCCTCCTCCCTTCTCCCCCCAGATTCAACTCTGGGAACAAGGCAAGTCCCTCCTCCCCAAAGGGTGGCTGAGAACGTGCTTCCCAGCCAGCTTCCCAGGTTCCTTCTCCCTAGGGTTGCCAAGAGCAAACTTCAGAACAAGGAAGAAAAGTTCCAAGTTTCACAAAACCCCCAAGTTCTCAGTAGGTGAACAATAGTAGAAAATTCACTGAGACTTGATTAATTACTGTTGTATAATCATAACCATTGTGATATGAGATGTATCCATTGTCAACCAAAGCTGTATTAATCATTGTTGCATTACTATAACCTTTACTGTATCCATGACTACCTGAGCTGTAACTCCCTTTAACCAGCCACATTTTGCTTCTGTAGTATGCTTGCAAAAACCTATAAAAAGGGACCCACCCCCTTCTTCACTGCTGCTGCCACCCAGTTCAGCAGCCCCTGTGGCAGGTAAAATAAATTACCAACTAATTACATCTAAGTGGGGGTCTGACTCTATTTTTTCAGGTCAGCTGTCAGCTGTGACACTATGGCACTCTACTGAGGGTGACATAGTGAGACTCTGTCTTAAAAAAAAGAAAAAGAAAGAAATTATTGTTCTGTAGCTTCTTGAAACCTTGAACTCCTTGGGCTCAAGTGATCTTCCTTCCCCTGAACTTCCAAGTAGCTGGATTACAGGTGTGTACTGCCACGCTTGGGTATTTTTTTTTCTTTTTTTGAGATGAGATCTTGCTATGTTGCCCAGAGTGTTTTCCATTCCAGTTGTCACCATGCAATCCACATCATCACCATTTGCCAGATGTAAGTAAACTATTAGGGTTGCTATATTTTTTTGTCTTCCTGTCTTTACTTTCATCTTAATCAAAGTGACCTTTTTTTCTTAATAATTTTATTATGTTTAGTAGATTTGTTAAGATATATTTGACATATGGCATACTGTATCACATGAGCTAATAAATTTTGATGTGTGTATATGCCTGTGAAAGTAGTAACATAATCGAGATGATCTTAATCATTAAATTTATTATTTTTTAATTATAAAAGTTGTGCTAGCTGGTTAAACACACACACATATAGACACAAAACACATATACACACACAAGAAAGAAGTGAAAATAGAAACTCTTTTCAGCCCGGGGTTAGTGGCTCATGCCCGTAATCCTAGCACTCTGGAAGGCTCAGGCAGGTGGATTGCTTGAGCTCAGGAGTTCGAGACCAGCCTGAGCAAGAGTGAGACCCCCATCTTTACTAAAACTAGAAAAATACTATCTGGGCCTTGTGGCAGGTACCTATAGTCCCAGCACTCTGGAGGCTGAGGCAAGAGGACTGCTTGAGCCCAGGAGTTTGAGGTTGCTGTGAGCTCTTATGAGACCCCCATCTTTACTAAAACTAGAAAAATACTATCTGGGCCTTGTGGCAGGGACCTATAGTCCCAGCACTCTGGAGGCTGAGGCAAGAGGACTGCTTGAGCCCAGGAGTTTGAGGTTGCTGTGAGCTCTTATGACACTATGGCACTCTACCCAGGGTGACACTCTGTCTCAAAAACAACAACAGGCTCGGTGCCTGTGGCTCAAGTGGCTAAGATGCCAGCCACATACACCAAAGGTGGCGGGTTCGAATCTAGCCCAGCCCGCCAAACAACAATGATGGCTGCAATCAAAAAATAGTTGGGTGTTGTGGCAGGTGCCTGTAGTCCCAGCTACTTGGGAGGTGGAGGCAGGAGACTAGCTTGAGCCCAGGAGTTGGAGGTTGCTGTGAGCTGTGATGCCATGGCACTCTACCTAGGGGGCTAGCTTGAGGCTCTGTCTCAAAAAAAAAAAAAAAAAAAAGAGAGGGAGATTAGTTAGTGGTTTCTGATTGGTTAAGCTTATGTTTTGGTTTACATTTGGCTGAGTTGGGTCTCAGTTTGCTTACATAGGAACCCCAGGCACTGGAGCCTTTTCAGCCTAACCGCTCCCTAATGAATTATTTTAACACTGTATTGAATATCGGTGGGTATTTCTGTGGGGCTAGAACTTATGATTTCAGTCTCCTTCCTTTGTAAGTCAAGAAGGAAAGCAAAGTTTTCATAACGTATCTCAGGGAGGGGGATTGTTCCCGACAGCTCAGGTGTGAAGTGCAGTGAAGCAGCACAAGCCAGAGTTGAGTCACTATCTGTCTAGGCCAGAGGACGGCACGGGCTTCCAAGATACTGAGAAGGTACAGAGAGCCGTGGATCTAGGTTGAGATCAGAGCTCACGGAGGTGCTCATTTCCACAGTTGTGACTCATTTATATGAAATGACTACACATAGAGAGCTGCTCTAGGTACCCTGGGCAGTGATTCTTGCACACTGCTGGTGTTGGCAACGGAGGAACTGTTGAGATGACAAATCGTCGGCTCCTACCATCTGGAGTTTCTAATAAAGGTGTGGGGTGATCTTGGGAACCGTGTTTTTAAAAAACTCTTCATGTGATTCTGATGCACTCTTTTGGGTGAGCATGAAGGCACTGTCCTTATTCATGAACATGACTGAGAGAAAAAGAAGTGTAAGGAAAACCGAGTCAAGGCATGCCAGTTTTTTGTTTGTTCATTTGTTTTTAGCTTTGGGTATTATGAATTTATTTGCTAGCATCATCCTTCCTGCAAAATATAGCCTAAGAAATTCAGTTCTCTGGTGAGTAGGCCTGTGCAAATCTGCCCTCCCAAAGCCAAGGAAGCCGAGAGGCCAAAGAAACAATCTGACACGTTCAGTCTCTCAGAAAGAAATGTTTAAGGGGCTGGCTCGGTGCCTGTAGTTCAGCGGCTAGGGCACCAGCCGCATACACTGCAGCTGGCGAGTTCAAATCCAGCCCGGGGCCTGCCAAACAACAATGACAACAACAACAAAATAATAGCTGGGTGTTGTGGTGGGTGCCTGTAGTCCCAGTTACTTGGGAGGCTGAGGCAAGGGAATAGCTTAAGTCTAAGAGCTGGAGGTTGATGTGAGCTGTGATGCCACAGCACTCTACCAAGGGTGACATAGTGAGACTCTGTCTCATACAAAAAAAAAAAAAGAAAGAAAGAAATGTTTCATGGGGACTTATGAACAGAAGCCATGTCCTAGGCAGTAGTGAGATAAGATGGTGGATCTCCATACCGTTAACCCTGCAAACCCAAGGCTCGTACTGGAGGAATCTGTAGGCCAACTGAAATCAACCCCTCAGGAAAAGGCAAGAATGCTATGTCAGTCTGCCCGAGGGCAGGGCTTATGATTACAGCAGGTAAAGTAGAGGTCTTAAAGGCATTCTCTCAGAATAGGGATTAATCAGAAGTCAACATGCTGGGATAACATTCAAGACAGGGAGTCCTTTAGTCATCACCACTTCACAGAGAGCATCGAATGTTGTTTTATTCATGTCACTCTTGTTGAAAGGGAAGGTGTGTTGGTAGAAAGATAGATAAACTGATAGAGTATGTTTGTACATAAGCTGGTTTCTAATTAGAAGAATACTTGATAATGTAAACTCTCCCTACTCTGGCAAATTCCAGGCCAGAAAAGGGTGAAACAGAATTGTCTGGAAACAATGAGCTCCTTACCAAGAGGCTGTCCCTCCCATAAAATCAGCTGATGCATAAACAGAAAGTATTGATAAGCACCTTTCTATCAATATCTCCCTCCAAATGCTCCCATTATCATTCTTCCTGTGGACAGTCCTCTGGTTCCCCTGGAAGTTGGGGATGGGGTTGACATAGGGATGCTGGATGTTTTCACCCACACAAACACAAATTCATCGTGAACCCTCAATATAAATGTATGGATTTGAGCCAGCAAATAATGCACTGAATATAGAACAAAAGCATGTATAAGAAAAAGCTTTATTTTCTACTCAATTCCAGCATATAAAATAATGTGCATGCATTACATTTTCTACACACTTATAATCAGGAATTTAATAGTTGCTTTTTGGAAAATTAAATTCAATGAATAAATACTATTGAGCACCTGTTGTGTGTGGAAGGGTCTTTCTAAACTCTTCAACCCTGGTACTGTTCTTTGAGTTTATTAAGAGTTAATTATTTTACAAGCTATCTCAAAATTGCTGCTATTAGTGCCTGCTTTTAGTATGGAGGGTAATGTGATCTGTCACTAATTGCTATCTGTGTTTTGTGTTTTTTATTTTCCTCGGTATGTGTTTCCTAAGGGTGTTTAGTCCTGTCTCTATGTGGCAGGTGGTTTAGTCATAAGATAAACTATTGACACAGGACTTTGCAAGAAGCTAAGTAAGTGCTTCATGCAAAGTTATGGCTACAGGTGCTAACAACCACCCTGCTTTAACTTTAAATTTATCTTTGTCAAAATTTTCCTTGAGGCCTGGTGCCCGTAGCACAGTGGTTATGGCGCTGGCCACATATACTGAAGTTGGCGGGTTTGAATCTTGCCCAGGCCAGCTGAAACAACTACAGCAACCTCAAACTCTTGGGCTTAAGTGATTCTCTTGCCTCAGCCTCCCAAGTAACTGGGACTACAGGCATCTGCTACAATGCCGAGCTACTTTTTGTTGCAGTTGTCCTTGTTGCAGGCCTGGTCTGGGTTCGAACCCACCAGCCTGGGTGTATGTGGCAGGTGGCATAACCACTGTACTACAGAGGCTGAGCCTTGTTCCATGATTTTTTAAAAAATTTGTTTTTTACTATTGGGGATTCATTGAAAGTACAGGAAACTTGTTCCATGGGTTTTAAAATATTTCCATGATAAAATGTTTTTCTCAGTGATATATTTGTGTTGTACCTTTTTTTTTTTTTGAGACAGAGTCTTACTATGTCACCTTCAGTAGAGTGCTGTGACATCATAGCTCACAGCAACCTCCAAGTCTTGGACTTAAGCAATTCTCTTACCTCAGCCTCCCGAGTAGCTGGGACTACAGGCACCCACCACAATGCCTGGCAGTTTTTTTGTTGTAGTTGTCGTTGTTTGGCAGGCCTGGGCCAGGATCAAACTCGCCAACTCTGGTGTATGTGGCTGGCACCTTAGCTGCTGAGTACAGGGGCTGAGCTGCTCTTGGTGTTTCTAAGGATCCTTACTTTATGCAGGACCTCTGGGAATTTGTTATTAAATGCCTTGAGGCAGTCTTATTTGGGTTAAATCAACTTGGCGTCCTATGACCTATCTGAATACTGATGTCTTTCTCTTGGTTTAGAAAATTCTCTGGTATTATTTCTTTGAATAAAATTTCTACTCCAATTTCTTTGCTTCCTTTTTAAGGCCAATAACGCTTCACCCTTTGAGGCCATTGGTCTTGTAGGCATGCTTCATTCTTTCTTACTCTTTTTTTGTCTTCTGATCGTGTCATTTTATATAGGTCATCTTCAAGATCACTAATTCTTTCTTTGGCTTGATCGACTCTGCTGTTGAGAGACTCTGATGCATTTTACAGTGTGTCAGTTAAATTTTTCAGCTCCAGAATGTCTACTTGATTTTGTTCATTATTTTTTTTTTTTTTTTTTTTTTTTTTGAGACAGAGCCTCAAGCTGTCCCCCTGGGTAGAGTGCCATGGCATTACAGCTCACAGCAACCTCCAACTCCCGGGCTCAAGCGAGTCTCCTGCCTCCGCCTCCCAAGTAGCTGGGACCACAGGCGCCCGCCACAACGCCCGGCCATTTTTTGGTTGCAGCCGTCATTGTTGTTTGGCGGGTCCGGGCTGGGGACTCGAACCCGCCACCTTAGGTGTACGTGGCTGGCGCCTTAGCCGGTTGAGCTATAGGCGCCGAGCCATTTTGTTCATTATTTTGATATCTTTGTTAAATTTCTCCCTTAGGCTCTTTTTAAAAAAAATTAAATCATAGCTGTATACATTAATGCAGTCATGGGGTACAGTGTGCTTGTTTTATATACAATTTGAAATATTTTCATCAAACTGGTTAACATAGCCTTCATGGCTTTTTTTTTTTTTTTTTGAGACAGAGCCTCAAGCTATCCCCCTGGGCAGAGTGCTGTGACATCACGGCTGACAGCAACCTCCAACTCCTGGGCTCAAGGGAGTCTTCTGCCTCAGCCTCCCAAGTAGCTGGGACCACAGCCGCCAGCCACAACGCCCGGCTATTTTTAGGTTGCAGCCATCATTGTTGATTGCCGGGCCTGGGCTGGATTCGAACCCACCACCTTAGGTGTATGTGGCTGGCGCCTTAGCCACTTGAGCCACAGGCGCCGAGCCATGGCATTTTCTTAGTTATTGTGTTAAGACATTTAGAAAGATTCACATGTACCCTTGTAAGATGAACCATAGGTGTGGTC
This sequence comes from Otolemur garnettii, assembly GCF_000181295.1. NCBI lineage: Eukaryota > Metazoa > Chordata > Mammalia > Primates > Galagidae > Otolemur > Otolemur garnettii. The sequence goes on from NW_003852411.1 coordinate 21,383,412, forward strand.
CCACCAATCACTTAGGCTCTTTTTTTTGAGACAGAGTCTCACTATGTTGCTCTTGGTAGAGTGCTGTGGCATCACACCTCACAACAACCTCAAATTCTTGGGCTTAAGCAATTCTCTTGCCTTACAGGTGCCCAAGCAAACTCTTGAGGCCTTAGCTCCTGAATGCTACAATACCTGGCTTTTTAAAATTTCTTTGGCTGGGGCTGGGTTTGAACCCACCATCTCTGGCATATGGAGCCAGTGCCTTACCCCTTTGAGCCACAGGTGCTGCCCATGCTTGGATATTTTTTTGTTGCAGTTGTCATTGTTGATTTTAGCTGGCCCGGGCTGGGTTTGAACCTGCCAGCTTCGGTGTATGTGGTTGACACCCTACCCACTGAACTACAGGTACCGCCTTCCTGTAGGCTCTTGAATTCCTTCCCTGTGTTGTCTTGAAGTTCACGGAGCTTCCTCAAAGCAGCCATTTTGAATTCTTTGTTTGAAAGGTTACAAATCTTCTTCACTCCCGATTGGTTGCCATGCCTTCTTAGTTCATTTGGTGAGGTCATGTTTTCCTGGATGATCTTGATGCTTGTGGATGTTCATTGATGTCTGGATATTGAAGAGTTGGGTATTTATTCTAATCTTCACAGTGTGAGCTTGTGTGTACCTGTCTTTCTTGAGAAGGCTTTCTAAGTATTCAAAGGGAATTGAGTTGTGATCTACGTCTTTGGTCACTGCTTCCATATCAGCACTAGGGGGTGCCCCAAGTCCAGTAATGTTGTGACTCTTGCAGACTCCTGGTGGTACCTTGGCAGGCTTGGGTAAGATTCTTTGGATTCTTTAGATTGCCAGGCAGTCTCTCCCTCTCTTCTCTCATGTCCCCACCTGGACAGAAGGAGTTTCACTGCCTGGGCAGGGCCGCCTGGAGGTGGAGGAGAGGTGAAATGAGCACTCCCTGTGACCACCATAGGTGGGGCCTTACCAGGTGATACTGGAAGCCAGCACAGTCTCACCCAGTGACTATTGTGGTGACTGCTCCCTGACTACTGCTGATGTTTATTCAAGGCCCAAGGGCTCTTTAGTCAGCAGGTGGTGAATCCTGCCAAGGCTGAGTCCTTCTCTTCAGAGCAAGAGGTTCTCTTCTGGTTCAGTGTTGGTCTAGAAATGCCATCCAGGAGCTAAGGCCTCAGGAGTTTACTTGGTACCTTGATTTACTGTGGCTGAGCTAGTGTCCAGGTTACAAGACAAAGTTCTCTGTACTCTTTCCTTTTCATTCCCTAAGAAGAAGGAGCTTCTCCTTGAGCTGCATTGCCTGGAGTTGGGGGCAGGGTAACACAAGAACATGCTTGGCTATCATACCTGCTGTCTCAGTGAGTCACATGCACCCCGATTCCCCTGACTGTGAGCCCTGTACAGAAATAAGACTTGCTCAAGGATTGTAGTCCTGGTGGCCTGACTGCCTTTCAAATTTATTCTGGGCCCCTGGCCATTTTAGTCAGCTGGGTCGGAGTTAGTGGGAACTCAGGTTTCTATTGCTGGGATGGAGGATTCCCCTCTGGCCAATTCTGGTCTAAGTGTTTCCTCCACGAGCGTGGCAGAATTCTGCCCTGTGTTCCCTTGTGACAGGGCAGCTGTAAGTTCCAATGCAAGGTCCTTTAATCGCTTCACTTTCGCTCCCCTGGACACACAGATCCTCTTTCCACCAGGTGTGGCACTGCTAGGGGACAGGATGGGCGGCATAGGCGATGTCAGACTGTCTTTCCTACCCTCTTCACTGCCTCTTTCCCTAACATGATGTCTAAACCAGGTACTATGATTGCTTAGCTGACTTTTGGTTCTTATGAAGGTGCCTTCTTACCTGAGTCGTTGTCCAGTTTGGTGCTCAGGTGGGGGAGCAATCTCTGGAGGGTTATATTTGGCCATCTTGCTCCTCACCTAGTCCTTGCCTTTGAGGGTTTCTAACCCAAGGACTCTCTGCTCCAGAAATAATAATGCTCCTACAGGTTTGAATTACACGTGTAATTTTTTAGATACCTCCTCCATGCCTACATCTCTGGACCACATAATGTCCAGGAGGGCTTCTGCTAAGAGTCCTGCTTGACTCAGTTCCCACAGTGCTTTTTGCAAACAAATGACATCATCTTTGAATGGCAGACTGAGCCCTTTACCTTTCAAAAGTGATTTCTCCCACCCCCTAGTGTCTTATGAACTCTAATATAAGGATTTCTTAACCACCCTTCACTTTCTCCTACATGGCTTTTGCTTACTCCTAGCTGTTTTTAGCTGTGCCAATATATGTTTTAGAGCCTGAAGACTGGATCCGTTACCTAGAGTCACTGAAAATGGAGGCCAGGTGTGGTGGCTCACACCTGTAATCTTAGTACTTCAGGAGGCTGAGGTATGAGGATCACTTGAAGCCAGAAGTTAGAGACAAGTTTGAGCAAGAGTGAGACCCCTTGCAAAAAAATAGAAAAATCAGTTGGCTATGATGGGATGTACCTGTAGTGTCTGCTACTTGGGAGGTTTGAGGCAGGAGGATTGCTGGAGCCCAGGAGGTTGAGGTTGCAGTGAGCTATGATGATGCCACTGCATCATATCCTGGGTGACAGAGCAAGACCCCTGTTTCAAAAAAAAAGTGTGAAAATGGAATTTTTAATGCAATTTGTTTGTTTCTTAATTGTGATAAAATATGTAACACAAAAATCTATTTTATCCTTTTTTTTTTTTTTTTTTTTGCACTTTAAGGTGGGCCAGGCTTGAACCCAACACCCCCGGTATATGGGACTGGTGCCCTACTCCTTCAGTCACAGGCGCTGCTCCCCATTTTTAAGTGTACAATTCA
>NW_003852411.1:21386651-21390119 GCF_000181295.1 Otolemur garnettii
GTCTTTTTGTGTCTGACTTACTTCACTTAGTATAAAGTCTTCCAAGTTTGTTTATTTTGTAGAACGTATCAGAACTTCATTACTTGTTTTTTTTTGAGACAGAGTCTCACTATGTTGCTCTTGGTAGAGTGCTGTGGCATCACAGCTCACAGCAACCTCAAACTCTTGGGCTCAAGCGATTCTCTTGCCTCAGCTTCCCTTGTAACAATCTCATTATGTCACCCTCGGTAGAGTGCTGTGGCATCACAGCTCACAGCAACCTCAAACTCTTGGGCTTAAGCAATTCTCTTGCCTCAGCTTCCCTTGTAGCCTAGGCTACAGGTGCCTGCCACAATGCCCAGTAATTGTTTTTTTTTTTTTTTTGTAGTTGTCGTTGTTTGGTAGGTCTAGGCCGAGTTCGAACCTGCCAATCTTGGTGTATGTGGCCAACACCCTAGCCACTGAGCTACAGGTGCCGAGCCAGAACTTCATTACTTTTTAAGGCTGAATAATATACCATATTTTATTATCACTTCATCTGTTGCTGGAGACTTGCGTCGTTTCCATCTTTTGGCTATTGTGATTAATACTGCTACGAACATCTGTGAACAGTTGTGCACTTGCTTTTGTGTTATTGCTATTTTTCCTGTTGGTCTATATGCTTTTCAAGAGGTTCAAGATGCTTATTATACAGCTATGATTATTTTGGTAGTTCTCTGGAAGCTGCATTTCATACATATTGTACATGATTCTCAGGATGAGGCATGTTTGGAAAGCCCTTCCTATCATTCCCAGCTGAGTGAAGTCAGGTTAAAATAACATCAAGGATAATGTCTGATCAGAAGAGACACAAGCAGAAATCTTGGTGAGGTTGGGGGCAGGAAATCACTGATGATGGCAAGCGGGAGGTTTTGTGCTTACGAGCAGGTTAGATGCGTGCAAACCAATTGTTCCATGAAGCACCATCTGTCAGAGCCGCTCCTGCTTCTGTGAATCACTGTGCAGGCACAGAGAGAGGATGAAATAGACGGGCTAAAATTGCCTAATTCCCTTTCCGGGCTGACTGTATCTTAGGAAAATCCCTGTTTGGCTCTGCTTTCAAGAATGACAAGCTTATCTCAGCACTTCTGTGCATCTGTTGATGCTCATATTTTGAACTGGGGGTGGCTCCATCTATGTCACAGTAACTATTGATTCTTGATATTACTATAATAGTTTAACAACCTGTCAAGTTTTCCAGCATTCACTGGCTAGTCTAAACTTACCTCTTGTGCATGTCTTGGACTTGTATCAAGGGAATAATGTGAAAACCCAGAGGAATAACTTTGATGATATAGGCAAACTGTAGCCATGGAAATATCTTTGAGGCAATTTGTTAGTGAACGGCAGCTTGGTGTCCGCAAAGCAGTGCTACAGTGAGTCAGGGAAAAGCAGTTTGGGATTTTATTGCAAACAGAGATACACTCAGGTGGCTTTCTAGAGGGAGAAAACATTTGACTAGTTACTGGCACATTTTTAGTCATTCATCAAATGTTTATTGAACTCTTATGTTCTAGATGCAATGGATAAAGCAAAGGAAAGGACAAAAATATCCCTGAGGTTACTGAGCTTTCATTCTAGTGTAAGAAACAGATATTAAAAAGTAAACCAAATACAAATATGTTTTCAGACTGCAGAGTAAAAAGCATCAAGTAAACCTAACTAAATACTTTCTGGTGGTTGATTACATTTATTGTAAGCTTCCTTTAGGTTGTTAGGGCCAATGGTTCATTTCAATTGTGATCTTATCTATGAAAATATAATTTACAAATAAATCTTGGACTCAATAATTTTGCAAAGTAAGGTCTTCTTTGTTTTTTGAGACAGAGTCTCCCTCTGTCGCCCTGGGTAGAGTGCCATGGCATCATCACAGCTCATAGCAACCTCAAACTCTTGGTCTTGAGTAATCCTCTTGCCTCAGCCTCCCAACTAGCTGGAACTACAGGTGCCCACCACAACACCCAGCTTGTTTTACTATTTTTAGTAGAGACAGGTCTTGCTCTTGCTGGGGCTGATCTTGAACTCCTGAACTCAAGCAATCCACCTGCCTCAGCCTCCCAGAGTGTTAGGATTATAGGTGTGAGCCACCCTGTCCAGCTGTCTTCATCTTTTTTGTTTTAGAGACAGAGTCTCACTTTGTTGCCCTTGGTAGAGTGCTGTGGCTTCACAGCTCACAGCAACCTCAAATTCTTGGGCTTAGGCAATTCTCTTGCCTCAAGCTGGGAGGCAAGAGAAGCTGGGACTACAGACTTCCACCACAACACCCAGCTATTTTTGTTGTTTTAGTTGTCATTGTTGTTTAGCAGGCCCAGGCCAGGTTCGAACCTGCCAGCCTCAGTGCATGTGGCCAGTGCTTTAACCACTGTGCTATGGTTGCTGAGCCCAAAGAGGTATCTTTCTCTTTCAACTTCTTCTAAATATTCCTGAGAGATTTTTTTTTTTTTTTCTGGCTCGTAGAAACTGTAAAATAAATTTTACTGAGAGACTTAAATACTCTTAGCTCTTAATAGTTTTTCCCCAGGCTTGGTGCCTGTAAGCCCGGGCCCACCAAACAACAATGATGGCTGCAACCAAAAAAAAATAGCCGAGTATTGTGGTGGGCGTCTGTGGTCCCAGCTACTTGGGAGACTGAGGCAGGAGATTTGCTTGAGCCCAGGTTGTTGGAGTTTGCTGTGAGCTGTGATGCCACAGCACTCTACCCATGGGGACAGATTGAGGCTCTGTCTCAAAAAAATAGTTTTTCCCCAGCTTCCCATAGTGAAAAACAAATAAATAAACAGCCTTTAAAATGAGGCTATGATAAGGTGACCAGACGTACCACTTTTTAACAATTTGTCCTGTGTCCCATGCCCTCTAAAAAAGTCCCAATTTTTTGAAAGAATGCATGACAAGCTAGGGAATGGCAGGAGAATAGGAAGGGAATATACGGTTTTCGGCTGCCATGTGGCTATTTTGCCAGGATATGAGTTTTATATTATTTTTGTTAATTTTATAATGTTAAACTTTAATAATAACAAATAACAAATAATTGTTGAGAACTGATTATCGAGAACTGCTTATCAAAGTTCGCATTGTTGATAAGTTGTTAGAATTCGACCACCATTGTTTGGACTTAATGAACAATGACATTTTTTGGCATTGGCAACCACGAAAACATTTTGTAACTGTCTCTCAGACGATACACATCGTACTGTGTGCTAGTGCTAAACAAATGATGTCAACAAATCAGCAATTCAGATAACTTAGGTAAGTAATTTATTTATTTATTTCATGAATTTAGCAGACAGTACTCATATTATTTATGTTTTATAGTGGCAGCAAAAAGTCTAGTGCCAGCCTTGAAAGTGACACTTACGACTTATGAGGTATCATTATTAAAAAATACATTGATAAGGAAAAGGTTAAATCCTGGGCATCAGCAAAAATCACAATAGAGAACAAATGATTAGA
>NW_003852411.1:21390971-21392605 GCF_000181295.1 Otolemur garnettii
CCACCTTAGGTGTATGTGGCTGGCGCCTTAGCCGCTTGAGCCACAGGCGCTGAGCCGCATTCTATGAAAATTTTTGTTGCTCCATATAGACCAAATTTTTAATTAAGAACCCCCCACCCCACCCCCTCATCCCCCCATCCCCCCCAATGGTGTCCCGCTTTACCAATGTTAAAATCTAGTCACCTTAGGCTATGGAATAGCAAAATGGCAATTCTTTGGGAGTCAGTCTTTTATAAAAAGCAAAAGAAAGAAACAAAAACAAGTTTCCAGGCTGATTACTTCAGCCCAGCAGAAATAGAGAGTTTGTGTATAGTTATTTCCTACACCCTTTTTGGATTTTGCTGTGTAATCAGATAACAACACACTGACTAGAAGATAGTTGAATTACGGATGGGTGTGTTTTTCTCTTACCTATAAATGCTTTTATAGGAAAGACATGATTCTTTTTGTCTGACATAAATTCTAAGTGTTTGAGATGAAAACATCAAGTTCATCTGATCATTATGTACGGCTTGTATCTATGTTCCTATTTTCTAAATGTTTCTTCATGCTTCTATTTATTTACTTATTTATTTTAGAGGTGAGGTCTTGCAATGTTGCACAGGCTGTCATCCGGGAATCTTCCTGAACAAAAAGTCAACCACTGGTTTTCTAATTAGACACAAGCCCTATTCTGACAATTTTGGCATGCCATTTTTATATACAAACAGCCCACGGGGAGCAGCACATAATAACATCCTCCTTCTCTCACCTCCCACTCTCTTCTAAGGGATGAAACACTAAAGAAAGTGAACAAGTCGATAAGCCAATTTAAGAAATTGTGGGTGAAGCTTGAAACCTGTTTGGGGATATAAAACTTCCAAACTGTCAGACCCCCAAACCCTGGTTCTTATCTGAAAAGCCATGGCACTTAGAATCTATACTAGCCAGTGTGCACTTAACCACAGCATTAAATGATGTTGTTCATTCTCTTTTCACATGAGCCTTCAGTTTTTCAGTCTTTAAAAAAGATGAAGACAGGGGTGGCACCTGTGGCTCAGTGAGTAGGGCTCTGGCCCTATATACCGAGGGTGGTGCGTCAAACCCAGCCCCGGCCAAACTGCAACAAAAAAAATAGCCAAGCATTGTGGCGGGTGTCTGTAGTCCCAGCTACTCAGGAAGGGAGGCTGAGGCAAGAGAATTCTTAAGCCCAAGAGTTTGAGGTTGCTGTGAGCTGTGATGTCATGGCACTTTACCAAGGGCAACATAGTGAGACTGTCTGAAAAAAAAGGGGGGGAATTGGGGGCCCAGTAAGAAGCCCCTCCCCAAAAGGAATTAAGTTTAAAACTTTCACACCCAACGTTGCTTTTAAAATATGATTTAAAAGCTTGGTGCCTGTAGCTCAAGGGGCTAAGGTGTCAGCCACATACACCAGAGCTGGCAGGTTCGAATCCAGCCTGGGCCTGCCAAACAACAATGACAACTACAACCAAAAAATAGCCGGGTGTTGTGGCAGCACCTGTAGTCCCAGCTACTTGGGAGGCTGAGGCAAGAGAAGGTGTGAGCCCAGGAGTTGGAGGTTGCTGTGACCTGTGATGCCATAGTACTCTACCCAGGGTAAAAGCTTGAGACTGTGTCTCAAAAAAAAAAAAAAA
>NW_003852411.1:21394709-21395917 GCF_000181295.1 Otolemur garnettii
CTCTTATCTCAAAAAAAAAAAAAAAAAAAAGAGTTAGTGGTTGCTGTGAGCTGTTATATAATTTCTCCTTTAGTGATGGGCTCCTTAGGCCTTCTTTACTAACTCCTATTTAATTTCTAGGTCATAAAGATATTCTTCTACACTTTGCTTATCTTCTTTGTGGGTTTCAATTTCAGATTCAAGTATCTAGTCTGTTACAGTTAATATTTGTATATGGTGTGAGGTAGAAATCCATCTGGGTTTTACTACAGACAACTCTCCCAACATCATTCACTAAATAATCTGTCCGCTCTTCATCACTTAAGTATGCCACTTCTATCATACATGAAGTTTCCATATACATGGGGGTTTTTCTGGGGCTCCCTACTTTGTTCTGTCCATCTATATGTCTGTTCCTGTGCCAGCATTAAATTCTTTTTATTGCTGTGACTGTGGTTTGTCTTTTTTTTTTCTGTTTTTGAGACAGAGGCTCACTTTGTTGCCCTCCATATAGTGCTGTGTCGTTGTAGCTTATAGCAACCTCAAACTCTTGGGCTCAAGCGATCCTCCTGCCTCAGCCTCCTGAGCAGCTGAGACTATAGGTGACTGCCATAATGCCTGACTATTTTTTAGAGATGAGTCTTGAACTTGTGAGCTCAAGGGATCCACCTGCCTCGGCCTCCCAGAGTGCTAGGACTGTAGGCATGAGCCACTGCGCCCTGTGGTTTGTCTTAAAATTTGTTAGTATTCCATCTTGCTCTTCTTTTTTCAAATTGCCTTAGCTATTTGTATCTTCCTATCTTTTATTCATTTTAAGATTAATTTGTCCTGGGCTGTGCCTGTGGCTCAGTGAGTAGGGCACCGGCCCCATATACCGAGGGTGGCAGGTTCAAACCTGGCCTAGGCCAAACTGCAACAACAACAACAAAATAGCCGGGCATTGTGGCCGGTGCCTGTAGTCCCAGCTACTCGGGAGGCTGAGGTGGGAGAACTGCCTAAGCCCAAAAGCTAGAGGTTGCTGTGAGCTGTGATGCCACAGCACTGTACCAAGGGTGATAAAGTGAGACTCTTAAAAAAAAAAGGATTAATTTTGTCCTGCTGGAATTTTGACTTGAAAAAAAAATTATTTTTAAAAGAATCTATAGATTTCTACTCTTAAGCTATTTCCCAAAAAACATGCTGTAAATATCTTTTCTGGCCTTCTTTTATGTCTTTTTTTTTTTTTTTTT
>NW_003852411.1:21396211-21407780 GCF_000181295.1 Otolemur garnettii
GTTGAGCTATAGGCGCTGAGCCTCTTTTATGTCTTTAATAGAGTTTATAAGAGTCCCCTTCGGATTCTTGACTATGGAGATTATCAGAGGTGTATTTAAAGATGACATTTATAAAGAGGTAGTGAATATTTGGAAACTGTCTACAGGTTCAATAATAGAGGAATAGATAAATAAATAGAAATAGATTGATGCATACATTGACAGAAAATTACATTAAAATCATACTTTCAAAGAATCTTTAATGAGCTGGGAGAGGTGGCTCATACCTGTAATACCAACACTTTGGGAGGCTGAGGTGGGCAGATCCCCTGAGCTCACAAGTTCAAGACCAGCCTGAGCTAGAGCCAGACCTCATCTCTAAAAATAGCTGGGTGTTGTGGTGGGCACCTGCAGTCCCAGGTACTTGGGAGGCTGAGGCAATAGAATCACTTAAGCCCAAGAGTTAGTGGTTGCTGTGAGCTGTGATGGCAAAGTACTCTACAGGGGGGTAACAAAATGAGACTCTATTTATTTTTTTATTTAATCATAAACACATAGATCATGTTTACATTAATGCATTTATGGGGTACAATGTGCTGATTTCATATAGAATTAGGAATGCTTACATCGTACTGGTTAATATATACTTCATCTCCTTTACTTAATTATTGTGTTAAGCCATTTATATTCTATACTAATGGACCGACATGTACCCTTGCATTATGCACCATAGATGTGATCCCACCATTCACCCTCCCTCCATCTGACCTCCCTTTCCCCTCCTTCCTCCTTCATCTTGGGCCATAGTTGTGATCTATTCTTCATATGAAAGTGTGAGTGATTATAAATTGGTTTCATAATAGTACTGAGTACATTGGATAGTTTTTCAAAGCTATGGAACGCTTCACGAATTTGCATGTCATCCTTGCGCAGGGGCCATGCTAATCTTCTCTGTATCGTTCCAACTTTAGTATATGTGCTGCTGAAGTGAGCACCAAAATGAGACTCTGTATCAGAAAAAAAAAAAAGAATCTTTAATGACATGAGAAAAAAAAATTTTTTTTTTGAGACAGAGCCTCAAGCTGTCCCCCTGAGTAAAGTGCTATGGCATCACAGCTCACAGCAACCTCCCACTCCTGGGCTCAAGCAAGTCTACTGCCTCTGCCTTCCACGTAGCTAGGACCACAGGTGTCCGCCACAATGCCCGGCTATTTTTTTTTGGTTGCAGCCATCATTGTTGTTTGGTGAGCCCGGGCTAGATTCGAACCCACCACCTTAGGTGTATGTGGCTGGTGCCTTAGCCACTTGAGTCACAGGCGCAGAGCTGATTACTATACCATTAGATTATTAGTTGGTGAGATAAGAGAGATTTAAATAGTCTCTGTTATACAAGGTTGGAAAATTAAGTTCACAAACTCACCCTAGAAAAAATGCTACATACCTCATTACTGAATAGCACTGTGGTTGCCAGATGGCCCAGGGGAGTATTGGAAGGTGACCATAGTGATATTCAGCAATGAGGTATATAGTACTTTTTCTAGAACCAGTTCAAGAACCTAATTGTCAGACCTTGTATGACGACAGCTCTGATAACCATTCCAGAAAAACAGTTCCAAAATTGCTTTGAAAGGTGGACTAGGCATGGCATCTGTGCATAGCTTCCCAAGGGGAGTACTTTGAAGGTAACCCTAGTGATATTAAGCAATGGAATACATAGCTCATACTTTTTCTAAGATTGGTTCAGAAATTTAATTGTCCAACCTAATAATTTTTGGGTATGCTTCCAATTTTCTGAAGTGAGCATGCCTTATTTTTATAATTTCTTTCCTCTAAGGTTATTGCAAGCAAATAAGTTTTGTATTTGCCATCTGACTCTGTGCAAGAACATCAGAAAAGTGGTTTCTGACTCATCTGATGAGTTCATCAGGCAATAAATGATAACTCACGTGTGGATTTGACTCCCTACATTCTCCATCTGCCAGGACTCTGCACAGCAGGCTAGGTGCCTGACTCAGTTAAGCATGAGTAAATGTAATTTCACACGTTTGTTTTTTCATGTCACAAATATTTAATAATCTGCTATGTGTAATGTACCTTACTAGATTCATTAAAGATAATGGAATGAATTAAACTGCCTCAGCCCTGAAGGGGCTTAGTACAGTTGGCCCTTTTTTTTCATGAATTACATATTCATGGATTCAACCATCCATGGACTGGAAATATTTAAAAAAAAAAAAAAAAGCATGGTTCCATCTGTACTGAACGTGTGCAGACATTTTTCTTGTCATTATTCTCTAAATGATGCAGTATAACAACGATTTACATAGCATTTATATTGTTTAGGTATCACCTCACATTAGGTTTTACAACTGAAAAAAACAGCTGCTCGTTGTTCCAGTGGAGGAGGTTGGTACATATTTGAATTGTTGAGTCACCCAGATTGATCACAGCAACTGTGGTAGAGAGAGAATCCAAAAAACCATGAGCTTCAAGATCTTCAGGGGACGAGGCGAGCGATGGGAGGTTGATGGATGGTTATAAAATGAGAGTATTGGATACAAGAGTCTAACAGAATGGGGATGGTGATTAATTTTTATGTGAGAATGAGAAGCAAGGATGCTCGCACCATCTCCAGGTATGGTGATATGTTGAATGTGGAACAAACTGTCATCCACTTGAGAAGGATCCAGGCGCAGCAGTATACTCATGGGGGCTTGGGGAAGCACACGAAGTGGAGAACACTCAGAGAAGGGTTTGAGGATAGAGGGGATTGTGCTGATGACATCTGTGAGCCCCTTAGGACGTAGGCAGGTTTGTGTGGTTCAGGAAGGATGGAAGATTGGTCCATGCAAGCCTGTGCAGAGTCCTATGGGGAGAAGAGTCCACTGATGATGGATGACCTGGAAGCTTGGAGTTTTGTAGATGATTAAGGTAAATAGGGAGGTGAGGCATAATGACACCAGCCCCAGCGATCTCTTAGGAGAAGGTGGGTAACAAAACCATTTATAGCCTCTTTCTCTGGTTTGGGCTTCTAGGTAGTTTCTGGTGGTAAGGCTGTGGGAAGAGAATCTCACTAGGAGCCCTAAGCACACAATCCTTACGCTTCAGGCTCCTTCTGAGGCTTTTTAGAGCAGGTGATATCCTGAGGTCTCACCACCCTGGTCACCCTACCCTGGTTACACTTTATCAGTGTCATTCTTAGAATGTATATCTTAGAACAAATTATGAGATTCTGAATGTGGGCTGGGAAGTACAGAGTGCCCTGAAGTTGTTACCTCCTTTGATTTAGATGCTATTCTTACATTCAGCCACCTGTTTGTGCTCCTCAGTTCATGGGGAGATAATTACTCTGGTACATTTTTCCCCCAGAACTGCTGTTGTGCCAATTTATTTTTTCTATAATCATGAACTTGTAGAATCATATAGTTATTGAGCAAGATCAGACCAATACATCATTCAACCTAACATATTTTATAGATGAGAAACAGAGTTCCAATGAAGTGATGAATATGATTTGACATTTTGAATCATATATTTGACTAGTTTAGAAAAACAACAGAGTAATGAAATCAGTTGACTCATTTCAGTTTAGAGGGGTGAACCCAAACCTCTTCCCCTTTGACAAGAGTGGGCTGCTCTACAGTGCAAAGGCTCATTCTCCTGGCTGTGGTGGGAATTGCCTATAGCCTTGATAGCTCAGCTACTTGACTTGAAATTCAGGCAACATTTCCAGCCACTCTGTGAGAGCCAACCCCACCTTGGCACTTTCTTTTTTTTGAGACAGAGTCTTACTATGTCACCCTCGGTAGAGTTCAGTGGCATCACAGCTCACAGCAACCTCAAACTCTTGGGCTTAAGCAATTCTCTTGTCTCAGCCTCCCAAGTAGCTGGGACTACAGCTGCCTGCCTGAGAGCTATTGTCTGGTTGTAGTTGTCATTGTTGTTTGCCAGGCCCGGGCTGGATTTGAATCTGCCACCTTTGGTGTACATGGCTAGTGCCCTAGCTGCTGAGCTACAGGCGCTGAGCCCCACCTTGACACTTTTCTTTATTTCTTCCACTCTCTTTGCATTTTTATCTAAAAGTAACAGAGATCCAGAGTTTTGAAAATCATTTCACTTGAGGTGGTGCCTGTGGCTCAGTGAGTAGGGTGCCGGCCCCATATACCAAGGGTGGTAGGTTCAAACCTGCCCCAGGCCAAACTGCAACAACAACAAAAAAATAGCCAGACATTGTGGCAGGCGCCTATAGTCCCAGCTGCTCTGGAGGCTGAGGCAAGAGATTTGCCTATGCCCAGGAGTTGGAGGTTGCTGTGAGCTGTGTGATGCCATGGCACTCTATTGAGGGTGATAAAGTGAGACTGTCTCTGCAAAAAACAAAAAAGAAATAAAAGAAAATCATTCCACTCATTAAAAAAATTGTTCCATTCAGCAAAGTATATTAGAGACAGAGTATATTGTTGCCCTCGGTAGAGTGCTGTAGCATCACAGCTCACAGCAACCTCTAGCTCTTGGGCTTAGGCGATTCTCTTGCCTCAACCACCTGAGTAGCTGGGACTACAGGCCCCTGCCACAACCCCTGACTATTTTTTTTGTTGCAGTTTGGCCGGGGCCGGGTTTGAACCCTCCACTCTCGGTATATGGGGCCAGTGCCCTACTCCAGTGAGCCACAGGCACCACCCTATTTTTATTTTTTAATTTCAGAATGTTACAGGGGTACAAATGTTTTGGTGGTGCAATTCCATGGGAAACAAGCAGTTGGGAGAGGATAAGAAGGGAGGGGCACATTCACACCTAACAGGTACAATGCGCACTATCTGGGTGAGGGGCGCACTTACAACTTTGATGAAAAGTGGTTTGCTTTCCCGTCAAATGTGACTTCTAGTTTATACTTTTTATTAGATATTCTCTGAGTACTTATTTCCTCCTCTCCAACAACTGGCATAACACAGATCTGGTTAACACCTACAGCTCATAATTGTTGCTCTCGTGATCACAAAACCAAATCACACATCGTGCTATAGATGTCCCTTCCCTTTAATAACATCAAATTAAAAAATGCTTAAAGTGAGCTGAATATAATCTGTGCCAACACTGAACAAACTAATAAGAGATGACAAAATATGTTTTCTATTTGTAGTTTGAAGCTAAACTGAGATTATGGTGGGAAGAAGAAAAGTTTGTGCAAATGATTCCCAGCTTAGATTAGTTGAGCCTGCCTTTTGTTGTACAAGAGAAAAAAAATCTCAAAAAATCAGCTAAATTATTAACCATCAACTTCTTTTTTTTTTCTTTTTTTCTCCTTTTGTCACTCTGGGTAGAGTGCTGTGGTGTCATAGCTCACAGTAACCTCAAACTCATGGGCTCAAGAGATTCTCTTGCCTCAAACTCCCAAGTAGCTAGGACTACAGGCACTTGCCACAATAATGGCACGCTATTTTAGAGATTGGGTCTTGCTCTTGCTCAAGCTGGTCTCAAACTCCTGAGCTCAGGCAATCCAGTTGCCTTGGCATCCCAGAGGGCTAGGATTGCAGGTGTGAGACACCAGGCTTGGCCCCAGTTATCAACTTCTTAAGTAAAATAAGCACCCATCTATAGGGCAATTCATGTACCTGGGCTTAGTAAAATAGATATCTAGCCTTCTCATTTCTCCTTAGAGAAATCTAGATAAAATCCCATTTTTTATAGTCTCTTTGCTTCACAGGATGATGACCTACTTATCTCATATCCATTATCTTAACCCTTCCTTTCTCTCCCTTCTTTGAGCTGGTGTAGTATAGAGGTTAAGAGCATGTGCTCTGGCATCAACAGCCCCTAGATCTGAATCACAGCTGTGCTTTACATTAGTTATAAGTAATTTCACTTCTTTGAGCCTCCGTTTTTTCATCTATAAAAGATAGACAATGAGGCTTGGCGCCTGTAGCTACAGCTCAGTGGCTAGGGTGCCAGCCATATACACTGGAGCTGACGAGTTTGAACCCAACCCAGGCCTGCCAAACTACAATGACAACTACAACCAAAAAATAGCCAGGCATTGTAGTGGGCGCCGGTAGTCCCAGATACTTTAGAGGCTAAGACAAGAGAATCATTTAAGCCCAAGAGTTGGAGGTTGCTGTGAGCTGTGATGCCAAAGCACTCTACCAGGCAACATAGTGACACTGTGTCTCAAAAAAAAAAAAGGCAGACAATGATACTTAATAGGGTTCATGTAAACAGCAATGAGAGAAAATGTATAACATTTATGATGCTGCCTGGTACAACTAATTGCTCAATGAACAGTAACTATTTTGATATTATGGATTTAGAGAAGAAGGTGTTTAGTAAATTGCTCTTGTTTAAATGAGAATGCTAGATCTGACTCAACTAAAAATCCTGGCTCTTATTTTCTTAGGGATATAACAATAGGGAAAAGCAGATAGGGAGCAGTGGTGCGTGCTTATAGTCCCAGCCACTCATGAGGCTGAGGCGGGAGGATTGCTGGAGCCCAGGAGTTGAAGGCTATCGTGCACTTGTGAATAGCCACTGTACTCCAGCTTGGACAACATAGTTGAGATCTCATATCTGAAAACAAGCAAAATAAAAAACAAACAAACAAAAGTAAGGAAATCAACCCTAAGCCTTTTCCTGGCTGCATCTGACAACACATTCTTACGCAGCAAGGCCCCGGTACATGAAGTCTCTGGTAGAAATTTCCTATTTCTAGGGTATGAAAAGCTTGTGGAATAATGGTGTCTAATTTCCAGCATTTGCCTATATTTTAACCCCATTAGGATGGTCCCATCTGGTGGGACTTAAAGTATGGTCTATTTCATTTTCTTAAAGGTCAATTCTCCATTCCTCACAGATTATAGACCTTTAATTCACTAGTTATTAAATATAAAATGCTTTTCAGTGAGTTTCTCCTGGACAAATTTCCATGGGGGTCTCTCAGGTAAAGTTTATAGGATAAGCAGGAGAGATTTAGGCACTGCTCGCCCACTATTGACTATCGTCTTAACTTATTTATCACCTTGTGATGAAATCCCTCAGAAACAACATCAAATTATTTGCAGCTTTTATTGATTTTTTCCTTGACATTTACCTCTGTGGTCAGGAATCTATACTGAACTTAGCTGTTTAGCTCCATATAGACTCTGACGCTACTGAAGCTAATGTAGAAACTGTTGCTTAAAAGTGTCATGAAAAATCTGGGTCAATAGGTATTTAATGTAGTTGGAAGTAAAATGTTATGAGACATAGTCTACATTTTCCTTTTAAAACAGCAGTTTCATAAAGGCTTGGCCTCTTATCTCTCTGAACTGGGTCCATGACCCTCTGCTAAAAAAGATAAGCACACATATAGCTGATACTATGATTTTATTATCAGGAACTACTTTCTAATTACAGCGATGTCTTATTGTAAAAAATAATGTCTTAGATCAACTTTAGACAATCCAGTAACACTGTGTATGTGTTTATGGGAAGTTATTATGTTCAAAGTAACTTTTTTTTTTTTTTCTTATTGTTGCAGTTTGGCCGGTTTGGCTGGGGCCGGGTTTGAACCCACTATCCTCAGTATATGGAGCCGGCACCCTACTCACTGAGCCATAGGCACTGCCCCTAAAGGTAACTTTTCTTATTAATGGGAGGATGATGAAATATTCAATAAATACTATTGAGAAAGTCAGTTATTATTTACAGCAGGAAAAAAAAAGTTCATTCTGAAAAGTAATAGCACCAAAGATGAAAGATTTTCCGAGGCTTGAGACAAAAGGAAAACAGAGGCCCCGTTTGTGCAATGAAATGGCTTTATTCCACCTGGGTGCAGGTGGGGTAGGGTTTCCAACAAGGAAGAAATCCAGGGTTTTAAAGGTCAGGAAGGTGGGGGGTCAGGTCAGACATGTGTTGTAAGGCCGAGTGTTGACCCATTTACCTTTCCCAGGTGGGTCATCCAGTGAGGTAGGGTAGGAGTTGGTTCTTTTAGGCCGATCCACCCGGTTTGGGTGGGGTTTGATCCAATCACATTCCTATCTCAGAAGATGTGTAACATAAATTCTAAATTGCTTAAAGGCTAAGCCATGAGAAACCGTACCATAATGTACTACAACAAAACTTATTTTAATAATTTTCAGGATGGGAAGCCACAAACCTAGAAGCCACGAAGGAACAGATGAACAGATGTGTTCTCATGAAACTGAAAGTGTTTTATATGAAAGTTACCATGAGCAAAGGAAAAGATAGGAGACAATCCAGGAGAAAACATGTGCAATGTATACGACAGACAAAGGTTAATAGTCATGAAGCATAAAGAGCTCCTATGATCGTTAAAATAATAATAATAAAAGGTCAAACCATGAATTGTGACACCACAAAGGATGAGATATGAATGGCCCATTTACTTAAATAGTTGTTCAAACAGAAACCAGGGAAATGTGAATCAAAATGAGATTCTATTTTTCACAGTTATTTATAAATTATAGCATAGGATAGGAATTATATAGAAGGGCTAACAAAAAAGATTGATCCTGTCTAGATTTAGTAAAGAGACAGGGGAAGGGACAGTGGAAAGAGTAGGGGCCTAAGATGTCATAGCCATTTTGGAGGACAATTTGCTGTTATCTATAAAAATTTTATCTATTGGCCCAGCAATGTCCCTTCTAAGAATCAAGACTATAAAATTACTTACATTTATACTATATGCATTTAATATTCTGTATAATTTTTTTTTGTTGTTTATCTCTGAGCTCTAGATCCTTATTTCCTTCCCACTGGTTACTATCTCTATCTTACTTTTCTTTTCTTTTCTTTCTTTCTTTCTTTTTTTTTTTTTAATAGAGATAGAGTCTTACTCTATCACCCTT
Source organism: Otolemur garnettii (assembly GCF_000181295.1). Lineage (NCBI taxonomy): Eukaryota > Metazoa > Chordata > Mammalia > Primates > Galagidae > Otolemur > Otolemur garnettii. Next base: position 21,405,028 of record NW_003852411.1, read on the forward strand.
GGTAGAGTGCTGTGGCATCACACAGCTAACAGCAACCTCCAGCTCCTGGGCTCAGGCGATTCTCTTGCCTCAGCCTCCTGAGTAGCTGGGACTACAGGTGCCTGCCACAATGCCTAGCTATCTTTTCTTTTCTTTCTTTTTCTTTTTTTTTTTTTTTTGAGACAGAGTCTCACTATGTCACCCTGAGTAGAGTGTTGTGGCGTCACAGCTCAAAGCAACCTTCAAATCTTGGGCTTAAGTGATTCTCTTGTCTCATCCTCCTGAGTAGCTGGGACGTCCGCCACAATGCCCAGCTATTTTTTTGTTGTAGTTCTCATTGTCATTTGGCAGGCTCTGGCTGGATTCAAACCCACCAGCTCCAGTGTATGTGGCTGGTGCCCTAGCTGCTGAGCTACAGGGGCTGAGCCCATCTTACTTTTTTTTTCTTCTTTTTTTTTTTGGCTGGGGCCGGGTTTGAACTTGCCACCTTGGGTATATGGGGCCAGCACCCTACTCCTTTGAGCCACAGGCACTGCCCATCCCATCTTACTTTTCTTAAACTGAACTCTTGACCTTCCCACTCTCAAATCCCACTTTCATTCTATCTCCTTTATATCAGAAAATGGTACTTTTATTTAATCTGTATTCATGCCAGTAAGTATGAAAATAGGAGGATTTGTTTGTACAGTTTTTTGGATTCCAAGACTTGCTCTGTTGCCCCACCTAGAGGTCAGTGGTATCAACATAGCTCACAGCAAACTCAAACCCCTGAGTTCAAGCCATCTTCCTGCCTCAGCCTCTGGAGTAGCTGGGACTACAGGTGCTTGCCACTACACCTGGCTTCCCTCCCTCCCTCCCTCCCTCCCTCCCTCTTTCCTTCCTTCCTTTTTTTTTCTTTCTGACTGGTTTTAGAAAACAGGAGGATTTGTTTGTTTGTTTTTACAAGGCATCCTTCCTCCTCAGCCTCCCAAGAGTGCTAGGATTACAGGCATGAGCCACTGTGCCTGGCCAAAAATAGGAATGTTTTTAATAACTCCTTCACATCATACGTCCTGTCTATCATCAAATCCTATGGATTCTACCTTGAAAATATATCCTAAATCTCTCAGTTCTTTGCTTTTTCACTGCTCCCATTTCTAAACCAACATGTTTGCTGGTACTCTGGGTAATTGTTTTAAAACTTTCATAACTTATCCCCATCTATTCAAATTTTTAAATAGCAAGAGAATCAAAAGACAAGCCACAGCCTGGTAGGATGTTTTGCAACATATACCTGATAAAAGACTCCTATCTAGAATAGATTAGGAACTCTTACAATTTAGGAATAAGACAAATGACCCAATCTTTAAAAATAGGCAAACGATTATAACAGGCATGTTACCAAAGAGTATCTACAGATGGAAAATGAGCACATGGAAAGATGCTCAATGCTTTTATTCATTAGGGAATTCACATTCCAACCTCAAAGAGAGACTACACAGCCACTAGAAAAACTAAAATAGAAAAGACGGACAATAAAAAGTGTTGGTGAGGATCTGGAGACACTGGAAGGTTCCTGCATTTCTGCTGGAAATGCAGAATCATGCAGCCAGTTGGGAAACAGTTCAGCAGGTTTTTAAAAAGTTAAACAGGAATTTACCACAGGACCTAGCAGTTCTACCATTAGGAATCTACCCAAGAGAAATGAAGCACACATCCACACAAAGCCTTGTAGATCAATGTTCCCAGCAGCCTTTTTTTATATGTAGTAATAGCCAATACCTGGAAACAATCCAGATGTCCACTAGCTGGTTATGGATGAACAACAGGTGTTATATGCATACCACGAGATGCTACTCAGCAATAAAAAGGAACAAACTATTGATACACATGACCTTGTCTATCCTCAAAAACACTGTGCTAAATAAAACACGTCAGACTCAAAAGTCTACATAGTGTATGATTTCATTTATACAAAATTCTAGAAAAGGCAAAACCATTGAGCTAGAAATCAGATTAGTGTTTGTCTCAGGCTGGTGGTGGGAACAAACAGTTGCAAATGGGCATAGAAGAACTTTTTTGGGCTCGGCACCCATGCTCAGTGGTTAGGCACCGGCCACATACAACAGGGATGGCAGGTTCGAACTTGGCCTGGCCTGTTAAACAACAATGACAACTTCAATAAAAATAGCCGGGCATTGGGGTGGGCACTTGTAGTCCCAGGTGCTTGGGAGGCTGAGGTAAAAGAATAGCTTAAGCCCAAGAGTTTGAGGTTGCTGGGAGTTTTGACGCCATGGCACTTTACTAAGGGCAACATAGTGAGACTCTGTCTCAAAAAGAAAGGAACTTTTTTGGGTGATTGTAGTGGTGGTTGCACAACTATGTAAATTCACTAAAACTCACCAAATTTAGGCTTAAAATGAGTAATTGTTATAAAATCCCTCTGTAGTACTTTTAAATTATTTTTTATTTTATTATTTTTGTTTTTATTTATTTATTATTATTATTTTTTGAGACAGAGTCTCACTGTGTCACCCTGGGTAGAGTGCCATGGCGTCACAGCTCACAACAACCTCAAACTCTTGGGCTTAAGCAATTCTCCTGCCTCAGCCTCCCAAGTAACTGGGACTACAGGTGCCCACCACAATGTCTGGCTATTTTTTGTTGTTGTTGTTGCAGTTGTCATTGTTGTTTAGCTGGCCTGGGCTGGGTCTGAACCCACCAGCCTCCGTGTATGTGGCTGGCACTGTAACCACTATGCTATGGGTGCTGAGCCTTTAATTTTTTTTTTTTTT
>NW_003852411.1:21408826-21419519 GCF_000181295.1 Otolemur garnettii
CACAGCTCACAGCAATCTCAAACTTTTGGGCTGAAGTGATTCTCTTACCTCAGCCTCCCAAGTAGCTGGGACTACAGATGCCCACCACAATGCCTGGCTATTTTTTTGTTGTAGTTGTCATTGTTGTTTGGCAGGCCTGGGCTGGGTTTGAACCCACCAGCTCTGGTATATGTGTCTGGCACCCTAACCGCTGACCTACAGGCACCGAGCCCATCTATCTTCTTAGGGAAGCCTCTATTCATTTCTTTTGCCCCTTGTTATAAGGGATTATTGGCTCATTTTATGTGGATTAATTTGAGTTCTCTGTAGATAATTAGTTATCAAGCTTTTGTCCAATTCATAATATGCAAATATCTTTTCCCATTCTGAAGGTTGTTGATTTGCTTTGGTTGTTGTCACGTTAGCTGTACAGAAGTTGTTCAATTTAATTGAGTCCCATTTGTTTATTTTTGTTGTTATTGCATTTGCCATGGAAGTCTTCTTCATAAAGTCTTTCCCCAGTTTGATAACTTCAAGTGTTTTCCCCACACTTTGAGGACTTTTTTTTTGAGACAGAATCTCACTTTGTCACCCTATGTAGAGGGCTGTGGCATCATAGCTCACAGCAACTTCCAACTCTTGGGCTCAAGCAATTCTCTTGTCTCAGCCTCTCAAGTAGCTGGAACTACAGGTGCCCGCTATAACGCCTGGCTATTTTTAGAGACAAGATCTTACTCTGGCTCAGGCTGGTCTTGAACCTGTGAGTTCAGGCAACCCACCTGCCTTGGCCTCTCAGAGTGCTAGGATTACAGGCATGAACCACCACGCCTGGCCTCTTTGAGGATTTTTATTGTTCTATGCCTTAAATTCCTTAGATTTAGATCTTTTATCCATCTTGAATCAATTTTTGTGAGTGGAGAAAGGTGTGGGTCCAGTTTCAGTCTTTTACATGTGGTTATCTAGTTCTCCCAGCACCATTTATTGAATTTGGATTCTTTCCCCCAGTGTATGTTCTTGTTTGGTTTAGCAAAGATTAGGTGGCTGTAAGATTTGTTTCATTTCATGGTTTTCTATTTGGTTCCAGATATCCATGTCTCTATTTTTGTGCCAATACCATGCTGTGTTGATCACTATGGCCTTGTAGTACTGAGTAAAGTCTGGTAGCCTGATGCCCCCAGCTTTTTTTATTTTTTATTTTTTATTTTGTAGAGACAGAGTCTCACTTTATTGCCCTCAGTAGAGAGCCTTGGTGTCACAGCTCACAGCAACCTCCAGCTCCTGGGCTTAGGCGATTCTCTTGCCTCAGCCTTCTGAGTAGTTGGGACTACAGGCGCCCACCACAACACCCAGCTATTTTTGTTGTTGTTGTTGTTGTTGTTGCAGTTTGGCCGGGGACAGGTTTGAACCCACCACCCTTGGTATATGGGGCCGGTGCCCTACCCACTGAACCACAGGTGCCGCCCCCAGCTTTGTTTTTATTACTAAGAATGGCTTTAGCTATGCAGGTTTTTTCTGGTTCCATACAAAATGAAGAATTATTTTTTCCAAATCTAGGAAATACAATGTTGGTATTTTTTTTTTTTTTTTTTTTGAGACAGAGCCTCAAGCTGTCCCCCTGGGTAGAGTGCTGTGGCATCACAGCTCACAGCAACGTCCAACTTATGGGCTCAAGCGAGTCTCCTGCCTCAGCCTCCCAAGTAGCTGGGACCACAGGTGCCTGCCACAACACCCGGCTATTTTTTTGGTTGTAGCTATCATTGTTGTTTGGTGGGCTCGGGCTAGATTTGAACCCGCCACCTTAGGTGTACGTGGCTGGCGCCTTAGCCAGTTGAGCTATAGGCGCCAAGCCGGAAGTATAGACATTTTAACAATGTTGATTGTACTTTTTAAATTTTAGAAACATAAATCATGTCACCTTCTTGTTTGCAACACTTATGTTCAATCAGCAATCTTCACCACGACCTATCAAGTCTTAATTTATTTGGCTCTGACTCAGAAGAATCCTTCCCTGACAATCTCTTTGCCCACTGATTTCCAGCCCACAGGCCCTATTATCAGCAATGTGCTATATTCCCTTTTGCTTCAGAGAGTTCTTACTTGCTGTCCCTCTGCCTCAAATAGCCTTAGTTCTCCATTTTTTATCTGGATAGCTGTAACATCCTTTATGTCTCAACTTAAGCTTCATTTCCTCATAGAGATCTTCCTTGACAACCCCTCCACAGTTTAAATTAGGCCACTGTCATTGTCTCACTGGATTGTTCCTTCAAAGTGTTTTTCATAATTTATAATTATGAAATTATTATAGATTTCATAAATTATAGATTTATTTTATAATGATTTGTTTAATTTCCATCTTGCCACTTGATTGTAAGCTCCATGAGGGGAAGGGCCATGCTTATTTTATATACTCATTCTCTGTGGGTATCTTCCAACAAGTAATTGGTTTGTACAAAATAAACAGGTGGACAGATTCGTTTAATTACCTAGGATTACATGCTACAATCAGAATATCTGGAAGGTTTACTACCAGGTATGCTGCAAAAATGAAAATAAAAACACTTCATGGACATTTTTTCCCCCTTTCTTTTTAACAGTTGGCCAATTGGTACTATAAGCTTAGATAATCTTCTAGCCCAAAGTTATTGCAGGCAAGTTCTATGGTAAAGAAGTTTGGGTTCTCATAATTGTCCAAATGTTTCTGTATACATTGGCAGAATTGATTGTCAAATTGTGAGAGATACTCTCTTAATTGACCTCATATCTCCAGGGGGCCAGTCTTGCCAAAATCTCATTTGAGAGGAAAAATATTCAAGAAAGATTTCTAAATGATACTTTTAGGACATCAGGCACCTGCTTACTTGTACTAGGCTACTTTGCTTCCTTCTAGAATAGCTTTTAGGGATTCATGCTATGGGTTAAAACACAGAACAAGGTGACATACTGCTGCTGACTTTACCGCAGGAATATGATGTCCCATGCCACCCAGTGCTCTCTGTATGAAAACCCATTGTCTCTTAAGAGCACCAGACTTGAATATTCAGCTACTTACTGGGTATGTCCACTTGGATGCAATACCAGCAGCAAGAATAAACCAGGTGATTGAATTGAACATTTGTACATAGAATCCTTTCCTATGAGAGTCGGTAGGCATGAGCAGCTTACAATTTTTTGGCAGGTTATCACTTTTCCCAATAAAATATTAGTAGGCACCCCAATATGTAAAACAAGAAAAGCAGGAATATGGGGCCAGTTGGGGAAAGCCATACTTGAGTTTTTCCTCCCATGCAAGTCCCTTGGTCTCCCGAGGTAGCATCTGAGATAACAGGGGAGTTAAGACCCACTGATCTGGCTCGGCGCCTGTGGCTCAGGTGGCTAGGGCGCCAGCCACATACACCTAAGGTGGTGGGTTTGAATCCAGCCCGGGCCCACCAAACAACAATATGGCTGCAACCAAAATATAGCTGGGTGTTGTGGCGGGCGCCTGTGGTCCCCACTACTTGGGAGGCTGAGACAGGAGACTCGCTTGAGCCCAGGAGTTGGGAGGTTGCTGTGAGCTGTGATGCCATGGCACTCTACCCAGGGTGACAGCTTGAGGCTCTGTCTCAAAAAAAAAAAAGACCCACTGATCTAGTTCAATCCCTCCATTTGGGACTGTTGTGTCTCCTGCCGAGAAACAGGTACACAACTCTTCTAATGACATGTAGACATTCATAAATGACTCCTCAGAAAGATATAGTGGATAATTTCGTCAAATACTTAGTGAGGATATTAACCCAGCCTACCATGATAGGAGGCTGATGGGGATGACCACAGTACGTGAGCAGGACTAGCTGATGTACTGTGAGGATTCAGCCAAGGTATTCCCAGTTGTGTGTCCGTTAATCCTGCCTCCAGAAGGGTGGTTTTTAGGTGCTTCTTTAAAACTGGGACAATAGGGGGAGCTGTTTGCTAATATTCGTGTGCTTTGGGTGAGGCTTCTCAAACTTTCCTGGGGAACTATTAGTATATTTATGAGTATTATTAATGTCTGCGCAGCCTTGGGCAAAGGTCCTTCTATGGGGCTTGAGGGAGGAGGAGCAGATGGAAGTAGAGCCCCAAATAGCCCTAGTCCTGATTTATCTTAAAAATTAATGCAAATACTATATTTTGTCCCGTAAATGTCCGCATTTCTGCTTTCAGAAATCAAATTTACTTTTTCTGCATACAGAAAAAAAAAAGAAATAAAATTTACTCTCAAAAGACGATGATTTAGAACTAAAGTGCACTGATTATACATCTATGCTATAATGCAGCATTTCATGCCCAGACCCACTGCTCAAAGGGCTCAGGTGTCCTGTCCTGGATGCTCCAGGATGCTGTGTGGCTGGTTTCTCTTACAAGTTGGTGATGTCGTCAAGGGTTATTGAAGGGGGTTTAATCTTTGCACATTCTACTGTTCTGGTTGGAGTTTTTGCCTCTCCCTGTCTTCTTTCTTGGTTGCTTCTTCTCTGTTCTAGGTAATTATTGCATTTGCTGCTGTCAGTGGATCATTATAATTGACTTTTTTTTCTTTTGAGACAGTCCCATTCTGTCGCTCCATCAGAGTGCTGTGGCATCATCAGAGTTCACTGCAACCTCAAACTCTTGGGCACAAGCAATTCTGCCTCAGCCTCCTGAGTAGCTGGGATTACAGGTGTGCACTACAATGCCTGGTTAATTTTTTTATTTTTTTGTAGATCCGGGGTCTTGCTTTTGCTCAGTCTGGTCTCAAACTCCTGTCCTCAAGCAGTCCTCTTGAGTTGGCCTCCCAGAGTCCTAGGATTATTGGCCACCGAGCCAGGCCACCTTTGACTTTTTGAACTGTTGCTTACCTGCCAAGTAACTGAAACTTAAATGAGGGTAGTTAAGGAAGGCCAGATTGCCTGGTATAAGTAACATGAGTTCTAATGAACTCTATGTGTGGAGAGGGAGTTAGTTCTGTTTCTATCCTACCTAAGGATGGCAGGTGCTGTTATTATCATTCCCAAGGAGACTCATGAAAAGGCTTGAACACTTACTGCGAGCTCAAATCGAAGAGGTTGATGTATTAGCACATGTACGCATAAAGGTAGTCCATGAAAGTAAGCAAATGCCTTCGAACTTCATTTATTTCCTCTTAAGTTATTATATGTATTACTATTAAACTAGGAAGTGCAATATGTGAAGCTTAATCCTTTTTTTTTTTAATGATTTCTCCTTCACTTGAAGAGTTTCCTTTTCAGGAGATAAATTTTCAGAAATTGCATAACAGAAGTATCTAATTATAATGCTGAGCTTTGAACACATATTTAATATTGTGCAAGAGACTTTTACAGCTGGTTTATTTTTAATTTCCTGAATGACCTTGAGAAATATACTTTGCCTCATAATCCCTGTTAATGTTACATTTTTTCATTTAAATTATAATTTTATGTTTAAATGTATGAATTTTATGATAAGTGATAAAAGATAAAATGACTTTAATAATATTTTAAAGACGTTAGGGGATCATAGATTATCCCTGGGGAACTGTGTTTTATTCTTACTCAGCTGGGGAGGTGGAAGGCTTATGCATAGTGGCTGCTCTGAAAGAAACTGCTTCAGCTTCAGCTTGAACTATGACCCCTCATAAAGGCCCAAGTCCAGGCCCAGATTGGGTTTCCTAATTACTCCTTCCCACGGACTGTCCACACAGCAGGGCAGGCTACTGTCTTTGATAGGCTCTTCCCTGTCTGCCAAACCTGATCAGAAATACTTGACCAACAAGGGTCTGGGCTGAGTTTATCTAAGTGGATCTCAGCTTCTCCATTTCAGAAAGGATTCTTGAAATTGGATCCTAAGCTGCATCATAAGTTGAGGTTGGCAGCATATGGCCTGCAGGTCACAGCAACCTCCAACTCCTGGGCTTAGGCAATCCTCTTGTCTCACAAGACAGGCTTGTGAGACACAAGTGTGTATATCTCTTCTCAGTGTTGTGTTCAGCTTGGTGGGTTGGAATCAGCCATGGTGGAAGTATCTACACCAGGGGTCCTCAGACTTTTTAAACAGGGGACCAGTTCACTGTCCCTCAGACCATTGGAGGGTTGGATGGCTGGCCCTGGGACCAGTCGGCTGCTAAGCAGGATAGGCAGTGGTGGCAAAAACCCCCAGCGGGCCGGATAAATGTCCTAGGTGGGCCGAATGTGGCCCACAGGCCATAGTTTGAGGACTCCTGATCTACACCGTGGAAATCTGTAGACACTACAAACAAAGCTTTCTTTTGGAAAGGCAGTTGTTAAACATTTGCCAGCACCCCCCTGGGAGAAGGGGAAGGTAACTAAGCATGTGCTAGGATTCAGGCCTGGGTTCAATACTGAATGTATTATTTTATTTAGTGCTCACAATAACCTGTGTGGTAGAAATACTTATCCTCATTTCATGGACATAGAATGAAATTTAGAGAAAAAGAATGTATGTCACGAAATTGTTAAACTAGAAAATGGACACAGTCACACTTGAACCTGGAGACTGTGGAGCAGCGATGGGCAATAAACAAGCCCTTCTTCCCAGATGAAATTGACTGTGAATGACTGTTCCAACCTTGTAGGCTTACTCACTTTTATAGTGTGAAAGTATACTTTCTAGAAGTAAAAGAAAAAAATAACTTTTTTTTGGGAAACAGAATGAACACATGTCAAAGATTGCATCATCTCATTGGTTGATTAGTGAGGGGAAAAGTACAAGGGTAAATCTGATTCGAAGAGCAGTTAAGGGTATTTATAGGTAATTTAATAAAAAATGTTAGAATTGGGTGGTGCCGTAGCTAAGTGGGTAGGGCGCTGGCCACATACACCAAGGCTGGTGGGTTCAAACCCAGCCCAGGCCTGCTTAACAACAACAACAACAAAAAATAGCTGGGCTTTGTGGTGGGCACCTATAGTCCCATCTCCTTGGGAGGCTGAGGCAAGAGAATTGCTTAAGCCCAAGAGTTTGAGGGGCAGCGCCTTTGGCTCAGTGAGTAGGGCGTCAGCCCCATATACTGAGGGTGGCAGGTTCAAACCGGCCCTGGCCAAACTGCAACAAAAAAACAGCCGGGTGTTGTGGCGGGCACCTGTAGTCCCAGCTACTCAGGAGGCTGAGGCAAGAGAATTGCTTAAGCCCAGGAGTTGGAGATTGCTGTGAGCTGTGCTGCCATAGCACTCTACCGAGGGTGACAAAGTAAGACTCTGAGTCTTAAAAAAAAAAAAAAGAAAAGAAAAGAGTTTGAGGTTGCTGTGAGCTGTGATGCCATGGTACTCTACCCAGGGCAACAGCTTGAGACTCAGTTTCAAAAAAAAAAAAAAAAAAGACAGAAATGTTAGAATCAATATTCTAGTTAGAAAGTTAGAAACAAAATTCATTAATGTCATACAGGGCAATAAACCATAACCTATAGCCTTTGGGATTATCTCTTCTACTGGAGAAAAATAATTTTCATTTTTATTTGGATGTTAATCTACAAGTCGATATAACTTCACAAAGTCTAAGTCCCTAATTAATAGTAAATAGAAAAGTCAGAAGTGATAACTTCTCCCCCCCAAATGAAATCATCATTGGGAGGACTGTGTGGCCTTATTGCTATACATGTTTTTGTATCATTTTTCTCAAGGCCTGTGAGCAGGTAACTCATTCTAACCTGTAATATCTTTGGTGCTGTAACTCTGGTGTGCTGTAAGAAGTGGTTAAGTGTGCAGGCTCTAGAATGAAGATCTGCCTTGGTTTGAACACTGGTTCTATCTTTCAGTAACTGTGTGACCATGGGCAAACTAAAAAACCCTCTCATTCTCAGTTTCTTCATCTATTTAATGAGGATAATAATAACAACAGTGATACTTATAGGTTGTAGTATTAAGTGAATTTTTTTTCTTTTGAGACAGAGTTTTACTTTGTCACCCTGGGTAGAGTGCTGTGGCATCACAGCTCACAGAAACCTCAAACTCTTGGGCTTAAGCGATTCTCTTGCCTCAGTGTCCCAAGCAGCTGGGACCATAGGTGCCCACCACAGTGCTGGGCTATTTTTGTTGTTGTTGCAGTTGTCATTGTTGTTTAGCTGGACCGGGTTGGGTTGGAATCTGCCAACCTCAGGGTCTGTGGCTGGTGCTGTAACCACTGTGTTAGGAGTGCTGACATATAAGTGAATTATTATATGTAAAATGCTTAGAACAATGTATGGCACATGATAAGGACTGTATATGATGGCCATTTGAAAATGTGTTAAAATACAGTTTTTAGGGGTGGCACCTGTGGCTCAAAGGAGTAGGGCGCTGGCCCCATATGCTGCAGGTGGCAGGTTCAAACCCAGCCCTGGCCAAAAACTGCAAAAAAAAATTACAGTTTTTAGGATATCTGGGACAACAGTTCAGGGCTCTGCATTTTATTTTATTTCATTTTAATTAATTAATTTTGTCAACTTTTTACTTTTTTTGTAGAGACAGGGTCTCTCCTAAATTCCAGGGTATTCTGTGGAAAGGGAGTCCTCATAAGCCTGACAGGAATGCAGCCATTTTAGAAAATCAGGTCAAAAACCAACAATCCCCTCCCCAGACTCCTGGAGGGCCTCAAGGCCAGAGTTCCTGGAAACACCCTACCCATACCCTGGCCCCTGCTAAGGATACGCCCATGATCCTAACCCTAAGGGTATACCCAGAATCCTGATCTGAACTAGAGAAGAGCCCAGGCGGGCAGTATGCGGGCTCACTTGCCCTTTCCAGCTATACCAATAAGGCTAATAAAAGCCTTTTGCAAGTGTGTGGGGGCGGAGCTGACACCTGGTCAGTCTCCATTCTGCTTTTCCTCTCTGTTAAAGTCTTTCCTTGTCCCTGGACTGACCTCTTTTCCTTTCTTCTAGACCCTCACCCTGGTTTTATGCCAGAACCTGTCAGTCTGCTTTTTTTTTTTGAGACAGAGTCTCAAGCTATCACCCTGGGTAGGGTGCCCTGGCATCACAGCTCACAGCAACCTCAATACCTCAAACTCTTGGGTTTAAGTGATTCTCTTGCCTCAGCCTCCCAAGTAGCTGGGACTAGGTGCCCACCACAATGCCTGGCTATTCTTTGGTTATAGTTATCATTGTTGTTTGGCAGGCCTGGGCTGGATTTGAACCTGCCAGCTCTTGTGTATGTGGCTGGTGCCCTGGCTGCTGAGCTACAGGTGCCAAGCCTCAGTCTGCTTTTCTTTTTTTTTTTTGAGATAGAGTCTCACTTTGTCACCTTCAGTAGAGTGCTGTGAGGTCATAGCTGATAGCAAACTCAAACTCTTGGGCTCAAGCAATTCTCTTATCTCAGCCTCCTAGCTGGGACTACAGGTGCCCACAGCAATGCCTGGCTATTTTTAGAGGCGAGGGCTCTGACTCAGGGTGGTCTTGAATCTCTGAGCCCAGGCAATCCACCTGCCTTGGCCTCCCAGAGTGCTGGGATTATAGGTGTGAGCCACTGTTCCTGGGCCAGAACTTCTCAGTCTTGAACTCATGGACTCAAGTGATGCTCCCACCTTGGCGGCTTCCCAACGTTGGGGTAACAGGCATGAGTCACTGTGTACCACCAGACTCTGCATTTTATTTATTTATTTATTTATTTATTTGAGACAGAGCCTCAAGCTGTCCCCCTGGGTAGAGTGCTGTGACATCATAGTTCACAGCAACCTCCAACTCCTGGGCTCAAGCGAGTCTACTGCCTCAGCTTCCCAAGTAGCTGGGACCACAGGTGCCCACCACAAGGCCCAGCTATTTTTTTGGTTGCAGCCGTCATTGTTGTTTGCCGGGCCTGGGCTGGATTTGAACCCACCACCTTAGGTGTATGTGGCTCCCAGAGTGTTAGGATTACAGGTGTGAGCCCCCATGCCCGACCACCCCAGGTGGTTTGATGAAGGCAGTCGTGGGCCATGTTTGAAGTTGCATTGCTGTGTACGTCCTACTTTAGCCAGCATTGTCTCAGAAATTTGAGAGGGAGGTGGAGCCTGTAAGAGGGGGAATGGCAGAGTAGTGAACCTGCTATAGGCTGAGAAGAGCAAAGACAGGGGAAGTGAGGAGTCACCTGTCTGGCCCAGGGGTACAAGACTTATTAGGAAAGGATTTTTTTTTGAGACAGAGCCTTAAGCTATTGCCCTAGGTAGAGTGCCTTGGCATCACAGCTCACAGCAACCTCTAATTCCTGGGTTTAAGGGATTCTCTTACCTCAGCCTCCCAAGTAACTGGGACTGCAGTGGACCTGCCTATTTTTTGGTTGTAGTTTTCATTGTTGTTTGGCAGGCCCGGGATGGTGTATGTGGCTGATGCCTTAGCTGCTTGAGCTATAGGCGCCAAGCCATCAGGCAAGATTTTAAGCTAGGCACAGTGCTTGATGCCTATGATCCCAAGATGGGAGATCATTTGAGCCCAGGAGTTTGAGACCAGCCTGGGCAACACAGCAAGACCCTGTCTCTACAAAAGATAGAAAAAAATTAGGCGGGGATGGTGGCTTGTGCCTGTATCCCAGTTGGTCAGGAGGCTGAAGCAGGAGGATCACTAGAGCCCAGGAGTATGAAGTTGCAGTGAGCTATGATGGTGCCACTGTATAGCAGCCCAAGGCAACAGAGAAAGACTGACTCTGTCTTGATTAAAAAAAAAAAGGAATAAAAGGATTTTAGAGGAAATTGGATTTAGGAAATGCCCAGTGAGCATATGACTGAACTTGAACACTGGCATCTCTTTCTTTCTTTCTTT
>NW_003852411.1:21420361-21423107 GCF_000181295.1 Otolemur garnettii
CTGTCATTGTTGTTTGGCGGGTCTGGGCTGGATTTGAACCCACCACCTTAGGTGTATGTGGCTGGCGCCTTAGCCACTTGAGCCACAGGCGCCGACCCACTGCTGGACACAATTAAACAGGAAAGATATTATAATCTTGAGAAAGGCTGCCTAGTTGCACTGGAAATGAATAGAAAACCTAGGTGGGGAAGGACGGAATAAAGGAAAACAGAGGTGTCCCTAAGATCAGTAAAATAAGATACATTTATAAGTACACATTACTTGAATACAATTTGGTTGAAACATTTCACGGTAAGAAGCAGATTATTTTAGAGGCATATAAAGATTTTAAACAGAGTGATAAAGAAAATAAGGGTTTATCTTAGACTTAAATATTGAGGTACTGAAAAAAAAAAAAGAAATATATACCTTGGCTTAGTGCCTATAGCTCAAGCAGCTAAGGCCCACAGCTGGTGGGCTCAAATCCAGCCCGGACCTCCCAAACAACAATGACAACTACAACCAAAAAATAGCTAGGCAGGCTGAGGCAAGAGAATAGCTTAAGCCCAGGAGTTGGAGGTTGCTGTGAGCTGTGATGTAACAGCACTCTACCCAGGGCGACAGCTTGAGGCTTTGTCTCAAAATTAAAAAAAAAAAAAAAAGAAAAAAAAGAAATATATACCTTGAGTAATTCACATAAGAGGTTTATTATCCACTAGTATTTTTGTACATGGCCTATTGGCAAAGAAAATTTGTTTCTCTACCCCAGCTTTACACATTAAACATCCGTTTTAGTGCAGTTCATATCTTTGGTCAATTGGTTGGTAAAATCTCTGTTATCTGTGCTAAGTAAAGTTCCACTAAGGAGTGGGGAACCTGAGGTCTCTCAAAAAAAAAAAAAAGGTAAATGCAAAGACAGTTCTTTCAAGCAGCATATATACTCAGGAAAAAAGGGAAGCTGTTCAGTGATGTGAAAATTATGTAAGGACGCAGTGTTGAAGTTGTAGGATGCTTAGACCCTGATACCATTTCAAAGTACAAACAAACAACTGCCTCTTTCAAAGAGAACCATATCTCATTGGCAGCACGAATTAGCCTTCAACTTAATACAACACCTTTATGCAATATTTCCAAAGGAAAATACAGTAGAACCTCCATGGTTGACCACCTCCCTATATTGACCACCTCCTATGACCTCATTTTCATAGTCTGGACATGCATCATGTGTGCTCAATGGAAGTTCTTTATGTTGACCACTGCTGTATATTGACTAGTTTGTTACAGTTCCTTGGATGGTCAATTTACAGAGGTTCTAATGTATATAGTGTTCACAACTTTGGATGAATCAACTGATACTACTGCATATAGTGCAGGTTTTATACTCCATTCAGGTCATAACAGAAGATTTTCTTACAAAACGTTACTCACTTTGAGTACTTTTGTGAACAGAACATGAGGAGTAGACAGCTTCAACAACTATCAAGATAAATGTTGAGAAGTTGGACTGAATATGGTAAATTAAGTGGTTATATATAGACAGTGAACCTTCCAGGACAGGAAAACATGAAGGATTTATTGCACAAATAAAAAAGTATTAACAGATTCAGATGCTCTCAATGCCTTTTTTTTTTTTTAAGACATGGAGTTTCACTTTGTTGCCCTCAGTAGAGTTCTGTGCTGTCACAGCTCACAGCAACCTCCAGCTCTTGGGCTTAGGTGATTCTCTTGCCTCAGCCTCCCGAGTTGCTGGGACTACAGGTGCCTGCCACAATGCCCAGCTATTTTTTGTTGCAGGGCCAGGTTTGAACCCGCCACCCTTGGTATATGGGGCTGGCACCCTACTCACTGAGCCACAGGCGCTGCCCCCTCTTATTATATCTTGCATCAGCAAAATTGCTGTGCTAACACCACTATTTTAAGTGACACTTTGCAACAAGTTGTAAGTTTTTTTTTTTTTGAGACAGAGACTCAGGCTGTCACCCTGAGTAGAGTGCCCTAACATCACAGCTCACAGCAACCTCCAACTCCTGGACTTAAGCAATTCTCTTGCTTCAGCCTCCTAAGTAGCTGGGACTACAGGTGCCTGCCACAATGCCCAGCTATTTTTTGGTTGTAGTTGTCATTGTTGTTTGGCAGGCCTGGGCTGGATTTGAACCGGCCACCTCTGGTGTATATGGCTTGCACCTTAGCCGATGGAGCTACAGGTGGCCAGCCAAGTTGTAAGTATTTTTAACTATTATATATTTGTGCAATGTAGGACAGCATCCTCTGATTTGTATCACTGTCAAGTTGAACCACGAGGTATTGAGTGTGGATTTGCCATCTCATTCTAAAGTACATCGGCTATTGCAGGGTCAGGTGTTAGTCAAAATTTTATCTCTGCGAGAACAGATGTTAAATATTATGAAGAACAGAATCACAATGTGCATTATTGAAACATTTCTATAGGAATGTAGCGTTTCTGTGTGCTATCATGTCAAATCAAAATGACTTGAATTATTTCTTTGAAAGGTGAAACTAAGATTATATATGAGATGGGCAAAACATCCAAGAATTTTGAAAATTTTGTTTTCAAAAAATTATCTTTCTTTCAGAGAAATTTATCTTTCTTTCAAAAAACAACTTCTTTGAGAGGAAATTTTCTTTTTTTTTTTTTTGAGACAGAGCCTCAAGCTGTCCCCCCCTGGGTAGAGTGCCGTGGCATTACAGCTCACAGCAACCTCCAACTCCTGGGCTCAAGCGAGTCTCCTGCCTCCGCCTCCCAAGT
>NW_003852411.1:21423194-21424413 GCF_000181295.1 Otolemur garnettii
GGCTGAGCTATAGGCGCCGAGCCGAGAGGAAATTTTCGATGAGCTTTTCCCCCAGTTAGCAAAGGCGATCGATAAGTAGGATGATACATGCAAATCATTTTATAAGACACAGCTATTATAGACCTAGTAACTGGAGAATACAGGGAAAGGTTCACTGACTTTGAGAATCATGACATCACACTCAAATTAGCATTTTAGGCTCACCTAGTTGATATCACCAAGGCACTTAAAGAACTACAGATGGTATTGATTGAGCTCTCAGTAGATGACATTTTAAAGTCATTGTTTAAAGCTAAGAAAGATCCCGTTGAAGTATGGAAAAGTACAGTAGAATACGTATGCTTTTGGCAACATTCCTGAAAAATGCTTTCTTGATTTTCAAGCACTTACTGCCATAAATCTATATTCTTTACATTTGACTTTCCTATATGTGTACTCTGCCCATATCTTTTCAAATATAATCTCTATTAAAATTTCCACAAATGGGGCGGTGCCTGTGGCTCATTGGGGAGGGCACCGGCCCCATATACCGAGGCTGGTGGGTTTGAACGTGGCCAAACTGCAACAAAAAAATTCTGGGCATTGTGGTGGGCGCCTATAGTCCTAGCTATTCGGGAGGCTGAGGCAAGAGAATCGCCTAAGCCCAGGAGTTGGAGGTTGCTGTGAGCTGTGATAACACAGTACTTTACTGAAGGTAAAAGTGAAACTCTGTCTCCAAAAAAAAAAAAAAAATTTCCACAAATGGCCTAACTTGAGTGCAATGGAAACAATGGAAACAATAATCACAGAGGGTGTAAAAAATGCATACACAGTTTAAGAAATAAAAACCTGTATTAAAATTGTAATTCTCAATATATACTGACAACAAAAGATGAATATAAGTGTTTGAGCATCTCGTGTAATTGCAGAAGTCAAATGTGATTTGAGTATTGCAATTTTTTTTTTTTAAAGACAGAGTCTCATTTTGTCACCCTCAGAAGAGTGCTGTGGCATCCCAGCTCATAGCACAGCAACCTCCAGCTCTTGGGCTTATGTGATTCTCTTGCCTCAGCCTCCCAAGTAGCTGGGACTACAGGCACCCACCACAACACCTGGCTATTTTTTTGTTGCAGTTTGGCCGGGGCCAGGTTTGAACCCACCACCCTCTGTATATGGGGCCTGAGCCCTACTCACTGAGCTATGGGCACCGCCTTTTTTTTTTTTTTTTTTTTTTTTGAGA
>NW_003852411.1:21424535-21427065 GCF_000181295.1 Otolemur garnettii
GCCTCCCAAGTAGCTGGGACTATAGGCACCCGCCACAATGCCTGGCTATTTTTGGGTGAAGCCGTCATTGTTGTTTGGCAGCTCCAGGCTTGATTCGAACCCGCCAGCTCAGGTAAATGTGACTGGCTCCTTAGCCACTTGAGCCACAGGCACTGAGCCTGAGTATTGCAATTTTCATACAGTTTTTCCTTTCTTAAAATGTGTTTATGTGTTTTTGACACCCTTTATATTTATTTTAGAACAATGATTTAGGAGGTAAGAAAGTATCAAGGACAAAGAGGAAGACCATATAATAATTCAAACAAGAGATGATTGGACCTGAACTTGGGTTACAGCAGTTATTATGGAGAGGAGAGGAGGGCTGCACATGATACTTGGAGATGGAATTAATATGATTTGGTGCAACCCTCAGGACCAATCAGGTTCATCCTTGCCAAATACATGCTAGATAAGAGGGAATTCTATCCCATAGTCTATCTTGTAGCAGTTTCAAAAAAGGTGATTTACAAATAAGTAGAAGAGAGGCAAGTAGGACAGGAGCCCCCCAAGTTTTTAAATAACGTAACCTGGAGGGAGGCTTGGAGGCATCAGGAACAGTCCGAGTTTTTAAAGGCTTCATTGTCCTGTCCCACTGGGTCAGGATGGCACTTCGGGCTCCATCCCACATTCCAGGGCCTGTGAGGCGGTACTGGTATGGGGTGCATGGTCCAAAGAAAACTTCCCAAGCTAGTCTGGGATCCTTGAGGAACAGAATTGGGATGTTGGGCTTCGCGCCTACACGTGCAGCGAGCTCATCCATGTAGGGAATGTAGTCGAGTTTGTCTTCACAGGTGTTTTTGATCACACCCCTGTGAGGGAGACAAGGATGACTCTTTATTACTTACCCCTTCCCTGCCATTACTGAGTGTCCATTAACAGAGACAGAGTGACCCATTTCCAAGGCACATGGCGGAGGGAGGAGGGGCAAGAGTTCAGTTTTAGGCATACTCAATTTGAGATTCCTTTTAATATCTAAGTGGACCTATCTAGAAAGAGTTGGATTTGGGCAAAGATTAGGGTTAGAGACACAGGTTTTTGAGTGTATATGGTATTTAAAGCCCCAACCCTGGATGAGGCCACCTAGGAATGGGTATGAACAGAAGTGAGAAGAGGTTTCAAGACTAAGTTTGGAACTCACTGAGTTTTAGAAGTGAGGAAGAGGAGGCACCAGCAAATACAGAGAAAGAGCAATCTCAGAGGAGAGGAGAGAATGAACAGAGAATGGATTTTGAGGGTCATGTGAAGACCCCAGATTGCCACCTGAGGGGTGGGGCAGGCTCTGTGTTCCACCAGGAAGACCCATGTCCTCATGTGATGCGTCTAAGGCCAAATGTGTAGTGACAGTGTTTGGATGAAGAACATATTCTTCCGACTCCTAAAGCAGAGTTACTGCCAACCTGCCACACTGCTTCCCTCGGAATGGATTTTATACTTTGCATCCTCTTTCCCCCCGGCAACAGAATATATTGTAAGTTTTCCCTACAGCAAGCTATATTTCGTACCTTTTAATGAGCTGTTCTTTTTCGGTAGCCTCAGCCATCAATTTTTGGGAAGGAGGTATCTTACAGAGCCCTATGAGAAAAATCAGAAACAACTCTAAAGTCATGTGTGGCTCTTCTTTTAAGTTCTTCTCCCTGATTTCTAGCCTCCCTTCATAGCATCTGAGAGTCAAAAGCTCAGAATGGAATTGAAGGCCAGAGGATAATGTTCTGGAATTCAAATCCTCCTCCCAACTCACTCAACCAGGGTCCTCTACTGCCAGAGTTGTAAGGGAAGACGCCTCCGTGGCTCAGCCCTCAGCCTGTGCCTTGCTCCCCAGGCACCTGCACCTGCGTCAGCTGCTCTGCCCCATCCCTCCTTGTCCATGTGCACTGTCTCTCTTTCTGTCTGTCTGTCTATCCAGTCAATGTACATACTTTTGTGCATGTGTGTGTGAGAAAATTATTAGTTGGTTAAATGTAAACACACAAAGGACCCTATTTATAACCCTGCTTTGGTACATCTTCATGGTTGGCCCTATTGTGATTACTGTTCATATTTAAAATAATACAATTATAATTTTTAAAAATGCTTACTGATACAAACCTTGTCCTACTTTCCAGAGGTACGGTAGCAATAAGAATATAAGAGCAACAGCCATCACTTAATGTGCATTTACTGTGTGTCCAGTGCTGTGCTGCCTGATTTGCGGACGTTATGCATTTCACAAAGTTCCTCAGAATGGGTTTATTATCCCCAGTTTACAAATGAAGGGGTTGAGATTTAGACAGGTTCTTACAAAGGTGAGACTGGAGTCTGGCAACTCTGACTCCAGCATCAATGCTCTTACCACATAATTGACAACAAGTAGTTTCCAGTGTCTAAAATATCTTTTATGGGTGTTTCTTAAAGGTTACTATTACTTCAGATCTCAGTTTTATTCACATTGTGCATTATTCCAACATTTTTCTTTGGAAACAATATAAAGTTATATTTCTTTTTTTTTTTTTTT
>NW_003852411.1:21427267-21429272 GCF_000181295.1 Otolemur garnettii
GGGCTGGGGATTCGAACCCGCCACCTTAGGTGTACGTGGCTGGCGCCTTAGCCGGTTGAGCTATAGGCGCCGAGCCTAAAGTTATATTTCTAATAAAAATAAACGAAAAAGACTTAGCAGTAAGCAGCCAAGACTGAAATAGACTAGCACAGACTAGGATCCTGATTTCAGCTATTCTTTTCAGAAATAGACTAGAACAGACTAGGATCCAATGATTAGTGCTAATGTGAGGAATTTGATTACATTCTTTTTTTTTGTTTTCTGAGATACAGCCTCAAGCTATCACCCTAGGTAGAGTGCTGTGGCATCACAGCTCACAGTAACCTCCAACTCCTGGGCTTATGTGATTCTCTTGCCTCAGCCTCCCAAGTAGCTGGAACTACAGGTGTCACTACAACGCCTGGCTATTTTTTTTTGTTGCAGTTGTCATTGTTGTTTTAGCTGGCCCGGGCTGGGTTCGAACCCGCCAGCCTGGTTGTATGTCCACTGAGCTACAGGCGCCACCTGATTACATTTTTTGTTCAAATTCATTTCATCCAGAGTCAAAACCTCTTTTCTACCCAGTCACATTGAGTGACGTAGCGCACACATACACACTTTAGCTCATAACTGTTTGATTTTAGGTAAATGGCAGGGCACTCATTTTAACAGTCAAAGAAAGGGCTTGAAATAGAGTCAAGGTACCTTTGAATACTCTTGTGGCCCATCGTGCCTGGAGCTCTGTGGCTGCTAAGATGGACCCTTTAAGGCTGATCAGGCCAATGATGGCTAATGTTGCTCTTTCCAGACTCGAGGGAAAGACCAGCTTGTATAGGAACATCTTATTCATACAGAGGCTTCTGAGAGGTTCTTCAAGAAAAGGAAAAGCAAAGGTATATCCTGTGGTGAAGATCACACTATCAATGTTTTCTTCCACCGTCCCGTCTTCAAAGATGGCAGAGGTTTCTGTAAACTCCAGCACGCTGGTTTTCATGGTGACTGTCCCACAGAGGATACAGGTTGGCAGCTCATCGTTCACAATCGCTTTTGGTTTTTTCCTTTGACACAGAGGAGAAAATCATTCACTGTCATTATATCATTGAGAAACTTCAGCATTGAGTCAATTCAGGGCAATCACTGCCCGAGGAAGTAAATTGACCCGTGTCTAATTCAGTCGTTTACCTGACTTACTGCACTGATGACATGCTTTGTTTTTCCATTTCCAGTAAAAGGCATGTGGAAAATGACCAGACCTACTCTTTCCTGCCTGGGGTTTAAGATTCTCTATCTCTAGGAACTAATTTCTGGAGCAGTGTTTTTCTCAGAACATCAGGATAGAGGACTCGACAATCTGCCTGATGATTAGTTTTGAGTCTCACATCCCCTAGGTTTCCACAGAATGATGTTAGGCAAAGAGGAAATCAAGAAACTCCTTTTTTTTTAGACAGAGTCTCACTTGGTTGTCCTGCATAGAGTGCTGTGGCATCATCACTCACAGCAAACTCTTGAGTACAAGGGATCCTTTTGCCTCAGCTTCTCTAGTAGTTGGGACTGTAGGCACTCGCCACAATGCTGGGCTACTTTTTTAGAGATGAGGTCTCGCTCTTGTGCAGGCTGGTCTCAAACTCCTGAGCTCAGGCAATCCACCCTCCTTGGCCTCCCAGAGTGCTAGGATTTACAGGTGTGAGCCACCGTACCCAGCTCAAGAAACTCCTTAAATCCCTCAATGAATCCCCAACAATTAAAAAAAAAGAAAAGAAATTCCTTAAATAAAAAAAAAATCTTTACAAAACTTACTTATCAAATCATCCTTTGTCATTAGTCTTCCTTATAAATTAAAAGATAGCTCACAGAAAGGAATGAAACAGGAAAAAAAAAATAGGCAAAAAAAGAAACAAAAATCTTTTTTTTTTTTTTTTGAGACAGAGCCTCAGGCTGTCCCCCTGGGTAGAGTGCCATGGCATTACAGCTCACAGCAACCTCCAACTCCTGGGCTCAAGCGAGTCTCCTGCCTCTGCCTCCCAAG
>NW_003852411.1:21430259-21444443 GCF_000181295.1 Otolemur garnettii
CCGGGCTGGATTTGAACCCACCACCTTAGGTGTATGTGGCTGGCGCCTTTGCCACTTGAGCCACAGGTGCTGAGCCAATTTTCTGATTTTTCAAGGATCATTTCTAGTTTTATGAATTACTGTTTTGTTACCAGATAGAGAACACTCCTGTTTCAAGAACTGCTATGGGACTTGATGAACATTGCCTTAGGGAAATAATTTTGGAATACGATAAACAAAGGCAACATTATAATTATTGAACACTTTAAATTCTCAATAAAATAGAATGAGAAATATTGATTTAGTAATGTTTTTTTTGAGACAGAGTCTCATTATGTTACCTTCAGTAGAGTGCGGTGGTGTCACAGCTCACAGCAACCTCAGACTCTTGGGCTTAAGAGATTGTCTTGCCTCAGCCTCCCAAGTAGCTGAGACTACAGGTACCCACCACAACGCCCAGCTATTTTTTTTGTTATTGCAGTTGTCGTTATTTAGCAGGCCCAGGCCAGGTTCGAACCCACCACCCTCGGTGCCTGTGCCTGGTGCCATAACCACTGTGCTACGGGCACCACTTGTGATTTAGTAATTTTTATATTAAATAAAAAGATTTAAGTACCCCTTTACAATACTTAATCCGTAATTCTCATGATTAAATTGCTTATTCATCTGCCTCTCTTCAATCCAGTTGAGGACACATGAAGGCAGGACTTGTCTGATGAAATTATAGTATCTTGTATCCATCATATTAATAGGGTAGCCCCCATGTGAAGAGCGGCTGCGCACCCAGGTACCAGTTCTAGTACTGAGAAGTACCTAAAAAAGTAAAGCAAGAAGGATAAATACATGTCCATCACTTTGTGGTATTTTTCTTCAATGTCTTTCAAATGGGCTTATAACATTCTGGCCTTATAACAACAGAGGATTGGGTCAGGCACAGTGGCTCACACCTGTAATCCTAGCAATCTAGGAGGCCAAGGCGGGTGGATTACCTGACCTCAGGAGTTCAAGACCAGCCTGAGCAAATGTGAGATCCTGTCTCTAAAAATAGCTGGGCATTGTGGAGGATGCCTGTAGTCCCAGCTACTCAGGAGGCTTAGGCAGGAGGCTCTCTTGTGCCTAAGAGTTTGAGGTTCCTGTGAACTATGATGCTACAGTGCTCAATCCAGGGCGACAAAGTTAGACTCTATCACAAAAACAGAACAACACCACCACAAAAAAAGCAGAAGAAAACAAAACAAAACAAAGGATTGGTGAATTCATGCACAAATCTATATATATGACTGTCTGTTCATATGCCATTTTTCTTGAAACTCATTTTACCTAATCTTTATATGTTAAGTATTTTTATTATGTGTCTAGAATTATAAACATAGAATTCTAATATTTGTAGATATATGGTATTAATCAGAAATTTTTTTACATGTAAGTAATGTCAAATTAATTAATTAGTTAATTAGTTTATTGGGGCACAATCTCACTCTGTTGCCCTGGGAATGCCATGGCATTGTAGCTCACAGAAACCTCAAACTCTTGGGCTCATGTGATCCTCTTGCCTCAAACTTCCCAGTAGCTAGAACTATAGGCATCTTCCACAATGCTTGACTAGTTTTTCTAATTTTTTTTTTTACTACCGATGGGGGCCTTGCTCTTGCTCAGGCTAGTCTTGAACTCTTGAACTCAAACAATCCACCAGCCTTGCCCTCCCAGGGTGCCAGGATTATGGGCATGAACCATCTTGCCCCACCCAATAATGCAGAATTTTTTTTTTTTTTTATTTTTTGAGACAGAGCCTCAAGCTATCCCCCTGGGTAGAGTGCTGTGGTATCACAGCTCACAGCAACCTCCAACTCCTAGGCTCAAGTGAGTCTCCTGCCTCAGCATCCCAGATAGCTGGGACCACAGGCACCCACCACAGTGCCTAGCTATTTTTTGGTTGCCGCCATCATTGTTGTTTGGTGGGCCCGGGCTGGTTTCGAACCCGCCACCTTAGGTGTATGCGGCTGGCGCCTTAGCCACTTGAGCCATAGGCGCCGAGCCTAATGCAGAATTTAAAGTGAAGTTTAGGAAAACAATTTTAACTGAATTAAATAAAAATCTAGTCTTACCAGATCTAATCATTGTCTTATCTTTTTAAACTTCATATTAATATCAGGGTACTAATCACTGTCTTATAATTTATGCTAAAGTAGAATAGATTTTTAATTTATGAATCTCAGATTGGAAATTCTAAAATTATTATGTATACTTCTTGGGCAAGGTGAAAGCTGCTTTTATCTTAAAATGATGTACAAATCTGACTACTAATAGAAAATTTGGAGACATTCGGAGAATCAGCCTCCCCTTTCTATTCTTACACAGGGTTTTTGCCAAAATGGCAAACAGAGAGTCATTCAAGGAAAGACAATTGATTTGGACCAAGCAATTTGCCCATTTAGTCCTGTTCCTTAAGAAGCATTTCTGAAAAATGCCTAGTGGTCTGGCATCCACACATTTTCCTAGGTCCTTTCTGGAAATGGTTCAATTCTGTAAAGCATGGCTTTTTAACTAGTTCAGGGACGTCCACAGGTGGCCTTAAGGATTCTCAGGGAATTTTTTTTCCCCTTACACTTTGCATAATTTAGCAATTGGCCAGTGTGTTCTAGTTTTGAATACCTCTCCCCTGCCACCATAAACAATGACACAGAGTGGCGTACCTCAGCTGCTGTTCGGCTGAGCTCCACAGCAACGTCTCCTCCCG
Source organism: Otolemur garnettii (assembly GCF_000181295.1). Taxonomy (NCBI): domain Eukaryota; kingdom Metazoa; phylum Chordata; class Mammalia; order Primates; family Galagidae; genus Otolemur; species Otolemur garnettii. Next base: position 21,432,976 of record NW_003852411.1, read on the forward strand.
TGTTCCCAAGACCGATCACCAAGACGCGTTTGCCTTGAAAGCCTTCTGGGGTCTTGTACTCTTGACTGTGCAGAATCTGGCCTTTGAACTTATGGATTCCTGAGGGGAGGGAAGGATCAGAAAATCCGAAATATCTGAAGCCATAATTTTCCAGTATGCAGGGATGGGGTCTGTGGGAAAAGGGAAGTCCCAGAAATACGGCAGCCCTTTACTCCCACCAGTACTTTCAGAAGGCAGAACAAGCCTATAACTTCCTTCTCCTCTGGGATGTTGTCAGGCCAGATGTAGATTCAGTGTAACTCACCTTGCTAAAGACATAAGTGATCTTCTATTCCACGTGAGTGTTCCCTTTGAAAGCAATTACTTGGGAGATCAAACTTACTGAAGACAAGTAATAAGAAGCATCTTATGTATTAACCTGAACATCCTGGGCAAGAGGTGGATTGTTTCTAGCTCTGTGTCATCGTAGCCATTCCCATTAAGCCCTGTATCCAGTTGGGATTTCTCCCAGACCACTATGCTCATATCGAAATACTTACTTGACATCTTGCTTTGGATACTGAATAAACATCTCCAAACAAAACAAAAGGTAAGTTGCAGACATTTTACCCAATAGATATCACATTAGAATGTGATTTGTGTATATGTAGTATGTTTACAAATTGAATTTTAATTCAGTTAAAAATTTTCATAGAAGAAATTCCTTGGCAAGTGCTTTTTGTAAGAAATCACAACTGTGAGCGGTGCCTGTGGCTCAGTGAGTAGGGCGCCGGCCCCATATACTGAGGGTGGCAGGTTCAAACCCAGCCCTAGCCAAACTGCAACAAAAAAATAGCCTAGTGTTGTGGCAAGCACCTGTAGGCCCAGCTACTCTGGAGACTGAGGCAAGAGAATTGGCTAAGCCCAGGAGTTGGAGGTTGCTGTGAGCTGTGTGACGCCACGGCACTCTACCAAGGGCAATAAAGTGAGACTCTATCTCAAAAAAAAAAAAAAAATCACAACTGTTTGATTTTAGCTCATGTTACCAATACTTTATGCTGTACTATATGTTTAATGCTTTGTTACAATACATGCTTATTTGTACTTTATTCTTATGTTATGCTTGTTTCTGATAACCTTTCATGAAGCCCCAGCACTCTTTCAATAGAAATGTAGCTATTATGCTATTTATATACACATGTGTGTGAAAGGCTACCAAATATTTTCCTTTTGGTTTATTTTTGGTAATTATCCCCTTGGCTAATGTCAGCCATGGATTCACATGCACTGAGAATAGTAGCAGCAGCGTAAGTAGGGGTGTTCACAGTGGAAGCAGCAGCAACAGAAATTATGAGAGGTGACGGGACACAATGGTGATGAGGCCAGGGACAGGTGAGACGAAGCATTGTGAAAAAATTAGAAGGATTTATATATACTTTTTTATACATATGTGTGTATATATATATATATATATATTTTTTGAGACAGTGTCACTACACTCAGAGTGTCACTACACTGCCCTCGGTAGAGTGCATGGTGTCACAGCTCACAGCAACCTCAAACCTCAGACTCTTGGGCTTAAGCGATTCTTTTGCCTCAGCCTCCCAAGTAGCTGTAGCTACAGGTGCCCACCACAATGCCTGGCTATTTTTTGGTTGCAGTTGTCATTTGTTGTTTAGCAGGCCTGGGCCGGGTTCAAACCCGCCAGCCTGGGTGTATGTGGCTGGCACCATAACCACGGCTATGGGTGCCGAGCCAGAATCAGAAAGATAAAGCTTAGCAGATGAGACGACCAGACAAACTCCCACCCCAATGCTTCAAGTGCTTCTGAAGCTTTACTGTATAAAGATTAAACTGTCTTCTAGAGTATATCACTCTCCTAGTATTCAGTCATTGATTTATTCATTTACTCTGTAACATTTATTCAAACAGCTACAATATATAACAAAATGTTTTAATCGGATTCTCTGCCTGTGGAGGCCCCCAATGGTAGGAAAATAATAGCTATTGCATTGCAAGTGAATCTTTAAACAGTTGCATACCAATAAGGGGACCAACCCCACCGAGGGATTGTTTTGTACCTCTATTTAAGCAGGAGAACAGAACATGTACAAACAAACCACCTGTCCCTGACACCCCTATTGGTATGTGACTGCACCTAACTATGCTGAATTTGCAGAGAATGTGTATGCAGGCCAGTTTTGCAGTTCTTAGCCTCACACCTACTTTGGAGGTCTAAAATTGTTGAAGTTAGCTGGCACGGTGGTGCACACCTGTAGTCCCAGACTCCAGAGGCTGATGTGGGAGGATCACTTTAGCTCAGGAAGTTGGAGGCTGCAGTGGGCTATGTTTGTGCTGTTGTTCTCCAGCCTGGGTGACAAAGTGAGAACCCCCACCTCTAAAAAACCCCAAAATAATGAATACAAATAAATTTTTAAAACCATTAAATAATTAAAATGGTTGCAGTTGCAGTTGCTGGGAGTTGGAAGTTGGACAATTTCCTGAATAATTTTTACAGTGCTGTGGCACTTTCTGTGATGTTGCCACGGAGCCAGGTGTGAGGCGATCAAGGAGACCACACTGACGTTGACTCTTGGAGTGTATGGGGCATGAAGTGGAAACTGCCTGGGACTTCATTTCACCCACAAGTCCCACAGACCAGGCCTGCAGGGGTATTAAAGGATGAAATGCAGTTAGCTAATGACGGTACCTTCCACAGCCTCCCCTTTAAACACTGTATACTCCAAGTGCTGTGTTATGTCTAAGGAATGTGAGGATAAGAGGCAGTCTCTATCTTCAAGGAATTTGCCCTCTGGTAGGGGAGAGAGTTAAGTGAACAGACAATAGCTAACATTTTTTTAGGCCTTGTTATGCAAATCCCCTATGCTCTGTTAGAGCTTTATACAGATTAACTAATTTTAACCTCACCTCAGTCTCATAGGTGGATGTATCCCCACCACCCAGCCAGAGACACGGTCTTGGTGTGCCGCCCAGGCTGCCGGGAAGTGGTGTGATCATGGCCATATTTTTATGGTTTTACCAAAGCTGAGGTTGAGGCTGGGAGACTAAGAAACTTGTCCATATGGGCACTCAACGTGTCTGACTCCAGAGCTCAGCAGTCGGGCGCTGACACTACACTGCCTTTAGAGAGGCAGGGTTATGTCAGCCCCAGTGCAGCATCCAGCCTGGGCTCAGCCAGGAAGATGTTCTGGAGGAGGTGACTTTTTTTCTTTTAAAGGAAGAAATTTGAAGGATGGTTAGAATTGGAAAAGGGGATCACTTAGAGGGTTCTAAGAACTCAGAACAATATACATCAAATGCATTCAGAATATACATCAATGCATTTGCTGAGGTTTTTGGGGGGAATGAGTTGAGGGTTCAACTTGAGCTCATAGAGTTTGTATCTTTCACATTACCTAACAGACTGCCTTGCAAATGATAGGTTCTCTGTAACTGCATTTTTTTTGAGACAGAGTTTCGCTATGCTCTCAGGCTGGTCTTGAACTCCTGAGCTCAGGGCAATCCACCTGCCCTGGCCTGAGCCACTGCGCCCTGCCTGAAAGTTTTATTTTTCACAGTTTTCCTTCCTTAAATGGTCTTCCAGTTCTTCAAAGGGATTCCAAAGCCTCACTTAATCAATTGCCTTTATTTTTATTTTATTTATTTATTTTGAGACAGAGCCTCAAGCTGTCCCCCTGGGTAGAGTGCCGTAGCATCACAGCTCACAGCAACCTCTAACTCCTAGGCTCAAGCTCTTGCCTCAGCCTCTCAAGTAGCTGGGACCACAAGCGCCTGCCACAATGCCTGGTTGGTTTTTATTTTTATTTTTTTTTTGGTTGCAGCAGTCATTGTTGTTTGGTGGCCCAGGCTGGATTCAAACCCACCACCTTAGGTGTATGTGGCTGGTGCCTTCGCCACTTGAGCCACAGGCACCGAGCCAATCAATTGCCTTTAGGGCCGCTGATACGCTTACATGACAGAAGAGTAGCTTTGCTACATTTTGATAATCCTCATTTGAGCAATTTTATTCCCCTCATCTGAATTTGAATAGCTTTTAGCTTCCTAAATAGTTAATTTTCACCTCAAAAAGTAGAGGTTGTGAAGTACAAATAAATATACTAATATTAAAAGGAATATGTTGTAAGAGCCTAAAGCATTTCCAAAAGGAAATTTCCTTTTTCTTTTGAGACAGAGTCTCACCATGTCGCCCTCAGTAGAGTGCTGTGGTATCACAGCTCACAGCAACTTCCAACTCTTGGGCTTAAGGGATTCTCTTGCCTCAGCCTCCCAAGTAGCTGGGACTACAGGTACCCAGCACAATTCCCAACTATTTTTTTTTGTTGTTGTTGTTGCAGTTGTCATTGTTGTTTAGCTGGTCCAGTCCGGATTTGAACCTCTCACCCTTGGTGCATGTGGCTGGTGCCATAACCACTGTGCTATGGGTGCTGAACCAAAAGGAAATTTCTTTTTTTTTTTTTTCCTTTTTGAGACAGAGCCTCAAGCTGTCCCCCCGGGTATAGTGCCGTGGCAGCACAGCTCACAGCAACCTCTAACTCCTGGGCTCAAGCGAGTCTCCTAACTCTGCCTCCCAAGTAGCTGGGACCACAGGCGCCCGCCACAACACCTGGCTGTTTTTTGGTTGCAGCCATCACTGTTATTTGGTGGGCCAGGGCTGGATTCGAACCCGCCACCTTAGGTGTATGTGGCTGGCGCCTTAGCCACTTGAGCCACAGGTGCCGAGCCCAAAAGGAAATTTCTAAAACGGCTTTTTGTGGATAGCCCTGGTGTAAGAGGTATATGGATTATTATTGTGTTGACTATTTTGAGGAGTGAATATATTCCTTTGCATGCATAACTTCCAGTTTGTTTCTTTAAAAAAAAATCTGTCAAGTTTTCTTATACTCTTACTTCCTTGAAGTCTTATTTTTTGTATTTTTCCTTTTTGAGATAGGGTCTCACTAAGTTGCCCAGGTCAGCCCTTAAACTCTTGGGCTCAAGAGACCCTCCCATCTCAGCCACTCAAGTATTGGGGACTACAGGTGGCACAGGACTGCACCATTCAGGGCTGGACAGGGATTTCCTCATTCTCTAGGCCTAGGCGAGCTCAGAAATCAGACCTCCATTTCCAGGCATAAACAGGCTGACTTTTCTAGGACACACCCTCTGGGCTCTAACAAGATCATGAACAAAGCAGGCTGAGATGGTTTTTTGGGTGGTTCTACTTTAAGTAGGGAATACATATCATAATCCCTTCCCTGAGACAAAAACTGCAAAGACCTAATAACCTTGCCCCAGCACAGGGGAGGGACTATATTCAACTTTGAAAGGATATTTTTCAACTTACCAAATCCTAGCCAAAATGTAATTCTCCAGACAATATATACCCCTAGATCAGTGGTTCTCCAACTTTCCTAAAGCCACAGCCCTTTAACACAGTTCCTGTGGGTCGCGACCCACAGGTTGAGAACCGCTGCCATACACAAAGGACATGAGAAAGATTTCCAAAGTGGGTCTTCCCCTTTGCCAGAGGCTCTGGTGCCTTTTTTACTGTTTCCATATTCCTTTCTGTCTAATAAAATCCTATCTTAACACTGACCTGTGGTCCGGGGTTCATTTAATCCCTGAAACCAGGGACCTACTGAAGAAGAAATTCCGGTATCACAGGTGTGTGCCACTGCGCCCAGCTTAAGTTTTTGATTTTTTTTTTTCCTACCTTCCTTCCTTCCTTCCTTTCTTCCTCCCTTCCTCCCCTTCCTTCCCTTTTTTTTTTTTTTTTGAAACAGAGCCTAAAGTTATTTTTTGAGACAGAGCCTAAAGCTGAGCCTAAGGCCTGGGTAGAGTGTCATGGCTTCACTGCTCACAGCAACCTCCAACTCCTGGGCTCAAGCGAGTCTCCTGTCTCAGCCTTCCAAGTTGCTGGGACCACAGGCACCTGCCACGGCGCCCGGCTATTTTTTGGTTGCAGCCATTATTGTTGTTTGGCAGGCCCGGGCTGGATTGGAACCTGCCACCTTAGGTGTATGTGGCTGGCTTGAGCCACAGGCGCCGAGCCGCCCTTTCTTTCTTTCTAAAGCATCAGGTTAGAGAAAAGAACTTAAGTTTTTGAATTATAGGTCAGTCTTGATTCAAATGGCTTGTAATTCAACACCCAAAGCAAAGCTTGTTTTTTTCTATTCCGTGATAGAGTCTTACACAATCACTCAATTTGGATTAGTACACATGATAAAGCTCCCAAGACTGTCTGACCTGCAGGTCGTAGGCTGAATGCAGATTATTTGCTTATATCATGAAAATTATGCATGGGGCTTTTTTTGCTCATCATCTTTCATGAGTGTTTGTGTATTTTTAATCTGTGGCCTAAGACAACTCTTTTTCCAATGTGCAGCAGAAAAAAAAAAAAAAGGTTGGACATCCTTAGGACCTGATGCCTACATAGTTCTTTTACTTTTCAAAGTAATTTTGTACGTACTATTTTTAAGAGTGAATATGAAGTCATTTATCATCACAGGGAAATAGTTCTAGTTACAAATCAATAACTTTTCTTCCAGAAGAACCCAGAAGAGTAAGCCTGGTCTTAGGTAGAAGTAACTTAAGAGGAACCCAGAGAGGAGGCAGGGTCTCTGGGAAAAATGCCTGGCGAGGTTTGGTTAGGTAGTGGCGGGTTCTCCTAACTTGCTAACACGAGCATCAGTGAAGTTGGTATATACAGCTCTCCACTGCTAACCTGCTAAATCTGACTGGCGTATGTGCACAAGAAAAAAATAAAAGAGAAAGAAAGAAGACACGACTCACCAGAAAAGGACTCCAAAGGTAGACGGGGATTCAGGAAATGCCCAGTGCAAACCATGACAGCGTCAAAAGTAGCTCTCTCCTGCTTACCCTCTGTCTCGGTGACAACATCCCACTGACCGGTGTTGGAGAAGTCTGGGTGCTTCGTGACGCTGCACACGGTGGTCTGAAAGCAAAAGACAAACATTCACTTCGAGGAACAACATTAGCCCTCAGGCAGTGACTGGAGTGGTAACTGTGTCTGCCACTTAAGTTGGCCAAATGCCATGATGAGGAGTCTATCAATACTGATGTATCATCTCCTCAGAGACCATAAGTAACTTGTGCAAACTGTCGAAAGTGATAATAGAGACTTGGACCCAAGACATTTGAGTCTGTTCATTGAAAGGAAGAAACAGTTTTTATTCCTGGTGAGAAAGAGATGAGATGAGTTATAATACTTTATGGTAATGAGTTTTGCCCCACTATAATTTCTGCATCGTAAACAAGATTCCTTTTTTTTTTTTTTTTGAGACAGAGTGTTACTCTGTTGCCCTCTGCTAGAGTGCCAGGGTGTTAGCTGAGCTCATAGCAACCTCCAACTCCTGGGCTCAGGAGATCCTCTGGGATAACAGGCACCTGCCACAATGGCCAGCTAATTTTTCTATCTTTAGTCGAGAACAGAGTCTCACTCTTACTTAGGCTGGTCTTCAACTCCTGAGCTCAAACAATCCACTCCCCTTGGCCTCTAGAGTGCTAGGATTACAGGCATGAGCTACTGTACTCGGCCATAAACAAGACTCTTTTTCCTTTCCTTTAAAAAATATTTTAAAATTTTATCCTGAATGAGAATTTGCATTCAGAGGAGAAATCAGGAAATTCAGTCTTTTAATGCTCAATTTATATAAGACATGAGCATCAGACAGACATGAAGAATCTTTAATATCTGCCTCATTTATGCACAGAGATCAAATCAAGAAAATGTTGACTTGTGCATCCCAGTCCCTTAGACTGCTGAACAGACAGGCCGCCACTCATCAACCTTCCATAACTCCAAGTATCGTACCTTAAATTGAATGTATTTCAGGAGATCAAAGTGCTCAGCAAATTCTTGGAGATAGTTCCAAAATTTTTCTTGGCTCATGAAATTGGGATAATCTTCTCGGAAAGGGAAGTCACTGTAACACGACATTTCCTTGCAGACATTTGTTATTAATGATCTGTAGACCCGGGTCATCCCATCTTTAGAAGATTCCTGTGGTGAAGGCATAGTTAGCTGGACAGAATGATGGACACAGCAGAAAGAGCACAGAGATCAAGGAGGCTCATGCCAGTCCAGCTGAGAGGGGTGTCACGGCAGTTAGTATTCTATTTGTAATTATAAAGAGTTCCAGGAACCTCAACGTTGGGTGTCCCTGCTGTAATTATTAGAATTCATGGGTGGGGTTGGAATAGTTAGATACAATAGCTGTCTCAAACCACAAAGAAGCTAATGAAATTGCTAGCTTTGTCCTTAAGCAAGTTCCTGAATGCAAGGTCTGAGGTCTGTCTTGGTCATCTTTCCCTTGCCATGGCCACTCCCTCGGCTCATGCTCTGGACATCCTCCTCTTTGGCTTTCTTTGTGGAGTCTCTTACTGATTTTTCTCATTCTGGTCTCTCTATATTCTCAGGCACCCTCTCTTTATCAACTCCTTCCATTAGCACTTAAAATATAAAAGATTCTAACTTTAAAACAAAACACCCTTCCCCAACCTCTGTCCCCTTTCAGCTCTGTCTCTCTTTGTGCTATCGCAGTCTTCATGAAAGAATTGCCAAATATTGGCGGCCTCAGTTTTCTCACACACTCCTCAACTTGTCATCTTGGGCTTCATCACTCACAAACAAAACAACAAAACAGAAAGCTCTGTATTAAAGGCACCAGTGAACATCTTACGGCTGAGGCTGATTTCTTTTCTCCCTCAAGTCTTTCTTAGCTGTCACTTGGAAGCCTTCCATGAGGCTTAAAGTAACTGATGTGGCCCCACTGGACCCTGTATTTCTAACACTGAACGGATTGTTTTTGTTGTAATTATCAGTTCATTGTTTCTGGTCCCCACTACTCTGTGAGGAGGGCAGGGGCCCCCTATACCTTGTTCTCCATTGTGTCCTAGCAGAAGGACATGATAAGGACTTGTTGAATGCATGAAAATTAATATAATAATTTTTTTTTTGGAGACAGAGTTTCACTTTGTCACCCTTAGTAGAGTGCTGTGGTGTCACAGCTCACAGCAACCTCAAACTCTTGAGCGTAAGTGATTCTCTTGCCTCAGCCTCCCAAGTAGCTGGGACTACAGGTGCCTGCTACAGTGCCTGGCTATTTTTTGTCACAGTTGTCATTGTTCAAACCCAGGCCGGCTTCGAACCCGCCAGCCTTGGTGTATGTGGCTGGTGCCATAACCACTGTGCTATGGGCACTGAGCCAATATAATATTTTTGAAAAAAGTAGTACAGAATCTGTGGGTTCTTTATGGATTCAACCAACCAAGGATTGAAAGTATTTGGAGTAAAAAATGGATATTTCCATCTCTATTGAACTTGTACAGACTTTTCTTTTCTTTTTTTTTTTTTGAGACGGAGCCTCAAGCTATCCCCCTGGGAGAGTGCCATGGCATCACGCTCACAGCAACCTCCAACTCCTGGGCTCAAGCGAGTCTCCTGCCTCCGCCTCCCAAGTAGCTGGGACCACAGGCACCCGCCACAATGCCTGGCCATTTTTTTTTGGTTGCAGCCATCATTGTTTGGCAGGCCCGGGCTGGGGATTCGAACCCGCCACCTTAGGTGTATGTGGCTGGCGCCTTAGCCGCTTGAGCCACAGGCACCGAGCCCAGACTTTTCTTTAATTTTTATTATTCCCTAAACTTTATAGTATAACAACTATATAATAATTGTTTTATATTAGCTATTATAAGTAATCTAAAGATGATTTAAAGTATACAGGAGAGTTTGCGTACATTATGTTTTACATAACCATTTCATATAAGAGACCTGAGTGCTCATGGATTTTGGTATCTGCTGGGGGTGGGAAGGGATTCCTGGACCCAATCCTACACAGATCTTGAGGGGCTGTTATATAGATTGTGATAAAATTTAAACTTTATGGACACCCTGTTTATGAGTGGAAGAAATTACATTGAAAATTGAATAGTACTGAGTGAGTATTCTAACTATATTTAACCTGTTATTTTTCCCTTTGTTTAACTCAATATTTCTAAAATGAATCTGTATTCCTTTAGAATAGGAGAAGGAAACCAAACCAACAGTGGTGTCAAACACTAGAAGGAAGGCAAACCAGACCCAGTACTTTTCACACTGATATCGTTGGCCTGCTGAGACTCCCAGCGTACTAGACAAAGTTGCTTTCCCCTTCTAGTACACTAGGGTTGTGACCACTCCTGCTTACATACATTGGCTTATTCTCCTTAAAGCCCCAGCAAATGCCACCTCTTGCATGAAGCCTTCCCTCATTCACATGCATTGGATGGATGTTGTTCTTCCCACCCTCTGCAGGATTTAGTGCTTGGGCCTGCCTGGCTCCCAGCTTCTGACACCTCATTTTACCTCATCCTGGGGCAGATCCTTTGTCCCTGCCGGAATACTCTGCTACTCCCAGTAACCAGGACTAACCACTCCCAGTAACCAGTGGTATTCAACCACTTAGATCCCCTGTTTCTGATGCTTAAGTCTCCTAACAGCTGGCCTGGCCCTGGGTGTAGCCTCCTAGGCTGCATATTCTATTTCTAAGAAGGATCAGCCAGGGCCTAGGTTCTTTCTATTCTGCTAACATAAAAGCTACTGCCAAGGTCTGGGGCCCTACCTCATGCTTGCCCGTTCGCTTCCCAAAGACCTGATCAATGCCAGGGGGCTGGGGCTCCATTCCCTGATGCCAATTTCCATCCTCCCTGGAGGGTATTCTGCTCCATGGTCACCAGTGCCTTCAGTTTACCCGATGTGACACTCTGCTACTTGGTCTTAAATGCCCACGGTCCAGAAACCATCACCAACTTCCAATACTCTTTTTGCCTATCAGACTTATTCTTTCCTCCTCTCTCTTCCAACTCCCTGGCCCTATCCCGCCTATTCTCAAGGTTCCTCCCTGCCAAGACTACGTTTTGCATGGTGCTCAGCACTGCACCACGCACTTGTTGTGCTGTTGCAGTGAGCCTGCTGCCTTACTCAATCACCAAAGCAGGCTGAAGCCACCACGTCTGAGCAGAGACACAGCATATGGCCAAGTTATGCCTGATGGAGATGGGAGGATGTGAGCCACGCACAGTAAACTTCCATAGTCCTCCGATGTCATTACTTCTCTCAAAGCAGGTGGGCTCCAGGTCCTCATCCAAGCAGCATTTGATGGAGGATAGGCCACTGACACCAGCTCCAATCACTGCAACTCTCTTGGCCATGGTATACCCTGATAGAAGAAGGGCAAGTAGAGATGTTTTATGTGACAAAGTTGGAAGGGAGCCCTTCTCATGGGACTCAATTTTTATAGTGACATCAATGTACTTCTTTCATCTTTGAATGGAGGCAGAATCATGTTCTGGTTAAAAATGCAGGCTCTGGCTCGGCGCCTGTGGCTCAAGTGGCTAAGGCGCCAGTCACGTACACCTAAGGTGGCGGGTTCAAATCCAGCCTGGGCCCACCAAACAACAATGACAGCTGCAACCAAAAAATAGCTGGG
>NW_003852411.1:21445449-21458343 GCF_000181295.1 Otolemur garnettii
GCCACAACGCCCGGCTATTTTTTGGTTGTAGCCATCATTGTTGTTTGGTGGGTCCGGGCTGGGGATTTGAACCCGCCACCTTAGGTGTACGTGGCTGGCGCCTTAGCTGGTTGAGCTATAGGCGCCCAGCCTGTGCTTCAGTTTTTTAAAAACTACTTTAAAAATATATTGTGAAAGCTCAGCACCTCTAGCTCAGTGGTTAGGGTGCCAGCCACATACACTGGAGCTGGGAGGTTCGAACCCAGCCCAGGCCTGCCAAAGAACAATGACAACTACAACCAGGGCATTGTAGCAGGTGCCAGTAGCTACTTGGGAGGCTGAGGCAAGATAATTGCTTAAGCCGAAGAGTTTGAGGTTGCTGTGAGTTGTGACGTCATGGCACTCTACCCAGGGCAACAGCTTGAGATTCTGTCTGAAAAAAAAAAAAGAAAAGATATGTTGTGAAGATTAAGTGACTGATATATGTTGTTAGCATTTTACAAGTATGCCTGCTACATAGTAAGTGCTCAATTAAATTTAGCTATTAAAGGTTGAGCATCCCAAATCCAAAACTCCAGAATTTGAAATGTTCCAAAATCTAAAACTTTTTGAGCCACCTACATGACTCCCAAAGGAAATGCTCATCAAACCATTTGGGATTTGGGATATTCAACCCATGAGTCACGCAAATCGTCTAAAAAAAAATCTGAAATCCAAAACACTCTGGGCCCATTTTGAATAAAGGATAGTCAACTTGTATTATCATTAGCTAGCATAGTAGTACCTAGACCACTCCTGCCTCTGTACCTTAGATCCCCTTGGTATTAAAAGGAGTCTTTTACTGTCACCTTGAGCTGCAAATCCTAGGAATTTCCATCAGTAGAACATTAGTTTTTACTCAAAGCATCCAGAGTCCCGAAGAATTGCTAGTAATGGCCATGCTCTGCCGTGTAACAAGTTGGTCACAAAGGTTGAGGTTCTTAGTCTTGCACAGAGGCAAGACTGACCATGATAGAGAACAAAGTCCCGAAAGAGAGTCACATGGAACATTCTGGAGTCCAAAATGAGGTCAGGCAGAAATAAGGCTGCTCGTGTTTGTCAGGGGAGACTGCAAGAAGCATGTGTCATGGGGATTTAGAGCCAGTTTTTCTTGAATTTATAATTTGGGCTTCCACACACTTCAACTTCATCTGCCTTGATCAGATGGGCCAGTGAGTTAATTCCAAGAAATTAGCTTTATGTCATGCTGAGGCCCTGGACACATCAAGTGGACTTAATTGGAAGTGCTGCATTCCCCGGCAGCCCCCTTGAATACACGGCAGCACTTGGTATCATCATTTGACACGACTTAAGGCCACGGTGCTGAGAAGAGGCAGAGTCTGCACTGAATGTGGCTCGCTGGCTCTGGAGCCAACATGCACATGTGCTGTTGATCTGGGAGCTGATATGTCCGGTAATGTTTCTTACTCGGTCCCTTCCCTCACCTTTGCTCAGTTTTGCTGCTCCACTTTTGAATGGGCCTGGGGAGTCCGTCTGCATGATTTTGTGCCTCTGAGTCACATTAAAATTCACAGACACAGAAGCAGAGTGTATTTACTAACCACAAGGGAAAAATGACTTCTGAGCCCTCAGACCCCTCAGATTTACCTAATCCTGGAGCAGCTTCATGGACTTGTAAGTAATAAGGATCAGAAAGATTTCCTAGGGCTGCCTTTTTTCAAACTTATTTGCTATCCTGCCCTTTGTAAGACTGAGATCGCCATACCTGACTTCATCATCTACTGCAAAATGTATCCCTTTTCCTGTTAGACTCTCAGGTCATTTGGGGGCTCTCGATTTAGTTGAGAGAGCTATGTGGGTTGCAATGAGAAAGGACTTTGCAAGCAGCAGTATTAAGTTTGAACTTTGTCTCTGTTACTGATTAGCCATATGAACCTGAGTGACCTACTTAAACATCCTTAGGCATATTATTTGTAAAATAAAAAAAACAAACAATGTTTTCTTCTTCTATGTTGAAGGAAAGTTTCAGCTGTTAACAAAGTGATAGTTACTTACACAAAAGTGCCTGGCGTAAAATATCCACTCAGCGTTTACCCTCGACCTGTGTACTTTTCTCCTTCCTTCCCTCACTTCTCCCTAGAAAAGACAGCTCACACAGGTAAGATTCACCAACAAGTTTGGAAACGAGTAGGCAGATGTACCTGTGGTTGCCTTCGGGTTGAAGAGTAGGTAGTCTGGACAGCTTCTAACCAGAAACAAATGGCCCCCACCAATAAGAACACTTGAATTTCCAGGGCCCTTGGGAGAGGCCTGGAGCTGGCATGTCTCTCCTGTTTCCTTCTTTGCATTAATAACACAAAAGAATTGGCTGTTCATTGAATTGGTAAAGTGAAAAATATGCTGAAGTGAACAGACTGGCAGCAAAGTAATTCAATGCACAGATGTACCCTGGGTACCTACCTTTAAGTGCAGATACTGAGCCAAGCATGGGGCTCTGAAGATAATTAAGGCCTAATAAGTAGACTTTTGAACAAGAGGAAAGCCCTACCACATACCTGGCTGGCCAGCCAATGTAGGAATCCTTGTACACCAACTCATATAATCAATTATGTTTCTCTGAGTTTGGAATTGATCAATTTAAATTTTTTTTTTTTTTTTTGAGACAGAGCCTCAAGCTATCCCCCTGCGTAGAGTGCCATGGCATCACAGCTCACAGCAACCTCCAACTCCTGGGCTCAAGCAAGTCTCCTGCCTCAGCCTCCCAAGTAGCTGGGACCACAGGCGCCCGCCACAACGCCCGGCTATTTTTTAGTTGCAGCCATCATTGTTGTTTGGCGGGCCCGGGCTGGGGATTCGAACCCGCCACCTTAGGTGTATGTGGCTGGTGCCTTAGCCGCTTGAGCCACAGGCGCCGAGCCGATCAATTTAAATTTCTTATCATCAGCCCACTGTGCTCTTTACCTTGCTCCAGTATTGCCTAGCACACCATCTGTGGAGTATTCTTGAGTTTTCCAGTCCCTGGCACTCCCTTCTCATGTGTAAGATGAACTCAGAGGCGAAGCTAGCTAGAGTCCAAAGATTCTGTTTTTCTCACTGGCTCTTTCCTTTTGGATGGTTTTGCTCCACAATATAACTTTATCTCCTTGCAACTTCGCTTGCTTTCCTTCCTCTTTCCTTAATTCTACTGCTTTAACCCTCCTCAAAAAGTCTCAGAAGTAGAGAATCAAATTTATTCTTTTTTTTTTTCTGAGACAGAGCCTCAAGCTGTTGCCTTGGGTAGAGTGCTGTGGCGTCACAGCTCACAGCAACCTCCAACTCCTGGGCTTAAGCAATGCTCTTGCCTCAGCCTCCCAAGTAGCTGCGACTACAGGCACTTGCCACATGCCCGGCTATTTTTTGGTTGTAGTTGTCATTGTTGTTTGGCAGGCCCAGTCTGGATTCAAACCAGCCAGCTCTGGTGTATGTGGCTAGAGCCTTAGCCACTTGAGCTACAGGTGCTGAGCCATCAAATTCATTCTGAAAGAATGCACTCTCTAAGCAGAATGTTCATCCTTTTCCAAAGCAGTTTCTGAAAAGTTTTCTCCATTAAAAAAAAAAAAAAACCCAAACACTTACCTTGTTTGCATAGAGCAGATACTTTGATTTAAATTCAAATAGCCAAAGGTAGTGTTTGTCACAGAAAACAAAACAAAGAAGTCGAAACCCCCAAAATTCTTTGTTCCAGAATAAAAGTAAACAGAAAGTGCTGACTTTGATCAAAGTGCTCTCAGTTTAAAACAGAAGCCACGGGTCTTTATTGCTGTGCTGATGACTGCAGAAAATATACTCACTACAGGAAAAAATATGTTTAGTACGAGAACCTGATACTTCCGTGATCTCAAGGGAGGGCCAAATGATGAGTCAGAATACAGCTGTTGGATTGGCAGGACACAGACTCCTCCTGCCCTTTCCCCCACCCTCCCGGGCGTCACATTCTGGCAAAGCCCTACAACATTGGGGGAGCATGTGGTTAGCGGCGCGCTTAGCACTGTCGCCATTAGAGGGCGCCAAGTCACCTTTCTCAGTGAAACAGGCGGTGTGCTTTAGAAACCATCTGCAAACCCTGACTCTTGTTTGAACCGTCTTAGGAGCTGTCCAAAGGAGAAAGTAATTTAGGTGACAATTACCTCATCAAGTTCTTCCAAGCCTGGAGTTCTCTAACACCGGGGGCCTGAGTTTAAAATTCAAGACCTACCAGAAGTTTCAGCAGCTTCATCCTTCAGACTGGATCAGCAGCCGGAGCTGGTAACATGCATTGCAGAAAGCATAAAGCTACTTTTTAAAAGATATTAACCTAGGATCCAAGGAGGGAATTAAGTACAGAAGGAGTTGCAGCAACAGAGTACACTAAGTCGTCATTTTTTTTTTTTTTTTTCCCACTGTGTGCTTGAAGCTACCATAGCAGCAGACATGTTAGGTGTTTTGTTTAGGGACATTTTCCAGTGTGGTTCATTGCAAAAGCCCACAGGAGTAAGAAAGCATAAATGAGGACAGTGGGCCAGGTAAGATCTGACTGGAAAGCGCATTCCATCTCTATTCAGTTCAGCTAAATGTTGCCATTTGAAAGCATGAACCCTATACTGCAAGGCTTAAGGTTCCCTTCAAAAGAAGCTGCAAATCCAGATTTTTAATATAAAATCTTCTATTGGCAGCAAATTAACTTTTTTCATTTGAAAAATATCAAGCCCACAGAAAAGTTGAAAGAACAGTATCATTAATGAACACCAATATATCTGCCACCCATATTCTTCTTATTATAACGACCTTTTGGTACATTCTCTCTCTCTCTTTCCCTTTTGCTTCCTACACACACACACACACACACACACACCCTTTTTGACAAACTAAGTAATCTGTAAGAATCATGTTGCCAGCTTGTTCCTGTAGCTCAGCGGTGAGGGCACCAGCCACATGCACCGGAGCTGGCAGGTTCTAATCCAACCCAGGCCTGCCAAACAACAATGACAATTGCAACCAAAAAAAAAAAAAAAAAAAAAAAAAAAATAGCCTGGCACCTGTAGTCCCAGCTACTGGGGAGGCTAAGGCAAGAGACTTGCTTAAGCCCAGGAGTTTGAGGTTGCTGTGAGCTGTGACACCGTGGCACTCTGCCCAGGGTGATAGCTTGAGACTGTGTCCGAAATAAAAAAAAAAAGAATCATGTTGCCATCATGATATTTCAGCATGCATCTCATAGGAAAAGACAATATCCTACAGTTCAACCCAAGGGTGCAGGGCAGTCCAGTCCAGTGTCAACCTGTTAAAATGGTGCATAGGACATGTGGCTAGAGAGGCAGGGGCCCCACCCAGACAAGCAGTGTGGGAAACTGTGGAAAATACTGTTCACAGTCGTCTCAGTCTCAGCAGCAGTCCCTGACAGGGTGGTGAGGACCGTCCCGGGGGTGTGTGGGAGCACCCAGGCTCCTCTCTTCCTCTTCAGAGCTGCACAGAAGCTGCAGGTCCCTGGCTTCTAGGCTCTCAGAATGGTGCCTAGCGTAAGCTGTTCGAGGTTCAGACGCCTGTGGGATTCTGCTTGGGTTTCCTTTATGGAGCAACATCTCCGTGCAGTCTCCAGGCATCTCTTTATGTTAGGCCAAGACTCGTGTGTGTGTGTGTGTGTGTGTGTGTGTGTGTTGGGGGGGGGGTCTGTCGTAACTAAGTTGTAAAAATTCATCTTGCAGTGTGGAGCTCTGGGTCTTCTTTCTTACTGTTTACCCACGTGCAGGAGCTTCTCTCTACTCTTAGGCCCCAGCCAGGCAAGTTGTCCTGAACCCATTCCTTGTCCACTTTTGAAGCTTCCCTTTGGTTCCCTGGTGACTTCTAGCATTCTCTCGTAGATGATCTGTTTGAAATGCGAGAATCTGCTTATTATTCTGGTTCCTCTCTATGGAGGAGGCACATACTTCCTGTCTAGTTGCTTTCTTGGTCTGCTTTCACGTTATGGAAGGAAAAACTCAGGCTGAGGAAAAGTAAGTGACTCATTCAAGGCCACACAGCCGAGTGGCAGAGCCCATGCTCCTGAGCGCTGGGCTTGATTCTTTAAACATCACTCTACACTGGTACATGCTGAAAGATCCAGAGTTATTAGTATATAAGAAAATAGTCAACTTTATTTAAGACTGGTCCAGCAGAAGGTAATATTTATATACCCACTAAAAATTTCAGAAAAGATAAAATTACCTTTGGAGATACAATGGCTTGGAAGCTCTTCTGATTTAAAAGATTAACAAGAAATAGAGTTGGCAACACCAAAGTGTTTTCTGTGTTTCCTTTTTTCCCAGAGCTCTGGGAACTAACTTAGTTCTCTCTCTCTCTTTCTCTTTCTCTTTTTTTTGAGACAGAGCTTCAAGCTGTTGCCCTGGGTAGAGTGCCATGGCATCACAGCTCACAGCAACCTCCAACTCCTGGGTTTAAGTGATTCTCCTGCCTCAGCCTCCCAAGTAGCTGGGACTACAGGCGCCCACCACAATGCCCGGCTATTTTTTGGTTGTAGTTTTCATTGTTGTTTGGCAGGCCCGGACTGGATTTGACCTGCCAGTTCTGGTATATGTGGCTGGTGCCTTAGCCGCTTGAGCCATAGGCACTGAGCCTCTCTCTCTTTTTCTGTTTTTTCTTTCTTTTTTTTGTCTGTTTGTTTGAGACAGAGTCTCACTATATCACCCTTGGTAGAGTGCTGTGGCATCATAGCTCACAGCAACCTCAAATTCTTGGGCTTAAACGATTCTCTTACCTCAGCCTCCCAAGTAGCTGGATTACAGGCACCCACCTCAATGCTCAGCTGTTTTTGTTGTTGTTGCAGTTGTCATTGTTATTTAGCTGGCTCGGGCCAGGTTCAAACCCACCAGCCTCAGTAAATGTGGCTGTTGCTGTAACCACTGCGCTCTAGGTGCCGAGCCGCTCTCTTTTTCTGAATGGGAAAAATGATACTGCTTCTCAGTATGGTGTTTGGAATAATTTCTAGACTAGAAATGAGAAATATTTCTTTCTATTAAGTATGTTCTATGCTATGACCACAAATAGTATATGGTATAGGCCATATATAGTCATAGTTAGAAAAAAAGAGGGAGGGATAAAAAGGGGAAAAGATGCATGGGAGAGTCAGACCCAGGATTCAGAAACAATAGGTGCATTTAAAGGGAAAGAAAGACAGGACATCCCAGACACCGTGGCTCAGCGCTCATAGCTCAGTGAGTAGGGCGCTGGCCATGTACACCGAGGCTGGCAGGTTCGAGCCTGTTCTGGGGCTGCTAAAGAATAACAACTGTAACTAAAAAATAGCCGGGCATTGTGGTGGGTGCCTGTAGTCCCAGCTACTTGGGAGGCTGAGGCAAGAGAAGCTTAAGCCCAAGAGTTTGAGATCGTTGTGAGCTGTGATGCCATGGCACTCTACCGAGGGTGACACAGTGAAACTGTCTCAAAAAAAAAAAGAAGAAAGAAAGAAAGAAAAAGCAATCCCAGACATAGTAGGAAAGATATACATCAATAGAGAGACAGACAGAGAGACAAGTCCTCACATGCTCCTAGGGAGAGTGAGAAAGGGAGAGAGACCTACAGAAAATACTTTCTAGAAGTAACATCCTCATGGTGTGACTCATGATATCACTACTGAGGTTTCTGAAGTCATTTGAACATCGGGAAGTGTACAGAGCATTTCCAATGGTCCTGAGTCCTGGAGACTCATGTTCTGACTCAACCACCTAGGGCCTCTGTTACCTTGGACAAATCAATTGACATCTCCTTGTCTGAGTTTTCTTATCAGTTAAATTATGCAGTACAGTTTCCTTACCTACCCCATAATTATCTTTATGAGGATTAAAGGAGATAATGGTTGGCACTTTATTAGTTTTAAAGTAGTGTAAAAGGATCAGCATCACAATAATAATTATTATTATTATAACTGAGACAGAGTCTCACTATGTCACTCTCTGTAGAGAGCTGTGGCATCACAGTTCATAGCAACCTCAAACTCTTGGGCTTAAGTTATTCTCTTGCCTCACCCTTCCAAGTAGCTGGGACTACACGTGCCTGCCACAATGCCCAGCTATTTTTTGATTGTGGTTGTCATAGTTGTTTGGCAGGCCTGGGCTGGATTTGAACCTGATGTGTATGAACCTGATTTGAACCTGATGTATATGTGGCTAGCACTTTAGCTGCTGAGCTACAGGTGCCGAGACAGCATCACAATTATTGCCATAGTCTTTAGATGTGTTATCTCTTTATATAACACATGTTTCGTGCTGCTGAAATAAGTGGAGACAGAGGTTGCAATAGCAAAAGATTCAATCACTATCACTAATGTTTGGCATAGATTCAAAGGTGGGAGGGGGAGTTGTTTCTTTTAACAATGAAAAAAAGGGAGGGCTTCAGATATACTCTCATTGGAGGCTGTTGGCATAGGGAAGGTGCAGATGGGTTAGCTAGAAGTTAGACATCATGTGGAAGTGGTGTGGAGAGCGTCTTTGTCTTTCCAAGGTTGCCTCTGAGCGAGAAGCTAGTACTCACTGACCAAGTCTCAACCGCTCTGATTTCATTGCTCTAGTGGGTGTGGGTCAGAGTTCTGTTGTTGTAGATGGTCTGGCCATTGTCCATGTTCGGTCTTCCAGTAGATGCAAAATTAGGCTCGGGTGCTAGCTTGGTTTGAGCTGGGATCTGGGGAGTTCACTTTGCCCCCCTCTCACCTTGAGCACTGAACTCTCCAGCCAGCTTCATGAGGAATGCTAAAATGTCAACTCCACTGCCATGGAGAAAAAAGCATTTTTAGGAGTAATGGAGATTGTATTCAGTAGGGAAATGTATTCTGAGAAGTGAAATAGATTGGGGGGAAAGATTAGAAATGGAATAATAGGCTTGGTGATGGTAGCTCAGTGGTTAGGGTGCTGGCCACATACACCGAGGCTAGAGGGTTCAAATCTGTCCCAGGCCAGCTAAAACAACAATGACAACTACAATAACAATAACAAAAAAAAATAGCCTGGCGTTGTGGTGAACACCTGTAGTTCCAGCTACTTGGGAGGTTGAGGCAAGAGAACCGCTTAAGCCCAAGAATTGCTTAAGCTGTTGCTGTGAGCTGTGATGCCATCACACTCTACTGAGGGAGACATAGTGAGACTCTGTCTGAGAAAAAAAAGAAATGGAATAATACTGAGAAAGTAGCAGAAACTGGAGGAGAAGTGATGTGTATCTGTACTTATGTACAGAGCTCACTCTTTCCTGACTCCATAGTTTTGTTTTGTTTTTTTAATTGTTGAGGATTCATCGAGGATATAGAGAACCAGGTTACACTAATTGCATTTGTTAGGTAAAGTCCTTCTTATAATTGTGTCCCACCTCCAAGAGGTATGTCACACACTGTGACCCTCACCCCCTCCCTGCTTCCCTTTCTCCCTCTCCTTCTCCCCCCACCCCTTCCATGTACTAGGTCATCAATTGTCCTCATATCGGAATTGACTACACTGAATTCTTGCTTCTCTGTTCTTGCGATGCTTTACTAAGAAGAATGTGTTTCAACCATGTTAATACAAGAGACATAAAGTCTCCATCTTTTTTTAGTGACTGAATAGTATTCCATGGTATACTTATACCACAGCTTGTTAATCCATTCCTAGGTTGGTGGGCATTTAGGTTATTTCCACAGTTTGTTGACTGTAAATTGAGCTGTGATACACAGACTACTGCAAATGTTCTTACAATAAAAGGATTTTTTTTCTCCTAGGTAGATACCCAGTAATGGGATTGCAGAATCAAATTGGAGGTCTAGTTTGAGTTTTCTGAGGATTCTCCATACTTCCTTCCAAAAAGGTTGTATTAGTTTGCAGTCTCATCAGCAGTGTAAAAGTGTTCCTTTCTCTCCACATCCATGCCAGCATCTGCAGCTTTGAGATTTTATGATTGCTCGGTGCCTGTAGCTCAGCAGCTAGGATGACAGCCACATACACTGGAGCTGGCAGGTTCGAACCCAGCCTGGGCCTGCCCAACAGGGTTCCACAATGACCAACAACCAAACAATAGCCAAAAAATAGCCAGGGGCTGTGGTGGGCACCTGTAGTCCCAGCTACTTGGGAGGCTGAGGCAAAAGAATTGCTTAAGCCCAAGAGTTGGAGGTTGCTGTGAGCTGTGATGCCACAGCACTCTACTGAGGGCAACATAGTGAGGCTCTGTCTCAAGAAAAAAAAAAGAGAGAGAGAGATTTTGTGATGTAGGTCATTCTCACTGGGGTTAGGTGATATCTCAGGGTGGTTTTGATTTGCATTTCTCTGATATTCAGGGACTATGTGCATTTTTTCATGTTTGTTAGCCATTTGTCTGTTTTCTTTAGAGAAGTTTCTATTCATTTCTCTTGCCTCTTGCTATAAGGGATTGTTGGCTCTTTTTATGTTGATTAATTTGAGTTCTCTGTAGATCCTAATTATCAAGCTTTTGTCCAATTCATAATATGAGAATATATTTTTCCATACTGATGGTTGTCTGTTTGCTTTGGTTATTGTCTCCTTAGCCACGCAGAAGCTATCAAATTTAATTAAGTCCCATTTGTTTATTTTTGTTGTTGTTGCAATTGCCATGGAAGTTTTCCTTATAAAGTCTTTTCCACTCTGATAACACACTTTCTTTGAGGAGTTCTATTGTTTCATGCCTTACATTTAGATCTTTTATTCATCTTGAATCAATTTTAGTGAATGGAGAAAGGTACTGGTCCAGTTTCAGTCTTTTATATGTGGTTATTTAGTTCTCCCAGCACTTTTTTTTTTTTTTTTAGAGACAGAATCTCACTTTATCACCCTCAGTAGAGTGCTATGGCATCATAGCTCACAGCAACCTCCAGCTTTTGGGCTTAGTGATTCTCTTGCCTCAGCCTCCTGAGTAGCTGGGACTACAGGCACCCACTACAACGCCTGGCTATTTTTTTGTTGCAGTTTGACTGGGGCCAGGTTCGATCCTGCCACCCTCAGTAAATGGGGCTGGTGCCCTACTCACTGAGCCACAGGTGCCGCCCAGGAAGTATAGACATTTTAACAATGTTGATTCTTCACAGCCATGAGCATGGTATGTTCTTTCATTTGTTAGTATCTTCTGCTATTTGTTTTCTTAGGGTTTCATAATTTTCTTTATAGAGGTCCTCCACCTCTTTTGTTAGTTATATTGCTAGGTATTTCATTTTCTGTGCAGGGAATTGTGTCCTTAACATCTCATCTTGGCTGTTATTGGCATATACAAAGGCTACTGATTTGTGGACATTGATTTTATATCCTGAGACATTACTGTATTTTTTGATCACTTCCAGGAATCTTGTGGTTGAGTCTTTGGGTTTCTCTAAGTATAAGATCATATCATTGGCAAAGAGGGAGAATTTCACTTCTTCTGCCCCCGTTTGGATGCCCTTTATTTATTCTCTTGCCTGATTGTATTAGCTACTTCCAGCACTACTTTGAATAGTAGTGGTGACAGAGGACAGTCTTGTCTAGTTCCAGTCCTAAATGGAAAAGCTTTCAGTTTTACTCCATTCAGTATATTAGCTGGGGGTCTTGTTGTAGATGGCTTCAATCAGTTTGAAAAATGTGCCACTTATGCCTATTTTCTTCAGAGTTCTAATTAGAAAAGGATGCTGAGTTTTTTGAATGCTTTTTCTGCATTTATTGAGAGGACCATATGGTCTTTGTTTCTGCTTCTGTTGATATAGTGAATTATGTGTATGGACTTGCATATGTTAAACCAGCCTCGCATCCCTGGGATGAAACATATTTGATCATGATGATTGATATTTTTAATGTTTAGTTATAATCTACTGGCCAGAATTTTATCGAGAATTTTTGCGTCTATATTCATTAGTGAAATTGGTCTGAAATTCTCCTTTTTAGTTGGGGCTTTTCTTGGTTTTGGTATCAGGGTGATGTTTGGTTTGTAGAATGTGCTGAGGAAGAGTCCCTCCTCCTCAATTCTTTGGAATAATTTCTGCAGAATGGGTATAAGCTCTTCTGTGAAGGTTTGATAGAATTCTGGTGTGAAGCCATCTGGACCAGGGTCTTTGTTGGGAAATTTTTTATTGTTTCTTCAATCTCAGTTCTTGAAATTGGTCTGTTCAAAAGCTCTATTTCTTCTTGATTAAGTCTAGGGAGAGGATGTGATTCCAGGTATTGATCCATTTCCTCCACATTGTCAAATTTCTGGGCACAGAGTTTCTTATAGTACTCAGACTTGATCTCTTGTATCTCTGTGGCATCTGTTATTATTTCTCTTTTATCACGTCTGATTGAGGTTATTAGAGATTTTACCCTTCTGTTTCTAGTTAATTTGGCCAAAGGTTTATCAATTTTATCTTTTCAAAAAACCAACTTTTTGTTTCATTAAATTTCTGAATGATTCTTTTGCTTTCAATTTCATTAATCTCTGATTTAATTTGGTTATTTCTTTTGCTGGGTTTGGGAGTCAATCGTTCTTTTTTTCTAATTTCATAAGATGGTTCATGAGTTTGTTGATGCACTCTCTGTTTTTTGAATGTAAGTGTCTAATGCAATAATTTTTCCTCTAAGACTGCTTTTGCTGTATCCCACAGGTTTGTTTTTTTTTTATCCCATAGTTTTGGAAACTTGTATTTTCATTGTTGTTATATTTGAGGAATTTAATGATTTCCTCTTTTATCTCTTCATGAACCCAACTATAATTCAGTGTAAGGTTATTTATAATTTCCAAGTCTTTATGTGGGGATGAACGTTTCTGTTGGAATTGAGTTCCCCATTTATTGCCTTATAGTCTGAGAAGATAGAAGGTATAATTTCTAATTTTTTTTTTTTTTTTAGACAGAGCCTCAAGCTGTCCTCCTGGGTAGAGTGCTGTAGTATCACAGCTCACAGCAACCTCCAACTCCTGGGCTCAAGTGAGTCTCCT
>NW_003852411.1:21458363-21459475 GCF_000181295.1 Otolemur garnettii
GCTGTCCTCCTGGGTAGAGTGCTGTAGTATCACAGCTCACAGCAACCTCCAACTCCTGGGCTCAAGTGAGTCTCCTGCCTCAGCCTCCCAAGTAGTTGGGACCACAGGTGCCTGCCACAACACCTAGCTATTTTATGGTTGCAGTCATCCTTGTGTTTGGTGGGCCCAGGCTGGATTCAAAATCACCACCCTAGGTGTATGTGGCTGGCGCCCTAGCCACTTGAGCCACAGGCGCTGAGCCTATAATTTCTATTCTTTTAATTTTGCTGAGGTTTAATTTGTATCCTAGGATGTGTTTGATTTTAGAGTACATACTATGGGCTGACAAGAACAATGTATATTTCTTAGCCTTTGGGATAGTGTGTTCTGTATATGTCTATTAATCCCACTTGTTGTAGGGTCACATTTAAGTCCTTTGCATCTTTGTTTATGTTTAGAGGATCTATCCAGTTATGTTAAAGTGCCTGACTATTATGGTGTTTTTGGATATCATATTGCCCCATCAAAGTCTGTTTCATAAATTTGGGAGCATTTAAATTGGGTGCATAAATTTTAAAAATTGAACTGTCTTCTTATTGAATTGTTCATTTGACTAATATAAAGTGACCATCTTTGTCTTTCTTAACTTTAGTTGCTTTAAATCCACTTGTATCTGGGCTCCGTGCCTGTGGCTCAAGTGGCTAAGGCACCAGCCATGTACACCCAAGGTGGCAGGTTTGACGCCCGGGCTCGCCAAACAACAATGACGGCTGCAACTAAAAAATAGCCAGGCGTTGTGGTGGGCGCCTGTGGTCCCAGCTACTCAGGAGGCTAAGACAGGAGACTTGCTTAAGCCCAGGAGTTGGAGGTTGCTGTGAGCTGTGATGCCATGGCACTCTAGCCAGGGGGACAGCTTGAGGCTCCTGTTTCTAATAAATAAATAAATAAATAAAAATAAATAAATCCACTTGTATCTGAAAATAAGATTGCAACTGCTTAATTTCTACTCATTTCCATTTGCTTGAAATACTGTTTTCCTTCCCTTAATCCTGAGAGTCTTGATTTGTCCTTCAAGGTTAGGTGTGTCTCCTGGAGACACATAGGATGGCTTGTGCTTTTTTTTTTTTTTTTTT
>NW_003852411.1:21459732-21479648 GCF_000181295.1 Otolemur garnettii
TTTTTTTTTTTTTTTTTTGGTTAGAGACAGAGTCTCACTTGCTCTGGCTCAGTCTGATCTCAAACTCAGGGGCTCAGAAAATCTTCCTGCCTTGGCCTCCCAGAGTGCTAGGATTACAAGTGTGAGCCACTGAGCCTGGCCTGGCTTGTGCTTTTTTATCCAATCAGCCAGCTTGTGCCTCTTCAGTGGTGAGTTCAGTTCATTGACATTTATTGAGAGAACTGATAAGTTTGGTGGAGTTCTATTCATCTTATTTTGTACAAGTCTGTTGTGTAATTTTATCCTTTGTGGCATTGAGAAAGCTATGTTTTGACCTTTAGCTTCTGGGTGTTTACTTTGCTGGTGATCCATTGTGGTGTTCCGTTTTGAGAATAGGTCAAGTATTTTCTTTAGAGCTGGTCTAGTTGTGGCAGATTTCCTCAGTGCCATGATATCCATATAATATTTTCTTTCTCCATCAATTTTAAAGCTTAGTTTAGTAGGATACAGAATTCTAGTCTGAAAATTGTTTTATTAAAAATATTCAAGGTGGATGACCATGTTCTTCTGGCTTAGAAAGTTTCAGTTGAAAAGTCTGCTGTCATCCTAATGGCTCTGCCTCTGTAGGTCAGTTGGCGCTTACTCCTGGCTGCTTACAGAATTTTTTCTTTCATCTTGACTTTGGACAGGTTAATTACGATGTGTCTTAGAGAGGCTCTGTTTGAATTGAGATGATCTGGGGTTTGATATCCATCTGAAAGGAATGTGTTGGGGCCTTTAGTAAAACTTGGAAAGTTTTCCTTTATGATAGTCTCCAGTAGAGCTTCCATTCCTTTGGGACAATCCTCTTCCCCTGCAGGAATTCCTATTATTCATATGTTTGAACACTTCATGGAGTCTCGTAGTTCTCTAAGTGCCTGTTCTGGTTTCTCTCTCTTCTCTGCCTGGGTTAAGTAAAAAACTTTATCCTCTAGCTCTGAGTTTCTTTCTTTTCTCGGGTCTAACTTATTTTTGATACTTTCTACTGCATCTTTACATTCCCTGACTGTCTCCATCACTTCCTTAAGCTCTACTATATCCTTTCTATATTCTACATATCTCTCATCCAATTTTTGGTTCTATCTTTCCATTATCTTGCCCATTCCTTTTATTGTCTTTATCATCCATATTTTAAGTTCCCTTTCTGTCAAGTCCATTTATTCTTTATAGGTGGAGTTTTCTGCAGTAGCTACCTTATGGTCCCTTGGGGGAGTTCCTCTGTTTTGGTTTTTCATGTTGCTTGAATTTTCCTATTGGTTCCTCCTCATATGTTCTGTCTCCTTGTTTACCTCCTTGTTTTCCTTTTTCCTTCTCACTGCCTCCTTTGTTTTAAACAGAAGTCCTTGCTGTTGATGACATTATGTTGCGATGTGTCACCAGGATACTAGGTGGCACTGTGGTTTTCTTTTAGGAGATAGCACCGCCAGTAACCTCTATGGACCATATTCCAAACTTAGTTGCCTTTGGTGTTTGCCTGATTGTTTCCTCAGCTTTCAGACTTTGCCATGTTGGAATTTTAAAGCTCATAAGAATCCTTCAGGGGCAGGTCTCACAGTGCCCCCTGACTCCATTCCCCTTGGGGTGTGGGAGTTCCTCAGCCTGTCCCCCAAATGGAGTTCTGATCCTGATGGCTGTGCTTTAGGCCCCTGCTAAGATCTTCTCACAACCTTCCCACAATGGCAGCGCCCAGCCAACGAGACCTTCTCAGTATGGCTGCCTAGCTAGCCATCAAACCTATGGCAAGTCCACTCCAAACTGGCATTAGAATCTGGTTGCTGTATATTGTTCAAGTCTGCCCACTCTTTCAAGCTTTCCACTCAACATGCAGCTTTTCCACAACAACTGAAAACTCTAGAAGGGTTTCCTCCCATCCTGGGCCTCTGTGAGCAGTCAGCTGATCCCAGACAGTTGTAGTGACTTGCCTAATTCATTAGATTTCCATTGCTCCAGATCATCTGCTGTATCTAGCCCACCACCTCCTTGCTTTGCTCCCTCAGCTATGACTCTGGGTAAGGTCCTCACTCCAGGTGTGGATGGGTTCTCTCTTTTTCCCCAGTCATTCTAGAGAGCTCAGCTTCCAACTCCATAGTTTTTGCATCCCCCTCCTCCATCCAAACTATGGACCTCTCTGGGAGGTATTGTTTGCCATCTAAGCCCATCAGTGAGATGAAGTGGAAGCAAAACCTTAAACTTTTCTTGGCTGTGAGTCACATCTTCATCAGATGTAACTGTGAGATAGTCTGATTTGGTCTAATTTGGTCAACAAATGCTTTTAAGATGATGTTTGGTTTTGATTCTCTTTTTCCTTCCCTTTTTTTTTTTTTCCTCCTAGCTTTCTTTCTATTAAAGACTTCTTGGTTGTGTTGTTTCTCTAATAATTTCCAATTGACTTTGGTTGGTTTTGGTTGATTCTTTAAGAGAAAACAACTCTATTTGTCTCTCAAATCAGTGTTGTAAAGGGGGATCTAAGCAGGCAGCTTTTTTCCTCCAGCAGTTAGAGGCCAGCTCTAATTGCCTATGGAACTGGTTTTCTGTGGAGTAGGTCTGATTTGGGTCTTCAGTATGCCAGTTTTGTGGTAGAGTATGTTCTGTGGGAATGAACAGTGCCAGGAAGATACATTCCTTTGGAAACTCTCAGACTAACTCATTTAACCTCTCCATACTTTTATGGGCTTTATTCACATACTTTCATCCTCATTCCTATTTCTCCAACCCTTAAAGATAGAACAAAAGGTCACTTAAAACAATCAGTTTCTAGGTTTATTTTTTTTCTTTTTCTTTTCAATCAGTCAATACCATAAGAGCACCATTTCAATACAACCCAAATCTTTTACAAAGTAGAGGGTTTTAGTTAAGATCTAAGTAAAGAGTTTATATGGAAAAGAAGTATGACTGCTCAGAGTGCTTTCAAAAACAGCTTTCTTCTTTAAATGGACCTAGAACTTTCCAATGGACTTCAAGTGCACAGAAATCTTAGTTGTCATCCTCTAGCATTACACATAAATGGAGCTGGGAGAGGCTCAAGAATACCAACCCATCAGAGAAGGGAGAGGGTGGCCCTTACTTTTCAGATATGGCTCATGTTTGTGAAGGCAACTTTGCTATTACAGAGGAATCACAGCATCGTAAATTTACTGTGTGCATCTGCCATTAGGAAATCTTTCCTATAGGAAAATCAGGAAAACAGCCACAAGCAAAGCCAGAAAGCTAAAGAGTTTAAGTAAACTTTCAAAGGGAGATGAAGATTCTTGTACAATTCGAGATTTGGTGGCCTTGACTGTTCGGTCCCATTGGGTCATGATCGCATTTCTGGCACCTTCCCATTTTCCTGGACCGGTCAAGCGGAACTGGTATGGTGAGCATGGGCCAAAGAAGACAGCCAGAGCAAGGCGTGGATCCGTCAGGAGCATAGAGAAGAGGTTGGGTTTTGCATTGATATAGGTCAGGAGTTCATCTATATATGTGATATAATCTGATTGTAAAGCTTTGTTGTAGCACAAACCAAACCTTTATAAAAGAAAGATTGAGGAAAAAGAGGAAGATAAAAAAAAAAAAAGATAGTCTTAGAACAAGTAAAAGTGTCCCCAAACAAGCAAATGCTACTGAACAATTTGGAATGGTTTCTGTGTTCTTTCCCATTTATGCCCATAGCTATCAAGTGGTCTCATTCTATTTCTTAAATACAAGATGAGTCCCTTCAAAAGATACTTTATACTTATGACTATCAGTGGGTGCTCTGAATACTCATAATACATCTGGTACTACTTTAGTTCTTTTGTGGAATGATTAGCAGTTTCTAGAGGAAAATATATTTTACAATTTAAGTAGATTTTAATGTGAAAAACAATGTCAAAGGGTGGGATTCTCTGTAATGCTGGTATTAGGCTCCCAAATTGTTGTTTGACCTATGTGATAAGATTTTATATAATGTAGTAGTTCCAATTAGTTATCAATTATGGTAGAGTTTCATCATGGAGGTCAAATCATATTCCAGGTTGAGTATAAAAATAAGACATCTAAAATACTTTTATTGTGTTGGAATTTGGTACTTTGATGAGGACAGATCAACACTTGGAATTTGAGGATATATATGAATGAGGGAGTTGGTAACAAGTTTCTTTCCTTTTTTTTTTTTTTTTTGAGACAGAGCCTCAAGCTATCCCTCTGGGTAGAGTGCTGTGGCTTCACAGCTCACAGCAACCTCCCACTCCTGGGCTCAAGCGAGTCTCCTGCCTCAGCCCCCCAAGAACTGGGACCACAGGCGCACGCCACAACGCCCGGCTATTTTTTTTGGTTGCAGCTGTCATTGTTGTTTGGCAGGTCTGGGCTGGATTCGAACCCACCACCCTAGGTGCATGTGGCTGGCGCCTTAGCCACTTGAGCCACAGGTGCCGAGCTGACAAGTTTCTTAAATGTAGTGATTTTAAAACTTTTTTTTTTCTGACCACAGATTATCTTTAAGTGAAAAAAAAATTTTTTTTTCGTTTCCCATGTTGTATTTTTCTTTTTCTTTTCTTTTTTATTGAATGGTAACTATGTACATTAATGCACTTCTGGGGTACAGTGTGGGGTTTTCACACACAATCTGAAACACTTCCATCAAACTGGTTAACATAGCCTTCATGTCATTTTCTTAGTTATTATTTTAAAACATGCACATTCTACTCTTAGAAAGATTCACTTGTACCCTTGTGAGATAAACCTCAGAAGTGATCCCTCCAATCCCCCTCCCTCCACCCATTCCCCCCTCCCCTGAAAATTTATTTCAAAGCCCCCAAAAGATAAAACATTAAGGTGGATAAAATCAGAAGTATTTTGGTTGATTAGGAACGAGAGTGGAAGGTCAAGATTCCCTCCTTCTTCATTGGTCATGGCTCTTGTGTGATGGCCACAGAGGAAAGCACAAATGCCCCCTAGAGAAGTGGTCAACAAGAGATGATAAGTGTCATAGGCTTTTAGGGTCACATGACTGTGTCCATTATTCGACTTTGCTATTGTAATACGAAAGTGGCCATTGATAATATGTAAGTGAATGAACATGGTTGTGTTCCAAAAATTTTATTTATGGCCAATGTGATTTAAATTTCACATAATTTTCACATATTACAA
Source organism: Otolemur garnettii (assembly GCF_000181295.1). NCBI lineage: Eukaryota > Metazoa > Chordata > Mammalia > Primates > Galagidae > Otolemur > Otolemur garnettii. The sequence continues at coordinate 21,464,860 of NW_003852411.1, forward strand.
ACTCTTTTTCTTATCCTTTATTCCAACCATTGAAAATGAAAAGTAGGCTTGGCACAGTGGTTACGGTGCCAGCCATGTACACTAAGGATGGCAAGTTCAAACCTGATCCAGGCCAGCTAAAAACAACTATGACAATTGCAACAAAAAATAGCTGAGTATTGGGTGGTGCCTGTGGCTCAGTGGGCAGAGCACCGGCCCCATATACCAAGGGTGGCGGGTTCAAACTCAGCCCCTGCCAAATTGCAACAAAAAAGTAGCCGGGCGTTGTGGTGGGCACCTGTAGTCCCAGCTACTTGGGAGGCTGAGGCAAGAGAATCACTTAAGCCCAAGAGTTTGAGGTTGCTGTGAGCTGTGACACCACAGCACTCTACTGAGGGCGAAATAGTGAGACTCTGCCCCCCCCCCAAATCTGTATCCTGCTAAATTAAGTTTCATAAATGAAGGGGCAATAGTCTTTCCCAGGAAAGGGAACACTAAGCGAAATTGTCACCACTAGATCTTCCCTACAAGGTGACATAGTGAGACTCTGTCTCAATAAAAATAAAAGAAAAGAAAAATGAAAAGCAAGGTTCAGCACCCATAGCACAGTGGTTACAGCACCAGCCACATGCACCGAGGCTGGCAGGTTTGAGCCCGGCCAGGGCTAGCTAACCAACAATGACAACTACAACAAAAAAAAAATTGCTGGGCATTGTGGCAGGTGCCTGTGGTCCCTGCTACTTGGGAGGCTGAGGCAAGAGAATTACTTAAGCCCAAAGGTTGGAGATTGCTATGAGCTGTGATGCCAGGGCACTCTACCAATGGTAACATAGTGAAACTCTGTCTCAAAAAAAAGAAAAGAAAAGCCAAAAAATTGGGGGTATGGAAATCTTGAACTACTATTGTTGAAATGTATATTTTTTCCCTTTTAATTCTGACATTTTTCACTCTGTATAGTTTTGGATTATTTTGTTTCACCCAACTTTTATGTTAAAACTAGAGTTAGACTAATAATTGAAGTTCATTAAAAAAATGGAAAGCAAAAGCAATGATCTGAATAAATGCAACAGAGCTGATGAAGACCTGTTTGTTGAATGAACAAATGAGCAGATACTTCTAGCATCACAGGGGATAAGCATAGTTGTTTGCCTGCTGATTACAGATAAGGTAAGGAATAATGTGCACAGTAGATGAAAGTTACTTATACAATAACTGGTTTGGAATCCAAACTCCTGGTGGTGCTAGACAACTATGGTCCGAAGTGTTGACTCTGGGGACAGTAACATTTCTCAATTTTCCTCTCCCTTCTCGGTTTTTAAATAGGCTGTCTTAGTATTTTTCCTTTAAGTTTCAGATGCAGCTTTTTCCTCTGATGTAACTCTCACCTCTCTGCTATTGTTTTACCAAATTCATAAAGCTTTAGTAGTTAACTTACCAGCTGGGCTTGTTTTCTTTCCTTGCATTAACTTCCTCTATCATGACACATGGGGGTGGTAACTTACTCACACCTGCAAGGCAAAAACACCCAATTTAATGTTAGGTCTAGCTGTTTACTTATGAATAAAGATGCTTTATTAACACTCTTCTTTCATTTCTCGTATTCAGCTACTCATCTGTTCTTACTGACTGGTGGTATGTTTCCTGGTAATAACACAATCAATTGAAAAGACAAACATTGGATATCTCCCTACTTATTTGACATGACTGAACCCTCCACTGGTTTTGCCTGATTTTGTCATTCAGTTTCTTGAATTTTAAAATTTTAATTGAACCACTTGAATCTGTCAACTAAAAGAGCTGTTAACTGTTATTTTATCTTAGTTAAAATTACAGTAACTGGGTCTAGTGGGGTGTGCCAGGAGTCCTAGCTCCTCTTGAGGCCAGGAGTTCCAGGCTGCAGCGTGCCATAATCATGCCTATGAATGGCCACTGTGTTCCAGCCTGGGTGACATAATTAGACCTTATCTTTTTAAAAGAAAAAAGAAAGATAAATAACAAATAGACATAAACATGGCTTTTTTTATTTTTATTTTTTGAGATAGGGTCTTACTCTTGATCAGGTTGGTCTCCAACTCCTGAGCTCAAGCAATCCACCTGCCCTGACCTAGAGTTCTAGGATTACAGGTGTGAGCCACTGCGCCTGGCCGAGATGGCTTATGTTTTTGATCCCTGATGTATCATTTATGCTAGTAATGGTACATGTCATTATGATGGTATATTTCAGTGAACAATAGAACGGACCCAACTTTTAAAGGTTCTGGTGTTTTTAACAGGATCTGGGTAACAGTCTCAGAATTTCCGGTATCTGGAATCCTACGGCCAACCAAACTCTCCTGCCCTGCCATCTCTCATTCACTTACCTTTCAGAACTCTAACAGCCCATCGAGCTTGGGTTTCTCCAGTGGGGATCATGGAGCCCAGGGGTTTGATGAGGCCGATGATAGCCAGGGTCGGCTTTTGCAGATGTGCGGGGAAGATGTATTTGTACAGTGATGCTTGGCCGTCTTCAACTTTCACTACGGACTCATCAAGGAAGGGGAAGGCGAACGTGTATCCAGTGGCAAAGACGATGATATCAATGGGTTCCTCCTTGGGGCTGTTGTTAAAAAGGACGGAGTTTTCCTTCATCTCCTTTATACCTGGCCGGATGAGGACTTTCCCTGTGATGATGCGGCCTGGGAGCTCATCATTTAGCACAAACTCTTTCAGCTGAGTCCTAAACAAAAACACGACTAGGAAAGGGATCCGCCAGTGACCAATGCGGCCAGCCCTCTCCCTCTTCGTCACCTTCCTGTCTTCACTCTAGTGCTGTCTCCTTTGTCGGACAGGAATTGTTAGATTAGGGAGACATTACCTCCCATTGGAAGGGGTTCAGGAATATCCAAGAAGGATTATACAAGATGCTTGCCATTTTCTAGAGGTTAGAAGCTTGAGGAGGAGACCAGAACATTCTGTTGCTTCTGTTTCTCTTGCTGATTTTCAGCGTTCGCTGTCACTGTTATTCTAGAGAGAGCTGAATGCTGGAGGGCTGCAAGGGGAACCGGGCACTTCTCCGTGTGAGAAGCTCTATCCTAGAAAGGCTCTCTCTTTAGGAAGCAATTGTGTAAGGAAAACACACATGTATTTAAAGGAACAAGGGAGAATCATCTTTTTCTGGCTGTACCTTCAGAATCACAAGACAAACAGTTTGGAGTTGAGTCTGTCTCAGCTGAGCCATTTTTGGCTTATGGCAAACGCACAGACAGACACTATGTGGTAAAATGAAATTGCCGCTGGAGTAGGAGGTAGTGAGAGTGGCTTCCTACCCAAACATCTGTACTTAACAGATCTTGGCCAAGTCTTGTAGTTGTATAGGTTTTCTCCTATTTACCTATGAGATGGGGATACCAGTACTTGCCATCCTTAGTTCATGGGGTCAGATGAAGAGCATAGGAAATAGCATATATGCAGAGAACTTAGGAGATGGCAAATGATTAAATATAAGAGAGAAAGAATTATAATTTCTCACATTTCTTCCATATGTTCTAATGTTTATGGGATGAAGCCAAATTCTTTATAGTCCCATGAGCTACCATCCAGGCTTGATTAAAGTCATGGTAGCAAAACCTCTACTAGAGAGTCAAAACCCTGAAAAGCCTGGGACATAGGAGGTAGAAGAGAGACAGTAAGAGATAAGGAAGGAAAAAAGGAAGACAATAAAGAGGGAGGCAACAGAGAAAAGCGGAAGTACATGTGCTGGAGAGGGAGCTGCCGGCCATTGGTGGTGGCCTGGGTGCCACCTGACTCAAGATCCAGAGGGAAAGCTGGAGGAGACCAGAAAGGATCTCCGTGCTGTGGGGCTAACTGAAAATGGATTTTCATTGTATAAACTTAATGAATGAGGAAATAAAACTTCTTGTTAATGGGATAAATCAGAGGTTGTAAATGAAATTTCAGTTGAAATGACTGAAATCAGGGTCCTCTTGACAAGGGCAAGAAGATACTGCCATTAGAGAGATGGTGAAGGGCAGTTAGAGGATTCGACTTTTCCCACAGGATGGAACAAAGCCAGTGTGTTGCTTTTATCAACAAATTCATTGACAGATCATCCTCTTTGATTTCTGCCACTGAGGCTCTGCTGACTTTCCAAGGTCACAGAGCTCATTTACTACACAATGAGTTTGGAAAATGACCGAAATTTGCTAAGCCTCAGTTTCCCCACAATAAAAGCATGATTATAACAACACTTACCTTAAAGGATCGTTGATAAGGTGAAATACATAATTTTACTTACTGAGCACTTAAGAACAGTTAGTTAGTGTAATCACTAGCTTTTTTTTTTTTTCAGACAGAATCTCACTCAGTCACCCAGGCTGGAGTGCAGTGGTGCGCTAATTCATTGTAACCTTGAACTCCTGGGTTCAAGTGATAAGACTGCCTCAGCCTCTTAAGTAGTTAGGACTATAGGTGTGCACCACTGTGCCTGGCTAATAAAAGGATTTTTTTGGGTATTATTATTATTATTTTTAATAGCGATAGAATCTGGCTATATTGTCCAGGCTGGTCTTACTCTCAAGCAATTCTCTCACCTCAGCATCCCAAAGCTCTGAATTATAGGCATGAGCCACTGTATCTGGACTTTATCAAGTAACTTTGTATCAAGTGTTCTTTCACATTCCATTATCTTGCTGTGTTCTTGTCTCATTTGTATATGCCACTGGAAAGACTAGGGTTCTTTCTTCTTCTACTCAGTCTTACTATGTTGCCCTTGGTAGAGTGCCATGGCATCATAGCTCATAGCAACCTCAAACTCATGGGCTCAAGCAATTCTCTTGCCTCAATCTCCCAAGTAGCTGGGACTACAGGTGCCTACTTCAACACCTGGCTATTTTTTGATTTTAGCAGGCCCAGGCGGGGTTCGAACCCACCACCTCTGGTGCATGTGGCTGGCACCCTAACCACTGAGCTATGGGCACTGAGGCTGGGGTTCATTTTTCTTAATAGTCCTTGGCAGATATGTTATATTTACCTGTCTTGTGGTATTAAGCCGTAATTTGCATGACTGAACCGGCTGTCCATCTTTCTTGCCATCAACCAAGTCACAATTGGAGTAGGGAGGCAATTTCTGAGCATGTTCTGAAATCGCGTCATGAACACCATGTCCCATGGGTAACCTGAGTCGAAGACTCTGCTGATCACCCATGCCCCTCCAGTGGTGCTGAGGAAGACCTGAAAGCAGTCAAAGAGAACCTCAGTTTGACATGGTGAACGGGGCTGGTCCTGCCAGAGACTTGAAAAGTGTGATGAATTGATAAGGCACTGAAGAGTCTGCCAGGCTGCAGACACGATGGCAAGCCATAGGGAGCTTAAATTCACATGTGGGAAGAAAATGAACAGGTGATTACAATTTTGTATACTAACTATAATTGTAGGCAATAAGAACAGGGCATGACATCAACTAGGAGAGTTGTTTACAAAGGGTTTCAAGAAAACTACTGGTTTAACTGACAAAATTTGGAACTACAATCAATTTTGGTGTTTTTTTCTTAGCGACAGTCTCACTATGTTGTTGTGTAGAGTGCAGTGGCATCACAGCTCACAGCAATCTCCAGCTCTTGGGCTTAAGTGATTCTCTTGCCTCAACCTCCCAAGTAGCTGGGACTACAGTGTCCATCACAGTGCCTGGCTATTTTTTGGTTATAGTTGTTATTGTTGTTTGGCAGGCCCAGGCTAGATTCTAATTCACCAGCTCCGGTGTATGTGCTGGTGCCTTAGCTGCTTGAGCTACAGACGCTGAGCCAATAAGGAGTTTCTTAATACAGCTGTTTAAAAAGCCCAACAACAACAACAACAACAACAACAACAACCAGAGTGCATAGGAAGTAGGAGCCAATGTGCACGGAGCCATCACAGCAAGGATCATGTTGTTTCCAAACATCCTGGGGTTGGAAAAACCACACTAGGCAAAGAACTTGGATCAAGGTCAGGACTGAGGCTCAGTGCCTATAGCTCAACCGGCTAAGGTGCCAGCCACGTACACCTAAGGTGGCGGGTTCGAATCCCCAGCCTGGACCCGCCAAACAACAATGACAGCTGCAACCAAAAAATAGCCGGGTGTTGTGGCGGGCGCCTGTGGTCCCAGCTACTTGGGAGGTGGAGGCAGGAGACTCACTTGAGCCCAGGAGTTGGAGGTTGCTGTGAGCTGTGATGCCATGGCACTCTACCCAGGGGGACAGCTTGAGGCTCTGTCTCAAAAAAAAAAAAAAGGTCAGGACTGAAATGTATTAATGTATTCATGTGGGTGATTTAGCTAAAGAAGAGCAGTTGTATGCTGGCTGTGATGAGGAATATGATTATTCCCTGTTAGATGAAGGTAGAGTGATTGATGAGCTAGATAACCAAAAGACAGAGGTGGAGTTATTGTTGATTACCATGGCTGTGATCTGTTCTCTAAGCGCTGGTTTCGTATAGTTTTTTGTGCTGCGAACAAATACCAGTAAATTGTACAAAAGACTTGAAACAAGGGGTGATTATGAGAAGACATTAAAAGATAGTATCGAGTGTGAGATTTTTCAAGTTCTTTATGCAGAAGCCATAGCATCCTATGAGGAAGAAATTGTGCATCTACTGCCCAGTAATGACCCAGAAGAGCTAGGAAGTAACGAAGATCACATCTTGAAATGGGTTGAGCAGTGGGTCAGAGTTCATAATACCTGACTTACAAGAGTAGCCACTTTAGAATCATTCTTTTTTTTTGAGACGAGAGTTTCCCTATGTAGCCCTCAGTAGAGTGCTATGGTATCACAGCTCACAGCAACCTCAAACTCTTGGGATCAAGCGAGTCTCTTGCCTCAGCCTCTGAGGAGCTGGGACTATAGGAGCCTGCTAAAATGCCCTGCTATTTTTTTGTTATAGTTGTCAATGTTGTTTAGCAGGCCCGGGCTGGGTTCGAACCCACCAGCCTGGGTGTAACCACTGTGCTATGGGCACCAAGCCAAGAATCATTCTTGTTGATATCTTTTTCACAATATCATAGAAATTGTCCAAATATCAGTACTGCTGTTAAAATTGTGTTGCTGGACTAGCAGGTGGACAGTTTAAAGGTTTATGCCTGGGTTTCTTTTTCTCTATGAGGAAGCTAAACAACTGAAATGTAATGACTATGATATTATCAAGGAGTGAAAGTAAAATCTGTCATCATTTAATGCTTCCATTGTTAAAGAATAAACAAGTATGACCACATGGGTTAAAAAAAGCCAAAAAAAGAAAAATTAGTTAACCAGTCTATTATTTTGCTGATACAAAACCACTGATTTAACAGATTGTCTTTTCCCCACCAAACTGGAGCCTGATAGCTGGACGTTGGGAACAAATACCAGTAAATTATACAAAAGACTTGAAACAAGGGGTCTTAATGAGAAGACACTGAAAGACAATATCAAGTGTAGATTTTTCAAGTTCTTTATGAAGGAGCTGCAGCATCCTATGAGGAAGAAATTGTGCATCAGCTCAGTGTCAGAGATTTTGTTATCTATTGTGTTTGGCCCTATAGCACAATGGAGCAGGATATACAATGCTGGAGATTCAGTGCATAAACTCCAGGCACAGTAGAGGGTCTGACGTGAGATATTTACACTGAACCTGCCTCTCCGTGTCATGATGCAGAATTAGATTTGACATTTCAATTGGTATTAAGTTCTAAAACAAAGGGAGTCTCTTTGTTGATCTAGTAATGATAAAGGGTGTGCTGAAACATGCTTTCTAAAAACAGTAGTTAGATTTTTTAAATTTTTGTTATATATTTTTTGAGACAGAGTCTCACTATGTCACCCTTGGTAGAGTGCTGACTTGTCACAGCTCACAGCAACCTAAAGTCTTGCCCTCAAGCAATTCTCTTGCCTCAGCTTCCCAAGTAGCTGGGACTATAGGCACCCTTCACAACACCCGGGTATTTTTTTGTTGTAGTTGTCATTGTTTAGCTGGCCCGGACTAAGTTCAAACCTACCAGCCTGGGTTTATGTGGTTGGTGCCATAACCACTGTGCTATAGGCACCAAGCCAATTTTTTTATTTTTTAAAATTGGAGATAGCATTTTATTGAGTTGCCCAGGCTGGTCTCAAATTCCTGGCTCAAGTGATCCTCCCTCCTGACCCTAGGGAGTAGCCAGAACTACATGTGTATGCTGCCACACCCCAAAGCATGTTTTCTGATTGAAGAAATTTCCAAATGGTTAAAAAATAGAAATAATAATAGGTAGCCCACATGTGGTAGTCATAGTGGTCATAGTGGATGGGCCTGTGTTAATATTTGTATCAAGACCTCCTTTCTCAGCTTGGTGCCTGTTGCACAGTGGTTATAGCACCAGCCACATACACTGAGGGTGGCGGGTTTGAACCTAGCCCAGGCTAGCTAAACAGCAATGACAACTACAAAAAAAAATATAGCTGGTGTTGTGGCAGTGCCTGTAGTCCCAGCTACTTGGAAGGCTGAGGCAAGAGAATGGCTTGATTCCAAGAGTTTGAGGTTGCTGGAGCTGTGACACCATGACACTCTACCAAGGGTGACACAGTGAGACTCTGTCTCAACAACAACAACAACAAAAAGACCTCCTTTCTCAAAAAGACCTCCTTTCTCTTCTTTCAGGATAATATCACCAAATTGCCTAGTTTCTTCAAATTAATTAATAAATCTATTAGTCAATGAATCAGTCATTAAGTCCTTTCTACGAAGTTCCAGAAAGCAACATAGAAATAGAATCTTGCTTTGTTGCGTAGGCTAGTATTGAACTCTTGGCTTTAAAGAAAGAGTCCTACAGAGATAACAGATGTGAAACACTGCTTCTCCCTGTGCAGAAGGCATGGAAAAGTTACAAACTCCCAACGTTTTTTTTCCTTCACAGCTACTTTTTATTCTTGCAATTATTGGTGTAATTATTTATACTTATTTATGCGCCAAGCATTGTGGCTCACGCCTATAATCCTAGCATTCTGGGAGACAGAGCTGGGCAGATTGCTCGAACTCAGGAGTGTGAGACCAACCCGAGCAAAAGTAAGACCCTGTCTCTACTAAAAATAGAAAAATTAGCCAGCTGTGGTGGTGGGCACCTGTAGTTACAACTACTTGGGAGGCTGAGGCAGGAAGAGCGCTTGAGCTCAGGTGTTTAAGGTTGCTGTGAGCTATGATGATGGCATGGCACTCTTGCCTGGGCAACAGAGTGAGCCTCTGTCTCAAAAAAAGAATTATTTATACTCATTTATTTGGTATACATTTTTCTTTTCTTTTCTTTTCTTTTTTAAGACAGAGTCTCACTATGTTGCCTATGGTAGAGTGCTGTGGCATCACGGTTCACAACAATCTCAAACTCTTGGGCTTAAGTGATTCTTTTACCTCAGCTTCCTGAGTAGCTGGGACTACAGGAGCCCCCCACAATGTCTGGCTATTTTTTGGTTGCAGTTGTCATTCTTGTTTAGCAGGCCCATGCTGGGTTCAAACCCACCAGCCCGGGTGTATGTGGCCAGAGCCCTACTCACTGAGCTACTGGCGCCGAGCCAGGTATGTGTTTTTCACCCAAACTATGGTATATGTCAATAGGGATCTTGTTTTTGTGGTGGCTGTGTTTGCACAACATTCAGCAGATGTGAAGCCAACAACTAATATCCATTAGTTAGCTGAGTGGCTTCCGATGAGTTTACAGCATAGTTGGAAAGAAAATATATACTATAGGCTTGGCGCCTGTGGCTCAAGCGGCTAAGGCGCCAGCCACATACACCTAAGTTGGCGAGTTCGAATCCCCAGCCCGGGCCTGCCAAACAACAATGATGGCTGCAACCAAAAAATGGCCGGGCGTTGTGGCAGGCGCCTGTAGTCCCAGCTACTTGGGAGGCGGAGGCAGGAGACTCGCTTGAGCCCAGGAGTTGGAGGTTGCTCTGAGCTGTGATGCCAGGGCACTCTACCCAGGGGGATAGCTTGAGGCTCCGTCTCAAAAAAAAAAAAAAAAAAAGAAAAGAAAATATATACTATAAAAGTATATATTAGCAATACTAAGAATTAAAATGTGCCCTCTGAGGAGTGCAATTTACAATGATACCTACGTTCTGCATAGGGAGGGGCCACGTGGTGTTGGGATGAGCTATCTGGGAATAGTAGAGGTAGATTGTACTAGAAGAGAAAAAGACTCTGTGGAAGGGGTGACTGATGTGAGCAAAGGAGCAACAACAACCTGGGAACCGCAAGGGCACAGAATAGACCTGCTTGGCTGTCGTTGATGATCATGCAGGAAACAGTAGAGTTAAAATTAAAGTGGTAGATTTGGACCAGGCTATGGAAAACTCTGTGGTGCAGGGCTAACATATCTGCTATTTATTATTTTCAGATAAGGAGAGTTTTAGAGGTTTCTCAGCATGAGAGTATCGTTACTAGAGCAGGCTTTTCTGAGGATTTGTTTGTCGGTGGCTGGAGTCTGGATGGCTTATTGTGAAGCATGGACTGTGGGAAGACGTGGGCAGAGTTAGGAGGACAGGCCTTGAGTTCAATCATCTGCTAGTGCTATGATTTTAGGCAGCTTCTTTAACCTCTCTAACCTTGGTTTCCTCATCTGCAGTCAGCGATACTAAGAGGACCCACGTCAATGGCTTGTTCTGATGACTGGTTGAAGTTATCAATAGAAAGCATTTAGTGCAGTGCTTGCCCTGAGGAAATCCTGGTAAATATTAACTATTTCTATAATTATATTAGAAGAACAATGCAATAGTCTTGTGTCAGCCTGATGAGGGTGGTGGCAATTAATAAGGAAAGGAAGGGTCAACTGGGAGAGTATAGCAAGGAAAAATTGCCAAGATATTCTGACCTACGTGACTGAGTAAGCAAGAGATGTGTCCTGTAGCTCTCGCGGGATGGCTGGGAAAACAACAAAAAGAAATCAGAGAAATTGGTTTTGGAGGAAAGATGACAGCTGGCATTCATAGTAAAATTTATGAACATTTGATAAAAAATACATAACAATCTGTTGTATATGTTAAACATTTTTATTCCTTTAACGATTATCATGGTGTCAGATGCTGTTTACTTGAGGCGTGCATCTCAAGATAAAGCTGTTCCTCAAGTAATATCAAGAATAGTACCTTTTTTGCCAGGTGGCTGGCCTCCACTGCAATGTCTGTGCCAGAATTTCCCATTCCAATCACAAGGACTCTCTTGTCCTTAAATATATCTGGATGCTTATACTGTCGGCTATGAAAGTACTGCCCTTTAAAGGCATGTATACCTATAGGGGGAGAAAAAGAGAAGTGAGCTAGAGAATTTACAGGATAACTGAATGTTATGAGTGATGCTAGCAGTGGCCATAGTGCATCTTGTAGCTAGTGAGTGTGGTGGATATTGAATCTCAGTGAAGCATAAAACTGCTTCTTAATTGACCATTTTGCTCCTCTACACTTGTAAATTGTTTGGAACAAATGAAAGCTAAAACCTGGTTAGAAAAAAACTCCTGTTCCATCCTAGCTTTAGCTGTATAATGGAATTCATTCCTGGACCCATGACATACTCAGGGTGGCTCCCCTGAGACAACTCGAGGTCAGCTGCAGAAAGTGCTGTACCTGGAAAGGAATCCAGTGGCAAATAAGGGTCAGTAAGAAAACCAGTGCAGACCATGACGGCATCAAAGATGGCTGATTCGTGCTTTCCTTCATGCAGAGTGACCACCTCCCATCGGCCAGAGACAGTAAAATCCGGGCATTTTGTTATGCTGCAGACCTTGGTCTAAAAAAAAAAAAATCACAACTATGATTAGCTGTTGTCAAGGTTCCATTAACGGCTTGGTTGTTGATGCAGTAATTGGCATTTCAAAAGTTCTAGATTTTCAAGAAAAAATTTATTTTTAATGACACAGTAATGAATGTTCATCACTGAGTATTTGGAATGTCTAGAGAGGAAGGATAAACAACACCAAACAGACATCAACCAACAACCACCTCTCAGAAATAGCCGCATATGTACTTCTAAAAATTTTGTTGAACATCTAAATTTGGATGCACTTTTTACAATTTTTTTTTGTGGGTTATAGCCATTCACTTGACAGCACTTTATTTTTACTGCATCACTTGCAAAATAAGGAAGTGGAATAAAACTCTCCTTGAAATTCTGTTTAGGAAGACTTTCAATATGATGGCTATAAATGCAACTCTGATTTGCTATTTGTTGTGGTCAATGTCTCCATTCATGTAGCATTTTGTGTGTAATTCCCTATGAATTCCTTATCCTCCCCATTTCTGATAGGCGAGGGAGATAGGAGAAAGAATGTATTTTTTATTTTTTGCCGTCCTTCTGCCTTCTCCCTGTCTCCAGCCTCTGAAATGGGAAAGAAGGAGGGCCTGAGAGAAGAACAGTATTCAAAGGTTTTTCTAGTCCCTAAAACTCTAGAAAATATTTCTTTCTACTAGTGAGGCTCTCTTGTGTATGGGCCATTGCGTGTGCCCGTTCCTACAAGAGGATAGTAGAGAAGAGAGCACCCAAGGGGTCGTTGCCCACATGTGCAGGCATTTGGCCCAAGATGAAAACGTGGTTTGACATTTTTTAGGTCCCTTAGGGTACTTGGATGACAGCATGACAAAGTAAAATTTTTCACATGTGAGTCTTTCCACAAAGTAACCACCTCTACCTTCAGACGTACTTGGAGTGGAGGGTGAATACAGTAGGGACAAAAATCCAGGCAAGTGTCATTAATCTTGCCAGCTAAGTATCTCATCTATAGAGCCAGGGCTGGGATGTGGAGAGGAGAATAGAGGGAGGAAAGTGCTTTCTGACTACTAACGGATGTTTTCAGGTCGTACCTTGAATTGAATGCATTCCAGAAGGTTGAACCGGTTTGCATACATTTTGAGATATTCCAGAAATTGAGCATTTGGCACATAGTTTGGATAATCTTCTGGGAACGGAAAGTCTGAGTAACAAGACATCTCCTTGGAGCTGTTGGAAACCACAGACTTGTAGAGACTGGCTCTGCCTTCTTCAACATGTTCCTGTATAAACAGCGCCCACACGTGAATATTCATTGCATGTGAACAAACAAACCGGGGGTGAGCTCACCTGTCTAGATTCACACAGTATCACTGTAAAGTACTGGAGGATATGGAAATAGAAGGTAGCCAGGAAGAAGGATTTGGATGATGAAGTATTTGTACTATTGTTAAGTATTTTGGTTTTGTGAGGTAGTCTGGAAAAGATTATGGAAAAGAGGGGTTCAGATGATGAAGCATGTTGTATCCACAATTAATGAATTTGGATTTTATAGGAAGGTTACAGCAGTCTCCTGAATGTTTTAAACATGGAAGTGTTTCACATTAAATTTTGGGAAGATAGGCGCAGTGCCTGTAGCTCAGTGGCTTAGGGTGCCAGCCACATACACTGAAGGTGGCAGGTTCAAGCCCAGGCCAGGCCTGCCAAACAGTGACAACTACAGCCAAAAAGAATAGCTGGGCGTTGTGGTGGGCACCTATAGTCCTAGCTACTTGGGAGGCTGAGGCTAGAGAATCACTTAAGCTCAAGAGTTGGAGATTGCTGTGAGCTATGATGCCACAGCACTCTACCAAGGGCGACATAATGAGACTCTGTCTCAAAGAAAAAAAAATTTTGGAAAGATAATTATAGTTAGGAGAGGCTGGAGAAAAATGAAGGAGGTGAGGAAAGACTGTTCTCGATTGTTATAAGGGCCCAAGCGGAGGGACAGGTGGAACCCAGAGAGGTGGGACTGGTGAGAAGGCAGTACAGTTGAATGCACACGACTGAGAAATCAATTAGGGATGATGGGAGGAAACAGTTTCAGATCGGACACCTGTGTGCGCGGCACAACACTGACCAATATCCCACTCCCAGGTTCAAATCAGTTAACTAGAAAACATCAGTATCTCATGACTAACATAAGGTTGAATAATAAGCAGCTTTAGTATTGTCTTGGGTGGTATCATGGTATTATGGAGAATTATTCTCCTGATTTCAAGGGAAAGGTCTTTAGTATTTTAATATTATTTACCATCTTGGATGTACATAGTTCATTTTTCCTGTAAATAAAAATTATTTTATTTATGTGAGCAAGTGGAAACATGAACATAAACTCCACAAATGAAGTGACTTACTCTTTTCTCCCAAAGGGTTTGAATCTAGATCATATAAACAACATACAGCAATAATAGGGAACAAAATTATAAGCCTGGCTCTGTGGTTTACTGTTACCCATTTCAGCAACTGGTAAGAGTTGACTATAGCCTCCTTATCTGTGGCCTCAAATTTGATATCCTCTCTCTTCCAGAATATGTCTAGAGCCTTTTGCCAAGGCCTTTTGAGAAAGATTACTAAATTTTTTATTTTTTTTTCCTGCTGGAATGTCTGAAACAGTGTTAGTCGTATGTAGTCTGTAGAGAGGGACTGATATAAACTGTTACTGGTGAGTTACATGATAAATACAACTCCCTTTCGGATGGAGACACCATCTTCCAGTGATTCACAAAAATGATGAACACAAAGGGACAGAGGAGAGGCACTCGATACGTGTTCTCTTGGCCTTTGAGGAAACATGGAGTTGTTCCTTTACCCACACAAATGTGTCTCTATAAGAAAGGTGATGTTGGCTCGGCGCCTGTGGCTCAAGCTGCTAAGGCGCCAGCCACATACACCTAAGGTTGTGGGTTTGAATCCCCAGCCTGGGCCTGCCAAACAACAATGATGGCTGCAACCAAAAAAATGGCTGGGCATTGTGGCGGGTGCCTGTAGTCCCAGCTACTTGGGAGGCTGAGGCAGGAGACTTGCTTGAGCCCAGGAGTTGGAGGTTGCTGTGAGCT
>NW_003852411.1:21479810-21489137 GCF_000181295.1 Otolemur garnettii
ACTTGCTTGAGCCCAGGAGTTGGAGGTTGCTGTGAGCTGTGATGCCATAGCACTCTACCCAAGGGGATAGCTTGAGGCTCTGTCTCAAAAAAAAAGGAAAGGTGATGTTGGCTCAGTGCCTGTAGCTCAGCAGCTAGGGTGCTGGCAGGTTCGAATCCAGCCCAGGCCTGCCAAACAACAATGACAACTGCAACGAAAAAATAGCTGGGCATTGTGGCAGACGCCTATAGTACCAGCTACTTAGGAGGCTGAGGCAAGAGAATCACCTAAGCCCAAGAGTTTGAGGTTGCTGTGAGCTGTGATACCACCGCACTTTACCCAGGGCAGCAGTTTGAGACTCTGTCTCAAAAGAAAAAAAAAAAAAAAGGTGGTGTTGCAGACATCAGGGGAATGGGTACTGTTCAATGAGCATATTGAACACTCTTAGAGCAGGGACAGGTTTCTAAAACACATGAAGGAAGATGATCAGAAAAAGAAGGAAGCCAGAGAGAAAACTACAAGGGTTCAACTGAAGCCCCAGCCTGCTCCACCCAGAGAAGCTCACTCTCTGAGAACCAAAGCAGAGGAAGCTGAGCTGCTGGGACCTATGAATTCATGGCAGAACAGGTGTAAAACATAAAAGGTTACTATAAAAAAAAGATAAATACAGAAATAGTGAGCATTTAGAAACTATGATGTATAGCAGTAATTGGACTCCTTTTTGTTAAATGGGACTTGAGATCAATCTTGGTTTTGTCTAATTTGTGAGAAGAGTTTGGGCTCGGGACCTGTCATGTGTCATGGGACTGCAATAGAATGTGTGGTGTTTTAAGGCTAGGTTGAAAACTGTTATCCAAAAGTGCGCAAAATCTGTAATCATTTTATTTTATTGAAAGTTAATTTGTTTCTAACGAGAACCTTACAGTATACATTATTTTGAACTGGCTACTGATAGAAGATTGAAGATAAGTTTTAAAAATACAGCACTATCTGCTTCATTTTGGATAGCAGTTAAAAAAATATGCTTGGGCGTTGCCTGTGGCTCAAGGAGTAGGGCGCTGGCCTCATATACCAGAGGTGGTAGGTTCAAACCCAGCCCCAGCCAAAAAAAAAGAAAAGAAAAAAAAATATGCCGACCTTGCTGAGACTGCTTTTACATCTCTTCTTCCATTCCAATCAATATATCTCATTGAGTCTAGTTTCTCTACATCGAGTGTTATTAAGTACTACATAGATAATTTAGGTATACATTATCCCCTGCAAAGGGCATTGTTTTCTAGAAAATATTATCATATTTCAAAATATTAAAGGAGTACAGTGTTTTGTTGCATACACTTTGTATAATGGTTAAGTTGGGGCTTTTGGTGTGCACATCCCTGGAGTGACATTGGGAACAATGTACAATGAACCGAAATATCTATTTACCCCACATTCACCTTCTCACCCTCCTCCCTTTGTGTTTTCTCGTGTTTTTTATATTGCTTTGTGTCTATCTGTGTGTACCCAGAAAACATTAGTAACAACAAATGGTATTTGGTTTCTCTTTTTTCTTTTCTTTTCTTTTTTGAGACAAAGTCTCATTATGTTGCCCTCGGTACAGTGTGGCATCGCAGTTCACAGCAACCTCAGCCTCTTGGTTCAAGAGATTCTCTTGCCTCAGCCTCCCAAGCAGCTGGGACCACAGGCCTATCACAATGCCCAGCTATTTTTTTGTTGTAGTTGTCATTGTTGTTTAGGAGGCCTAGGCCAGGTTCGAACTTGCCAGCCCCCGGTACATGTGGCCAGCACCCTAACCACTGAGCTACAGGCGCTGAGACGGTATTTGGTTTTTCATCCCTGAGACACTTCACTTAGGATAATGGTCTCCAGTTTCATCCAAGTTACTGGAAATGACATTATTTCACTTCTTTTTATTTTTTTGATTTTTGACACATTTTATTCAGGTAACAGTCTGATCACACATGGTCCTTTCAAATAAGTCAAATGTAATCAGATGTTTGATGGTCTTCAAACATTACAGCCAATGATGCTTGCCTATGATCTCACTGACATAAAACCACATCCACACCTCAGTGGCCACCAAACCATTCAGCACAGCTTCTTTAACTGTGAGCTGTTTGAAGCTACCAGTTTGAACACTATTGACTATATTTTTCAGGCTCTGAAAAGCTCTAGGGATCTCAGCAGGGGTTGGAGGAACCAGCTCAACCTTGGTGTAGTACCAAAATGTGGCCAATCGAGGCTTCAAATAAGTCACAGCAGTGTTCACCAGCACCAGGGCCTTCTCTGCGAGGTTACGGACAAATTGAGCCATGGTGCTAGGATGGAAAGACAGTTGTCCTGAACTTATTTCATTTCTTTTTAATGGCTGGGTAGTACTTCGTTGTATGTATATGCCATTTTTTTTTGTCCACTTACGAATTGATGGGCACTTAGGTTGATTCCACATCTTTCCAACTGTGAAGTATGCCATGATAAACATTCAAGTGCAGGTGTCTTTTTGATATAATGACTTCATTTCCTTTAGGTAGATACTCAGTAGTGGGATTGCTGGATCAAAGGTAGATCTACATTTTATTTTGAAGAATCTGCATACTATTTTCCATAGAGTTTGTATGTGCTAATTTCAGTGTCAACAACAGTGTATAAGTGTTCCTTTTTTCCCTGCATCCATACCAGTATCTATTGTTTTTTTATTTTTTTCTTTTCTTTTTTCTTTTTTTTTTGAGACAGGGCCTCAAGTTTGCCCTGGGTAGAGTGCTGTGGCATCATAGCTCACGGCAACCTTCAACTCCTGGGCTCAAGCGATTCTCCTGCCTCTGCCTCCCAAGTAGCTGGGGCTACAGGTGCCCACCACAACACCAGGCTATTTTTTGGTTGCAGCTGTCATTGTTGTTTGGCAGGCCTGGGCTGGATTCAAACTCACCAGCTCAGGTGTATGTGGCTGGCTCCTTAGCCACTTAAGCCACAGGCACTGAGATGTTTTTTGATTTTTTCATAACAGTAATTCTGATGGGGTGAGGTGGCATCTCATGTAGGTTTAATTTACATTTCCTTGATGATTAGTGATGTTGAATGTTTTTTCTTATTTTTTTTTTGGTATTTGTCTATTTTCTTTTGAAAAACTACTATCCATGTCTTTTGTCCACTTTTTATGTGGTTGCTTGCTTTTTAATTGCTGGTTTGAGTTTTTTGTAGATTCTGGATATCATTCCTTTTTTGGATGTATAAAGTGTGAATATTTTCTCCCATTCTGTAGATTGTCTATTCACTCTGGTGACAATTTCTTTCCCTGTGCAAAAAATTTTTTTAATTAAATACCATTTATTTATTTATTTTTGTTGCAGTTTGGCTGGGGCTAGGTTCGAACCTACCACCCTTGGTATATGGGACCGGCGCTCTACCCACTGAGTCACAGGCGCTCCCTCATTTATTTATGTTGTTGCTGTATTTGCCTTTGGGGTTTTAATAATAAATTCCTTGCCTAGGCTGATGTCTAGAAGAGTTTTTTCTTCTAGAATTTTTGTGATTTCATGCCTTATATGTAAGTCTTCAACCTGTCTTTATTTGTTTATTTTTAAGAGACAGAGTCTCACTTTATCGGTCTCAGTAGAGTGTCATGATGTCACAGCTCACAGCAACCTCCAGCTCTTGGGCTTAGGTGATTCTCTTGCCTCAGCTTCCCGAGTAGCTGGGACTACAGGCGCCCACCACAACACCCGGCTATGTTTTTGTTGCAATTTGGCCGGGGCTGGGTTTGAACTCACCACCCTTGGTATATGAGGGTGAGCCATGGGTGCCGCCCCTATTTTTTTTAGAGGCAGAATCTCATTATGTTGCCCTTGGTAGAGTACTATGGTGTCACAGCTCACAGCAACCTCCAACTCTTGGGCTTAAGCCATTCTCTTGCTTCAGCTTCCCAAGAAGCTGAGACTAAAGGCGCCTGCCACAACACCCAGCTTTTTTTTTTGGTTGCAGTTGTCATTGTTATTTGGCAGGCCCAGGCTGGGTTTGAACCGCCAGCTCTGGTATATGTGGCTGGCACCCTAGCCACTGAGCTACAGGTGCTGAGCCTTTAATTATGTTCTGTATATAGTTAGAAATAGGTGTCATTCCTCATTTTATTGTATGCTATCCAGTGCTCTCAACATCATTCATTGGAGGCTTCCTTTTCCCAGCATGTGTTGTTCTGTGCTTTGCCTTGTTAATTGTATGTAGTTGGTTTTATTTCTGGGTTCTCTATTCTGTTCCATTGGTCTGTGTCTCTACTTTTATGCCAGTACTATGCTGTTTTGGTTACTGTTTAGTTATAGCCTCATGATATAATTTGAAGTCAGGTAATGTGATGCCTGAAGATTTTTTCTGTTTGTTTAAGATTGCTTTGGCTATTTGGACTCTTTTCTGGTTCCAAATGAAGCTTAGAATTGTTTTTTCTATAACAGTGAAATATGACATTGGTATTTTGGTGGGGATAGCATTGAATCTGTAAATCACTTTGGGAAGTATGAATATTTTAATGATGTTGATTCTTCCAATTTGTGAACATAAGATGTTTTTCCACTTGCTTGTGTCGTAGGATGAGTTGGTGAGGAATTCCGTCCTCGATATTATGGAATAGTTTTTGCAGGTTGGTTACAGTTCTTTGTAGGTTTGGTAGAATTTGGCTGCCAAATTCTATGCCAATACCATCTGGTCTTGGTATATTTTTTTTGTTGTTGGAGATTTATTATTGCTCTTTTGATTTTTCAGTTTTTCTTTATTCATTTTTTGATTCAACGATCTGTCTAGTTCTCTGAGTGAAGTATTGAAGTCACCAGCAATTAAGATGCCACTTAAGAATCTGCTTTATAAAAGTGGGAGCTCCTGTGTGAGGTGCACATATATTTGGGATTGTCATGTCTGCCTTTTGAATTGCTCCATTTACCGTCATAGAATGACCATCTTTGTCTCTTTTACCATTGTTGATTTGGAGCCTATTTTATGTGATATAAGAACGTATACTTGCTCATTTTGGGTTTCCATTTGCCTAACCGGAATATTTTTTTCACCCCATTGCCTTAAGTCTGTGTGAATCCTTGTTTAGATTCACACAGAATAGATTGTTTAGATCCTTGTTTAGATTTAGATGTATTCTTAGAGACAGTAAATACTTATCTTTTTTTCATGCGTTCATTTAGTTTGTCTTTTGAGTGGAGCGTGCAGACTGTTCATGTTGAGTGTTAGTTTGATATACCAGATGCTGTTCTTTTCAACTGTTGGATCATACTTTATTGTTTTGTTATCCCTCTTGTGCTACTGTTTTCTAAAAAGTGGGAGTTTGAGACGGACTCTTACAATGTTGCCCTCGGTAGAGTGCTGTGACGTCTCAGCTCATAGCAACCTCCAATGCTTTGGGCTTAAGCGATTCTCTTGCCACAGCTTCCCAAGTAAGCGGGACTACAGGTGCTCCCCATGACGCCTGGCTATGCAGTTGTCATTGTTGGTTAGCTGGTCTGGGCTGGGTTTGGACCTGCCACTGTTGGTGCATGTGGCTGGCATTTAACCACTGTGCTACAGGCACTGGGATACAAAATTTTTGACTGGCAGTTATTCTGTTTAAAGGAATAAAGAATAAGACTTTCCAGCTTTGGGGTTTCTCTAGAGAATTGTGCTGTCAGTCTGGTGGGTTTTCCTTGGTAAGTTGCTTGATGTTTTCAAGTGTTTATAGGAGTTCCTCCTTCTTGTTGACTTTGGCCAGTATAAGGACTGTACATGGATGCCTTAGTAATAGATTTTTTACAATGTATCTCCCAGGTGTTTGTTGAGCTTCTTGTATATGTCTAAATCTCTAATAAGGACCAGGGATATTTTCCTGAATTATTCCTTCAAATTGATTTTCCAGGCCTTTTGCTTTTTCTTCTTCACTCCCAGAGATGCCTGAGATTTTTGTGTTTGGTCATTTTACATAATCCCATCTCTCTCATATACTTTGTTCATTACTCTTGATTCTTTCCTTCCTTCCTTCCTTCTCTGACAGAGTCTCACTATGTCACCCTGGGTAGAATGCTGTGGCATCACAGCTTACAGCAACCTCAAGCTCTCAGGCTTAGCCTCCCAAGTAGCTGGGACTACAGACGCCCACCACAATGCCCGGCTATTTTTTGGTTGTAGTTATCATTGTTGTTTGGCAGGCCTGGGCTGTATTTGAACCCACCAGCTCCAGTGTATTTGGCTAGTGCCCTAGCCGCTACAGGCACTGAGCCTGTTCTTTATTTTTTGAATGACTGGGTTAATACAAAAGAGTTGTCTTGAAGCCCTGAAATTCTTTCTTCTGCTTGTTCTAGCCTACTCTTAAAGTTTTCCACACAATTTTGTGTTTTCCTAAATAAAATTTTCATTTCCAGGAGTTCTGTTTGTCTTATAAATATACTTATGTCTTAAATAATTTTTCATTCATCTCCTGAATTTGTTTTTTTTTTTTTTTTTGGTTTCTTTGATTTTCTATTTACTCTGGGATATCACTGTGCTTCCTTACAATCCACATGTGGAATTCTTTAACTGTCCTGCCAGTGTTTTTTTTTTTTTTTTTTGGTTCATTGTTAGAGAGCTAGTGTGCTTCTTTGGAGGTGTCTTTTCAGTCGGATTTTTCATACTTCTGGAGTTCTTGCCCTGATCTCATCTGGAGCAGCTTCTTCATTTTGGATTTTTCTTTTGTTTAGATGATGACGCTTTCCCCTCCTCTCATTCTTAAGGATGTGCCTATAGCGTATGTTGGGTAAGGACCTTTAGCTTTGCTTGTGGGTACTTTGATGGGGTCTGGGTTCTGGAAGGATACCTTGGTTATAGAGTGGTGTTTTCTCTGTTGCTAGTTATTTATAGGCTGTAGCAGTGGTGTGCTATGTGTGTGGGTAGATTGCCTGTCTCTTGTTGACAAGGAAAGATGAAGTCTTTGAACACCTTTGTCTTTCCCCAGCTCTGTAGACTTCTTAACAAAGTAAATTATAGGGCTGAGTATGGTGGCTCATGCCTGTAATCCTTGCATTCTAGGAGGCAGAGGTGGGCAGATCCCTTGAGCTTAGGAATTCGAGATTAGCCTGAGGAAGACCGAGACCCTCATTTCTTTTTCTTTCTCTTTTTTTTTTTTTTTTTTTTGAGACAGAGTCTCACTTTGTCACTGTCAGTAGATTGCCGTGGTGTCACAGCTCACAGCAACCTTTAACTCTTGGGCTTAAACGATTCTTTTGTCTTGCCTCCCAAGTAGCTGGGACTACAGGCACCCATCACAAGACCCAGTTATTTTTTTGTTGCAGTTGTTGTTGTTTAGCTGGCCCAGACTGGGTTCGAACACACCAGCCTCACTGTGTGGGGCTGGCGCCGTAAGCACTTCTAAAGGTGCTGAGACAAGAGACAACCAAACCCCCCCCCCCCCCCCGCGCGCCATTTCTAAAACTAGTTGAGTGTGTGGCGGGCACCTATAGCCCCAGCTACTCATGAGGCTGAGGCAAGAGGATTGCTTAAGCACAAGAGTTTGCAGTTACTGTGAGCTATGAGGCCATGGCACTCTACCGAAGGCAACAAAGTGAGACTATCTCAAAAACAAAACAAAACAATGTGAATTATATTGGGATGCCCAGTTTAATCTCTGAGACAGAGTAGGAGATACTTATGGGAAAAATTAACCACAGCCTATATGATTGAGTCACTGCCAGTAGGTGGTGTTGGCAGGAAAGAACTAGCTGCAGTGGTGTTTTTCTGTGACTTATAACCTGCTATTTATTTATTTATATGTTTTTGAGACAGAATCTCAAGTTGTAGCTCTGGGTAGAGTGCTGTGGCATCACAGCTCACAGCAATTTCCAATTCTTGGGCTCAAATGATCCTCTTGCCTCATTTTTTCTATTTTTAGTAGAGACGGAGGTCTCGCTGTTTGCTCAGGTTGGTCTTAAACTCGGGAGCTCAAGCAATCCACCTGCCTCATCCTCCCCAGAGTGCTAGGATTACAGGCATGAGCCACTGAGCCTGGCCTAACCTGCTCTTTAGATCAGGATAGGCACTCAAATTCCCCAGGCAGTGGGCAGGGCCTTGGACCTCCTAAGATAGTCCTCATTCTCCAGTATGACACAGGTGGGTGGGGGAGCTAGGCCGGGCAGGGCTGGGTTAGAGCAGCCTGTATTTATGCTCCATAAAAGCAGGCAAAAGATCTGTTTTAGGAGGGGTTGAGGGTCCATGAGAGGGGCCATAGTAACCCCACCAAACCAGAAAGTCTGCTCATGTGGGCAGGACCGTCTGTGATTTGCAGTCTCGTTGTTGGGAGAGGGTTTCCCCCTTTTCTCTCCTCCTCTGCCCTGTGGGTCTCCTTCTGATATCTGGCAGCAAGCAGCAGCCCAAACCTGCTGAGCTCACCAGCAATGGCGGTGTGGGCTGGGAGCCTCCTTGCCCAGACTGAGAGTGCAGCTTTTCTGTGGGGTGAGGGGTGCCCCGTGAGTGTTCTGCGGCCCAGATCCACTCGGCACTGTCGGCTCAGTTCTGCCTGAGTGGGCTATATCTCCTAGAATGAGTTCACGAATCTCCACTCGGTGCCCTTGAGGAACACGATCAAGTCCTGTAACACTGGAGTATGGGATCCAGCCTGCAAGCCTGTCTTCTTGTCCCTCGAGTCCAGTCTCTGACCATGCCAGGGTGAAGTGTGCTGGTCCTGAGTTGCCTGTGGGGTGCTCAAGTAGGTTTGATGTCCTTCCGCTTCGGGGCATGTCCTGCTCTAATGGAGCAGCCAGGCCGGCAGCTCTGGGAGGGCCAGCGAGCAGGCCTCTGAGGGAGAAGGGCAAGCCCCGCTCTCTGTGGAAGCCTCGGCGTGGTGCGCATGCGGACAGGGGAAGCCTCGGCGTGGGTCGCAGACGGACACGGGCAGTGTCGGCGTGGTGCGCATGCGGCCAGGGGAAGCAGCTGCTTCTGAGAGCCCCGGCTCCACGGTGCCCTGGGGCACTGGGCCGCCTGGCAGCAGTGGGCTGGGAGCGGAGGGAAAGCACCTACATGGTGGTGAACTGGGGCTCTGCCCTTCTTACCCCTCCCCGGAAGGACGCCCACCAGAACCTCAGAGCTCTGGCATCACAGAGTTTCCCCAGGACATTCTCTCAGGACCTACCCGCCCTGTGGCTACTATGGTCTGGGCAGGAGTTAGGAAGCAATTGTGTGGGAACCAGTGACACCAAAACTCAAAGGCTGACGCTCCCTGGGGAGGACAAAACACACAGTGAGTGGAAAGCAGCAGGGCACTGCTGCTCTGCTCTGGCGAGTGGGCGGGAGAGTGACCCTGAGCGGGGCTGGCAGTCTGGGGCTTTGGGAGAGTGACCCCGAGCGGGGCTGGCAGTC
>NW_003852411.1:21489402-21507573 GCF_000181295.1 Otolemur garnettii
CGAGCGGGGCTGGCAGTCTGGGGCTTTGGGAGGGTGACCCCGAGCGGGGCTGGCAGTCTGGGGCTTGGTCTCACAAAGCTCCCAGTGCTACTGGTGGCAGCCGCTTTGGGGCTGGTGAGGGTAGGAGAGCTGTCCAGCAGCTCTGAGCCGCGTTCTTCCAGAGGAGGGAGGGAGGAAGAACAAAGCCCCCACCTACCCTTTCCAGGAGGTTCCAAATTTTTCAGGGGTTATTCTCTACCAAAATCTTGTAGCTCCTTATTCTGCTCTGCAGCTTCTTCCCAGGGAGTCTCTGGTAAGTTCTGGCACTTTCCTCTCAGAATTATACCTGAGCTATGTTTTTTTATTTTTTATTTTTCCTTCTCCCTGAGATGATCTAGTGACTGATGTCTTTAGTCAGCCATCTTTTTTTTTGTAGAGACAGAGTCTCACTTTATCGCCCTTGGTAGAATGCTGTGGTGTCACAGCTCACAGCAACCTCCAACTCCTGGCGAGTCTCTTGCCTCAGCCTCCCGAGTAGCTGGGACTACAGGCGCCTGCCACAATGCCCGGCTATTTTTTGTTGCAGTTTGGCCGGGGCCGGGTTTGAACCCGCCACCCTCAGTATATGGGGCCGGCGCCCTACTCACTGAGCCAGAGGTGCCGCCCTCTAGTCAGCCGTCTTGACCCCGCCTGAAGAGAATTGTTTTCCACCAAATCCAGATGAGATAAATCGAAAAGCAAGAAACAAGCTTAATTATCACATCAAAAACCTTAGATGGTGATATAAACAACATATACTGAGAGTGTCCTTATAGATGATTAATATGAAGAATTGCCATTTCACACAAAATGTTTTGTTTGGCAAAAAAATGCAAGTACGGTGGTGATTCTCCATGTTAATTGTGTATGTGCACACTTTTGAACAACAATGTGTCCTTGTTTTGGTAACTGTTTTATTTCTACATTATTATTATTATTTTTTTTAGACAGAGCCTCAAGCTTTCCCCCTGGGTAGAGTGCCATGGCATCACAGCTCACAGCAACCTCCAACTCCTGGGCTCAATCAAGTCTCCTGCCTCAGCCTCCCAGGTAGCTGGGACCACAGGCACCCGCCACAATGCCTGGCTATTTTTTGGTTGCAGCTGTCATTGTTGTTTGGCAGGCCCAGGCTGGATTTGAACTCGCCACCTTAGGTGTATGTGGCTGGCGCCTTAGCCTCTTGAGCTACAGGCGCTGAGCCAATTTCTACATTATTTAATGCCATTTATTTTATTTATTTTTTGGAGACAGGGACTCACTATGTCACCCTCAGTAGAGTGCTGCGGTGTCACAGCTTACAGCAACCTCAAGTTCTTGGGCTTAGGTGATTCTCTTGCCTCAGCCTCCCAAGTAGCTGGGACTACAGGTGCCTGCCACAACACCCAGCTATTTTTTTTTTTTTTTTGGTTGCTGTTGCAGTTGTCATTGTTGTTTAGCTGGCCCAGGCAGGGTTTCAACCCACCAGCCTCAGTGTATGTCACTGGCTCTGTGCTATGGGTGCTGAGCCTTAATGCCATTTATTGAAATTAATTTTATGACTTCTGACTCTGTACAAATTTTTAATTTCTATTTTATACATTTTTACTTGTCATTTTCATTTTTAAAAATAATTAATTTTTATTATATTTGATAAATAATAGTTTATAGGTACTTGGAAATTTAAGAAAAACCTGATCGTTCTCCACAGCTTGAGAAGTACAACATTCTAGACCAGTGCTTCTCAGTCTTGTTAAGAACAGCCTAGGGAATCTAATTAACATGTATATGCTGATGTGGCCCACAGGTTGAGAACCACTGGTAAGCCCAAGAGTTGGAGGTTGCTATGTGCTGAGATAGCACAGCACTCTACTGAGGGCGACATAGTGAGACCCTGTCTCAAAAAAAAAATAAAAACTAAATGTAAAGTTTGTTTGATTTAATTAAAATTAAAGCAGTGATCAGGTTTCCTCTGGGTTATGGGAATGAAGAAAATAGCTATAAAGAACTATAATACTGATAAATAAGAGCAGACATAAGGAAAGAAATGGCAGAATAAGCCAAAAAACACCAGTTATAAACATTTTAGGATCAATTAGTGTAGGGATGAAATTCCCTCACTTTTTTCCTGGCATCCAAGAATATCACATAGTAAATAACACTTTCTTGTTAATAGTCTCAATTTCTAGTAAATAATTATACGAAGCTAAATTTGATATAAATGGAATAGAGGATATATAATATACTTTAAGACTTCAGTAAAAATAGTTCAAAACATTGAAAGCATTTTGTAATAACATGTTTAAATATCAGAGAGTAATGGGGAGTTCTTATTGGAACTGACTAATCTTGAGAACCATGCATTTTATGAGAATTTAAAGCAAATAAACAAAAATAGAGGAGGAAGAATCCTCTGCTTTGCAAAATTTAGGAAGCTAACTGTAAAGGCAAGAAGAAAAGCTTCCAGGAAACAGTGAAACCGCTTGTGAAATAATCTATCACAGATGTTAGCACATGAGAAATCTTAGCTTAAAGGAAATTTAACTCCTAGGGTAGAATCCAAGACCAACTCTTTGGTCTTGTTTTTCTTTCCTCCCACTGATTATTTCTCTGATAAAATAGAAGGTCTGGACTCAGAGTGTTTAGTTTTAGGTTTTTTTTTTTCCCAGAAAGTACAGTCCATGCCAGTTCTGATTTGCTTTGGTCCAGGAACTTTCCCTCCAGCGTTTGCCTTAGTAAGCAATCTTCCCAGTGGCCCCCAGGCCCTGTCACACCTCACCCCCAGTGTACCCCTTCCTTGCCCAGCTGCAGACCTTCAGGGCATCGTCTCTATGTGGGTCTGACAGTTGCCTTGGAACTCCCCATGTGGAAGCACTGATGGGGTCACTTAGAGGAAGATTTTTGTTCTCATGAAGAGAAAAATGAGTGAGAGAGAATAAAAGGAAAGCAGAGATGAGCTGTGGAAGGGAAAGGAAAACAGCATCAGCAGGGCTTTCTGGTCCACTTCAGTCCTGTAGCACAGTGAGAAGGTCACCATCACCCCCTGGGACCCATGGAGAGTCTTCATGATGTTGGGGGCCTAGTGCGGCCACACAGGAACCCTCCCTCCTCCTCCTCCTCTCCTTTCCTAAGACAGAGACACAAGCAATCTGGTTGGCCCCACCCCCCCAGAAGTTTGCATTTGTGCAATTTACTCACCACCTATGGCCCCATATAAAAGGAGTCTCTAACTGCCCCCTGGTGCAGACATCACCTTTGCACTATCCAGCCAGGTCACCCTCCCCTTTCAATAAACGTGGCCTGAACATTTCCACGGAGGCCTCATCTCTGGACTCCACTGCTTACACCTTTCACACAAGCCACACTCTAAGATATGCCTGATTCTATGTTAAGCCTGCCATTTTTAGTGAGATCTTGGGAATGATCTTAACTTCTCTCTGTCTCAGTTATCTTACCCTCATGAAGGAGCAACAGTGTTAACATACCCCCAGAATAAACTGAAATGATAGCTATTATGCTTTTAGAACAGTGACTGGTAAACTCTCTATAAATATTAGGCATTATTTGTGTGTTTTTTTTTTATAACTACCATGGAGATTTACTTTCTTGAGCTTTGTCTCTTTTATTGAGGACTGTAGATAATGGGAAGAAAGTTTTGCCACGTAAAAGGACGTTTTTTCTTTCTTTTCTTTTTTTTTTTGTGACAGAGTCTCACCATGTTGCTCTTGGTCAAGTGCTGTGGCGTCACAGCTCACAGCAACCTCAAACTCTTGGGCGTAAGTGATTCTCTTGCCTTAGCCTTCTAAGTAGCTGGGACAACAGGTGCCCACCACAACGCCTGGCTATTTTTTGGTTGTAGTTGTCATTGTTGTTTGGCAGGCCCGGGCTAGATTTGAACCTGCCAGCTCAGGTGTATGTGGCTGGTGCCCTAGCCGCTGAGCCTTTTCTTTGTTTTGAAAATAAATGTAAAATGATAATAAATGTAAAACGATAATAAATGTCACTCCTAACTAGAGGCCTTCTCTCCATGCTTACAAAATTCACACTTCCTATCTCCAAAAGTAGTTATTTCCTCTTTCTTTTTCTTTCCTTAAAATAGCTAGCACTCATTTTTCTTTGTCACCCTTTTCCCTGGAGAGAGTCCAACTCTTCTAGGAGGACAGTGCCCAGTTCTTGGATTTATATCAGAGGAGACCTGCAGAAACTTCAGAGGAAATTCAAGGAACCTCCAAGAATGTAAGCTCTGTGAGGATGGGGGCCTGTCAGGTGTACCCTATAGTGGAGAATAGGAATTCAAAGATGTTTATTGAATATATGCGAAACCACTTATATTAAAGTAATGTAAGGCCTTGAGTCAGGAATAGCCATAAAGGCCTGATTTCTAAAGAAGTATAGAAAGTTAAACAGCCATTGTTCCCTTCCCCACTGCTCACTGTGAACACATCACATCTCCTTGACAGATGCCAGGTTTGCAATTTCCCTAATCACTTCTATGGATAACATCACTATTGCAAAACCAAAGACTGGCTTTTGGATATTAAATATCTTCCAGGCTCTGCATTTGGGGGTACCAGCCGATGTCACCTGAACCTGTGGCCATGTGTCTTACAACCCCCTACCCAGGAACTGTCCCAGAAGACAGTTTCTGCTTCCTGACCACAGGAGTTCATCCCCAGCCAATGGACAGACTTGGTTCCCTAGCCCTTTCTTTGCCAAACCAACTTTAAAAATCTTAGCTGCCCCTTTCCCCCCACTTAAGCCAAGCCTGGTGGCTCATGCCTGTAATCCTAGCACTCTGGGAGGCTGAGGAGGGTGGATTGCCTGAGCTCAGCAGTTCAAGACCCCTCAGCAGTTCTGAGCAAGAGCAAGACCCCTGTCTCTAAAAATAGTCAGGCACTGTGGCCGGTCCCTGTAGTCCTAGCTAATGAGGAGGCTGAGGCAAGAGGATCACTTGAGCCCAAGAGTTTGAGGTTGCTGTGAGCTATGATGACATAGTACTCTACTGAAGGCAACAGAGTGAGATTCTGTCTCAAAAAAAAAAAAAAAATCTTAGCCCCTAAATTCTTGGGGAGATGAATGAAAAAAATTACTCCCCTCTCCTCACCTGGCACTTTGTGATGTTAAACTTTCTCTGCTAGGACTCCTGATGTCTGCATAGATTGGCCTTTACTGAATGGTGGGCAAAGGACTCAGTGGGACAATAGGAAACCAAACTGCAAGCGTTCTTCACGACTTTATGCTTCTAATCCAACCGCACTCACCACTCACCCAGCCTCCGTGCCCTCTGCAGGCGCCACATTCTCTTGAAAGAACTGAGGTCTCTTGTGCACTGCTCTTACATCTTCTTTCCCATACCTCACAATTTCTCTCCTATGTTTTCCTTCTCTCCCCTTCACTGTCTGGGGAAAATGGGTCTTGTCACCCACATCCCTGAGGCTGACCATTTCGTTTGTGTGCACAGTTACACTCCTTCCTTTTTCTGCTAGCATCTTGCCCCCAGTTTGGATTTATAGAATCAATCATTTCTTGTCATCCAGATCTTTACTTACAAACCTCTTTGAGTCTTTCTCTCCCTTTTGCAAATGAAACAAACGTAACAAAAACAAAGAAATTTTCTTACTTTTGCTCCTTATTCCTTATTGCTTCTTAAATTGAATGTGAAGCCCTGGCCCAAACATTCAGCCACCCTCCTCTCCTCTCACCACTCCTGGTACATGTACCATATGCATCAATAAGCTATTTTTAAATTTTTCTGAACGTATCTAGCGCTTTTTCTTTGCTGCTTCCCTCTCTGGTATTGTCCACTCAATCTCTTCTGTCTGTTGAAATTTTTGAAGTCTTCACACCAGCTCTTTTTTTTTTTTTTTTGAGACAGAGCCTCAAGCTATCACCCTGAG
Source organism: Otolemur garnettii (assembly GCF_000181295.1). Classification (NCBI taxonomy): domain Eukaryota; kingdom Metazoa; phylum Chordata; class Mammalia; order Primates; family Galagidae; genus Otolemur; species Otolemur garnettii. The sequence continues at coordinate 21,495,294 of NW_003852411.1, forward strand.
TAGAGTGGTGCCATGGCTCCACTGCTCACAGCAACCTCCAACTCCTGGGCTCAAGCGAGTCTCCTGCCTCAGCCTCCCAAGTAGCTGGGACCACAGGCGCTCGCCACAATGCCCGGCTATTTTTTGGTTGCAGCCATTATTGTTGTTTGGCAGGTCCAGGCTGGATTTGAACCCACCACCTTAGGTGTATGTGGCTGGTGCCTTAGCTGCTTGAGCCACACACCAGTTCTTTATGAAAGGCTTCCTTGGATTCCCCAGAGTGGCTTTTATCCTACTGTCATTTAAATGCCAATAGTACTATTTCTGACTTGAAGATCCTTGCCTTCTTTCACCTGCCTGCCAGCTCCTAAGAGCATAGTGACCCTCATTGTTGTTTCCAGACAGGGCTTCGTACTTTGTGCATTTGACCAACCCGAGTCACATAGCCAGCTGGGCACAGCTGGATCTAGACCCATTTCTCTTGACTCAGATCAATGATTTCTAGCATTAATAATCAGGTTTGGCAGCACCTATTGCTCAGTGGGTAGGGTGCTGGCCCTGTATACTGATGGTGGCAGGTTGGAACCCGGCCTCGGCCAGCTAGAACAGCAATGACAACTGCAACAACAAAAACAGCTGGGCATCACGGCAGGCACCTGTAGTCCCAGATACCCAGGAGACTGAGGCAAGAGAATTGCTTAAGCCCAAGAATTGGAGGTTGCTGTGAGCTATGACATCAGAACACTCTACTGAGGGTGACAAAGTAAGTCTCTGTCTCAAAAAAAAAAAAAATAACAATAATTAGACATCTATGCTCTAGGAGTCTCTTCCTTTCCTTTCCTCTCCTCTCCTTAGTACAATGTATGATTTTGCATATGGAGCATTTTTGGTCTGATGTTATAAGAGGCTAAGTACAACTTTTAGTCATTGGGCTTACTTTTGGCTCTGAGATTACTTTAGCCAAATAATTCTGCTAATTTAATCAGGCAGTATCATTTTTCAATCCAACTGTCTACTCTGACCCATTAGGTATGCTTGTCTGGAATACCGTGTTAAGAAGGATTCTGAGGCTCCATAGTGGAATAGTAGCATGCTTGATTAGTAATGTCTTCAAAGGGCTTAGGAGGGGAGAGCTGGCACAGGCCTCAGGGTTCTGCTGTCCTGTGGGAACACATGCAGTTCGAATCCTGGGAACTGATGTGCCCTTTTACCTTGTCTCCTTTGGAAAGTCTCCATGAATTGATGACACATTTGGTGGGGGGTACATTTTAAGATATGTAGTTTTGCCTGTGAGCCAAGTTGGCCTATGTTAAGGGACTGTGACTTAACTAGCAACCTTGGCCTCTAGAGTTTTGCTCACTGAGCTAGAAAGTAATTACTTTATTCTACTTCCAAATTCCACCCTTCTGAAACAGAAGGGGATCTGTGGCCAGTCCATCGGAAACCTTGCTTCTTTTCACTGTATCTGACCGCTTTCTCCTCTGCACATTTAAAGCAAGAGGGAAGGAGGGAGAAAGCTTTGGGGAGATTGGATGCAAATGCTTCCCTAAGTGAGCTGTGAAGCTCAGAGAATGTTCACCCTGCCTGGTTATAAGCACCCTTGTAATCCTGTGGGGCCTGGGCCAGCAAAGATGAGCTTCCTAGTCTCTTTGGTTCTCACCCCTGTCCCCCTCTCCAATTTAGACTGTAACTCTGCTGTGACTTGAGAATATTACTTCTCTTTTTCTTGGGGAACAACAACAACAAAGCCTCTAAACTCACATTCTTTACTTCTGATTGTTTTTGATCTGGACTGGGATTGCCAGAGACCCTGATGATGGACTTTATCTTACACAGAGCCTCTGGTTGCTTTAACGCAGATGGGGCATGGTGAAAGTGTTCTGTCCTGCAGGCAGAGGCAGAAATTCTTGTTCTTGCCCTGAATGCTGCAGTCTGCAGCCTTGCTTCAGACCTCTGGTTCTGCTCCCCTGTTTCTGGGCTTTACTGACTTGTCTCAGTCACACCATTCTTTTCCACACATTGTGGGCATCTTTGGACAAATTTTTTCCCCTTGGCATTAAAGTTTGTGAGTTGGCTGTTGTACACTCCCCACCCCGGCCCACCAAACTCAGCCCGTGCCCTGTTTTTTTTACAATTGCAACAGTCCCTCAGGCCCCTTGTTCAGCAGACCTTTCTAACCTTCCCCAGGGCCACCAGCCCCATGGAAGAAATATAGTTAAATACAGTTATCATTTCCCAGCCATCAAGCCATTCTCTAATAGATAAAGTTGTTGAAAACCCACTTACGGTGAATCTCCACAGACCCCCAAGGTCATCACTCCTTTCAAAGCAGGTGGGCTTCAGACCTTCCTCCAGACAGCACTTGATGGAGGCCAGGCCACTGACCCCAGCTCCCACGATTGCCACTCTCTGAGCCATATTTTCCTGTGTGGGGAAAATGAAGCGGAGCTTTTTAGTCACTAAAGCTCCACCCCATCCTTGGCTGCTCCCACAAACCAGGAAACAGAACTTAGAAGATTAAAGGATTTGCTTAGTTTGAATCCCATGTAGCTGGTCTCTGGTGTGTGCATGTGAGAAGGGATACGCTCTGGGCACTGGTTCACCCCGTGCTTGCTGTGTCCCCACCCCTCACACAGCATGGTGCCAAATGTCAGTGCAACTGTAGTTGAGGCTGTGGCTGCTGGCAGAGTGGCCAGAATCGGACTCTTTAGTGGGCAGAGTGTTGCATTCTGGACTGTGCTGTTGCCTCTAGCCTCCTTTGGCTAGCCCTAGACCTGAGTAGAAGAGCAGACCAGGTAAGGGTCATCATGTCAAACAGGTACTTTTTATCACATGTAGAACTGAGCTCAGATTGGTGTGGTGGCCTGATATGAAGCCACACAGCAGCTGGTGGGGTGGAGCTGGGATCAGGAGCCAAGACATTTGTGGCCACCACCAGGTGCTGCTGCAGCCCTGTCCTGTGTGTTTCCAGCTCCTGGCACACTGCCAGCACCCCAGTATGCTGCTGGTGTCAGTGTTGGTGTATCCCTCTTTGCCAGTCACCAGTGATGGTCCCTGGTGGGAGACAGAACCGTGAGGATTTGTTTGTGGTGGAAAGGTAGGCACAGAAAACCATCCATCCTCTTTTAATCTGATACTAATTCACCTCCAAGGCACATGACACAGTTGCCATTGGCATTGGCTGGAGAATCTTCTGAGAGGCCACCTGTTAGTAACATGGATGGGTACAAACACAGAAAGGCAATAATGGGTACCGATTAAACAACCAGGCTCTGGAGCCAGACTGCCTGGGATACATCTCATTTCTGTCTGATCTTGGACAAATTAACCCCTCTGTGCATTATAAAATTAAGAACATTTTCATAGCTTGCTTGCAGTGTTTTGTGAGAATCAAGTGAGTTAATCCCTATAAAGTGTCTTAGAATGGGTCCTGGCACATAGTAAGTGCTCGATATCCTAATTTTACTTTTTTTTAACAAAGTGCTCGATATCTGTAAGTACACGGGTGCGGCGGTTCACACCTGCAATCCTGCCACTCTGGGAGGCTGAGGCAGGTGGATTTCTTGAGCTCTGGAGTTTGGGAATAGTAGAGCAAGACCTTGTCTCTACTAAAAAAATGGAAAATCTAGTGCATGACTGTAGTTCCAGCTACTGGGGAAGCTGAGGCAAGGGGATTGCTCAAGCCCAAGAGTTTGAGGTTGCTGTGAGCTATGATACCAGAGCACACTACCCAGGATGACAGAGTGAGACTCTGTCTCAAAAAAAAAAAAAAAATCTTTAAGTTATTGTAACTGTAAAACTGTTCCCCAGAATTGGTTTTGTCCTCTGCCTTTCACATCAGCAAGCCTCTTTCTTTTAATTTCTGTAGCATTTCTGGTCAAAAGCACACACATTTAGCACTAAGTCATGTGATACTAGCTTTTCTATAATTTTTTTATGGCAATTTTATCTTCCTAAGTATGTAATTTTTTTTTTTTTTTTTTTTTTTTTTGCAGTTTTGGCCAGAGCTGGGCTTGAACCCACCACACCCCTGTTATATGGGGCTGGTGCCCTATTCCTTGAGCCACAGGCACTGTCCACCTAACTATGTAAGTTTTACAAATGCAGTGAAGTGTCCTCAAGGGTATAGTTTTCCTAAATATTTTCCATTTTTTGTTTCACAGATGAACTGTCTTGCTTTTTTTTTCTTTTTGATATGCATTTTTTGTTTTGAGAATTGGGAGCCTGTGAGAAACAGCTGGCTATAGAGACTTTTCTTGTTTTTTTGTTTTTTTTTTTTTCCCCTGATTCTAGGCAGGTATATTATCCAGTTTTTTGGGGTTTTTTGCGGTTTTTGGCTGGGGCTAGGTTTGAACCCACCACCTCTGGCATATGGGGCCGGCGCCCTACTCCTTGAGCTACAGGTGCTGCCCTATATCTAGTTTTTAAAGTGAAAATATATACCTGTTTTCTTTGTGTGTTTTAGAAAACGTAATATTAAGAACCTACTAGGTACTGGCATGGTACGGGGCTTCAAAAAACAAAAACCCAGTAGGGAGAAAACTATCTATGCACCTTCTCATGTTGCCCTAGGTGATCACACCTGGCAAAAGTCCTGCTGCATTTCATGCACGCATAGGGCCACTCCCCACTGTGCTTTTTCTTGTGTCTGTTGAGCTCATCTGAGCCCGGAACTTCCATGTGCATCCTGTCACATTGCCTGCATAGGGCTTCTCCCCTGTGTGCTTTCACTTATGGATTCGGAGGTGATAAGACTTTGCATAAGACTTCCCACAGTCCTGGTATGTGCAGATGTAGGGCTTCTGCTTTTAGGGATCAATTGCTTTAACAGGGAGTGTTGTTGAGTTGTGGGTGAGGACTGTCCCAGGCATATCAGAGAATGCAGAAGTCATCACTGTAGGTCTCAAAGGAGGGACTACCTGGCTCTGTGTTGACTCATGTGGACTGTACTCACCCTGGGATGTCGGCTCTAGTGCACCTGGGTCTGTGTGGCTCAGAGAGGCCCAGGAAAAACTTGTCCATTTCCTCAAGCCTCTGGAGGAGACTGGAGTTCATCTCTTTGCTATTGCCCAGTGACTGCCTTAGATCTTCATTTGTGGGATCCCTTCTCCATCTCTGCTGATTCGACCCCCTCCTGGTCCAGCACATCACCATCTCCTGCCTAGCAGCTTGGAATTACCTCTCAACTGGCCTCCCTGATTCTGGAATTGACTCCATTCAGAGAACCCTCCACACACAGAGCAGAACCTCAGAAATCAGGAACCCGATGAAGGACTGATTCCCACTCCACCTCCCCTTTGTCTGTTTCAGGTCCCTATAGTTTCAGGCGCTCAGAAAGATCCTATCACCAGCTAAAAGGGTCATTAAAATAATGAGCCCTGGGGTGGGTGCAGTGGCTCAGGCCTGTAATCCTACCACTCTAAGAGGCCAAGGTGGTTGCATTGCCTGAGCTCAGGAGTTGGACACCAGCCTGTGCCAGAGTGAGATCCCCATTTCTAAACGAGCTGAATGTTGTGGCAGGTTCCCTATAGTTCCAGCTGCTCGGGACGCTGAGGCACGAGAATTGCTTGAGCCCAAAAGTTTGAGGTTGCTGTAAGCCATGATGCAGAGGCACCCAAGAGTGACCAAGTGACTGTCTCAAAAAAATAAAAAAATAAAATCAATCCCAACTGAGGGCTACACTGCGTTTTTCTGATCTTTGATACATGTAACTGAAACCACCTGGTCCCCTCTCTCATCAGCCCAGAGTTCCTAGTATCCACCCACAGACACTCACAATAGCCCAGGACTAGACCCTGCATGGTTTGAGGACTTGAGCATGCTAGTGTTTGTGCCCAAGGGATTCCCTAGGATCACATCAGCTTTAAGAGCCAGTTCCCTGAGGGTCTCTGCTAGCTCTCATCTATCTGGTAAGAGGCATGTCCTAGGCAGCTGCATATTAACGTCCCTCAATAAATGGACTGTATTGAAGAGCCTACTCACCCTTCCCCTGTAGATGCCCAGCGCAGCGCAGGTGAGGGACAGAGCAGACCTCAGGTCAGCCCACCAGGGGTCGACGTAGAGCTGTGAACCAAACAAGCGGTGGGCAAGGCTATTTATACCCACGGGAGGGCCGGGCTTTCCACCGGCCACGCCTTGCGGGTGAAGCCCGGATGCCCTCCAGGCGTCACCTGGGAAATTTGGACCTCTTGCTCAGATGCTACTTACCAGCCCCGCTGCAAGCCCACCTGCCTTAATTTCTTGACTTTCTGCGTTTGCACCTTGTAAGGAAGCAGTTTACGTTAATTAACCCATTGCTTCTGCTCCAGTTCTGTTAGGTGAATTTAATCATTGTTGTGTGAAAGTGGAAACTGAGACTCAGCTAGGTGAAGTACTTGCTGGAAATCACAATGAGTCAGTCACGGATTCTAGGTTTGACCTCAAATGGTTTTGCTTTTGAGGTCTTAAACCCATACAAAGCCTGAGATCCAATCAGCTGTTCAATTATGCAGATTTCCCCTGTGTGACCTCCCATTCTCCCGCCTCCTCTCTACTAAAAATAGAAAAACTAGCTAAGCATTGAAAAATTAATTAAACTAAAAAAAAAAAAACTTAAATTTTTGGCCGGTAACATTGGCTCACACCTGCAGTACTAGAACTCTGGGAGATCAAAGCAGGTAAATTACTTGAGTTCAGGAGTCCAGGATCAGCCCGAGCAAGAGCAAAACCTGGTCTCTACAAGAAACAGAAAAATAAACAAACAAATGCAAAAAACCCCAAACCTAGTCGGGAGGTCGTGGTAGGTGATTGTAGTCTCAGCTACTGGGGAGGTTGAGGCAAAAGGATCATGCTGCCTAGAGTGCCCGCCCCAGTGTCATTGTAGCTCACAGCAACCTCAAACCTTGGGCTCAAGTGATATCCTTTCCTCCACTTCCTGAGTAGCTGGAGCTACATCAGCCCATCCCTATGCCTGGCTAATTTTTCCATTTTTAGTAAGACTGGCGTCTCGCTCCTGCTCAGGCTGGTCCTGAACTTCTGAACTCCAGCCGTCTGCCCATCTTGGCCTCCCAGAGTGCTCTTTATACTAATTTCTTTTTCTTTCTTTCTTTTTTTTTTGAGACAGAGTCTCAAGCTGCAGCCCTGGTTAGAGTGCAGTGGTGTCACAGTTCACAGCAACCTCAAACTCTTGGCCGTAAGTGATTCTCTTGCCTCAACCTCCCAACTAGCTGGGACCACAGGCACCCACCACAAAGCCCGGGCCAGGTTTGAACCATCCAGCCTCAATGTATGTGGCGGTCGCCTTCCTACGGGCACCGTCCCTGAGACATCACTTGTTTTTTTCTCTGCTGTGTCCCCAGTGTTTAGGGCAGCGTTTGGAACATGGCATCACAAATACTCAGTGAACCTTTTTTGAATTAAATGAAAATTAATACCTTTTTTCATGTGCTATGTAAAATTACTGTGAGGCAGGTTCTTCCCATAGCACCTGGGTAGTATTTGCTAGGGAAGAACTAGTGGATTCCCTCAGGGGTCTTCAAACTTTTTAAACAGGGGGCCAGTTCACTGTCCCTCAGACCATTGGAGGGCCAGACTGTGGGCCCCGGGATGAGTCGGCTGCTAAGCAAGACAGGCAGTGGTGGCAAAAACACCCAGCGGGCCAGATACATGTCCTAGGCAGGTCACATGTGGCCCACAGGCCGTAGTTTGAGGATACCTGCGTTATGCCTTAGACCCTGGTGCACACTATAGAATCACAAACTTTGTATAATTTGCCCCTCCTGGGTTCGAAAGGAGTAGGGTGACCCCACATTTAGAGAGGAAGCTGAAGTGTGGATGTTGGGGCCAGGCACTTCTGTTTCAGATCCCTGCTCTATCATGAATCAGTTTGCTGACATAGAAAAAATGGTGTCTCCACTTTAGGCCTCAGTTTCCTCATTTGGAAGGTGAGATATAATGCTATTCATTTTTGTGGGATATAATAGGCATTCAATAAAGAATCTATTTTTTAGGGGAAAAAGGACTTCAGGAAAAAAGAGAGAAAATTGCATATGTGCATTCGATTTTTGCAGCTGTGCGCAGATGCATGCTGGCTGTGTGCAGACAGCAGTTCTGATCACGGTGTGACATTCTTACCCTCAGCAGGACAACAGGAAACAAAGCAAGTCCTTTTATGAGTGGAGGGTGAGAAGCAGAGAGCTCCTTGAGATAGAGGGTAAGGGAATTTTTCTAGCAGGCTCCACTGAAGGTAGCGAGGAAGTCAGCAGGGGGAGGTGTAATTTCTCTGGGAGAGGCTAGTAGTATTGATCCTGTCCAGGAGGGTGTCCTGGACAGGAGGAATGGGCTCCTGGTATCAAAAGGACAGGGATGTGGATATTGGGGCCGGGCACTTCTGTTTCAGATCTCTGTTCTATCATGAATCGGTTTGGTGACATAGAAAAACTGCTTAGTATGTTGTAGTGTCAGGTATATGTTGCTGCTTGAAAAGCCCTGGGCTGGTTCAATTTGAAGCAACTCATTTATTCCAGTAGTTGGGGGATAAGGGAGGCCCAGCAGGGACCTGGTTCTGTTGTAAGCTAACCACAGAGACCTTGGGCAAGGAACTAAACTGCCCTGGGATCACTTTGCAAAGAAGGATATAAGTCGGGGCTCTTAATCCTGACCCAGTAATGTAAACATCTGCCTTTAAACATTTGAAAGGTCATCACAGAGAGAAGAATTAGATTTATGACCAGCAGGAGAACTGAATAAACACATTTTATCTCAACATAAGCACTTTCCAGAATTTCGAGCTCTACAGTCACCTTTATTCATGCAGAGTCTAGATGACAAATTTTTGAAGGTTTTGTAAGCAGGAGACTAATAGATCATGTAGAGGGTAGAATCAAAGGCCTTAAAGGAGCCTATCAAGTCAGAGTCGATTTATTCTCTTATTATTGTTATTATTTTTTAGGATTTTATATGTATATATATATTTTTATTAAATCATAGCTGTGTACATTCATGCAATCATGGGGTACAATGTGCTGGTTTTATATACAATCTGAAATGCATTCATCAAACTGGTTAACACAGCCTTCATGGCATTTTCTTAGTTATTTTGTTAAGACATTTATATTCTACCCCTAGTAAGTTTCACATGTGCCCTTGTAAGATGCACCGTAGGTGAGGTCCCACCAATTACTCTCCCTCCACCCAACCTCCCCCCCTCCTCCCCTAGTTCTCACCTTTCTTCTTCTTCTTGGGCTATAATTGGGTTATAGCTTTCATAAGAACACTATTATGCAGCCTTAAAGAAAGATGGAGACTTTACCTCTTACGTGTTTACATGGATTTATTCTCTTATTAATTCAGGCATCAAACCCTCAAGTGAGTGGCTTCTATGCTGCTAGGCCCAAGAGTAGGCACTGGGATTACAAAGGATGAATGAGGCACCTTGCCTCCTCCAGAGCAGTGATCAGTCTGGTGGGGGGAGGTGAGACATGCCAATGAATACAATATAATATTCTGCGTGAAGTGCTAAGACAGAGGTGTGTCTTAAGTACAAAGTATAATAAGAGCATGAAGGAGTCAGAAGGTGCTGATTCTGATTCTGGGTTGGTAGGAAAACAACACAGAGGAGTAGTATTTGCTCCAGATTTTAAAGGATGAGTAAAACTTCAGTAGGCAGAGAAGGGGAACACTTTAGAGCCTGTGAGCACTGAAAGCAGGGGCTAGAGGTGGGCCACAGTGGTATGTGTGGTTGCTTGACCCTATGGTGACTTTGCTTTTCTCTCTCCCTATTTACTTATTTATTTATTTATTTATTTATTTTTGAGACAGTGTCTCACTATGTCACCTTCGGCGGAGGGCTATGGTGTCACAGCTCACAGCAACCTCTAATTCTTGGGCTTAAGCAATTCTCTTGCCTCAGCCTCCCAAGTAGCTAGGACTATAGGCACCTGTCACAATGCCTGGCTATTTTATTTACTGTAGTTGTTATCGTTCTTTAGCAGGCCGGGGCATGAACCCGCCAGCTCTGGTGCATGTGGTTGGCTCCCCAACTACTGAGCTATGGGCGCTCAGTTACCTTTTAACTGAACGCTTAGCCTAGAGTTACGTTTTAATTGACACTTTGCAACAAGTTATAAACATTGTTAACTATATTCATCCAAATGCAATGTGGCATCATCAGTTTAATAACTTGTTAAAGTTGAATGATGAGGTGTTCAATGTGGATTAGCTGTATCATTCTAAAGTGTGTTGGTTAGCAAGGAGACAGGTGTCAGCCAAAATATCTTTGGAAGAATAGATAGTCACATTTTATGAAGAACAGAATTAGCAATGTGAATTAAGATTTCTATGGGTGTGCAGTATTTCTGTGTGATATTGTGTCAAATCAAAATGACTTGAATATTTCTTTGCAGGGCAAAGCTCAGTCTATATATTATCCATGGCAAAAAAAAAAAAATGATTCCTCTTCAAAAGGAAATTTCGGGTGAATGTTTTTTGCCGTTAGCACAGGTTATTGATGAGCAGAATGATATATGTGAATCATCTGAAGGACATGCAGCCATTAATAAACCTATTGATTGGAGAATACAATGAAAGGTTCACTGACTTTGAGAATCGTGACATCACACTGAAATCAGCATTTCAGCCTCACCTAGTTTGTATCAATAAGGCACCTAAAGAACTACAGCTGGAATTGATTGAGCTCTCAGTAGATGATATTGTAAAATCACAGTTTCATGCTAAGAAAGATCCAGTTGGGATATGGAATAAAGCAGAGTAGAATACCCATGTCTTTGGCAACATGCCCCCAAATTGCTTTCTTGTTTTACAAGCACTTACTGCTGCAACTCTACATCCTCCTACCTCACCTAAATTAAGATGCCTTTTAGGTCACAAATGACTGATACCTATCTAGAGCAGGCTTCCTCAAGCTATGGCCCGTGGGCCACATGCAGCCCACCTAGGACATTTATCTGGCCCACTGGGTGTTTTTGCTGCTGCTGCCTGTCCTGCTTAGCAGCCAACTCATCCCAGGGCCCGCAGTCCAGCCCTCCAACAGTCTGAGGGACAGTGAACTGGCCCCCTGTTTAAAAAGTTTGAGGACCCCTGACCTAGAGGATCCACTGAAACTGTGGACCTCCGTGCTGTAACCAAATGTTCAAACGCTTTCCAAGAGAAAGCAAACACAACAAAGTCATTATAAAGGTTAGTTAACTTTAGAATGAACTCAAGATGTATTTTGCCTTAAAACTTTAAAATTAACAAAGAGTTTTCATTTTTTTTGAAATTATTACTTCTGGGTAAAATGAATTCTTTCATAACCTTGTATCTGTTTCAGTTAAAAAGATTAATTGAGCAAAAGTTTGCTGGGAGCTAATATCTTGGGTTAAAGATTCCTTCCTCAAATGACCTTTTGTCAAATGTTTAACGAACAGAAGTCTCCCCAGGCCACAACGGCAGCTCAGCCTGGGCCGGAGGCCTTTAGTCTCCTCTGAGCAGCACATGTCCCTGGGATTTTCCATGGCACAGGTAGCAGAGGCAGAGACCTGGGTTTAAAGTTCAGAGCTGTCTGCTGACCAGCAGGAGGGATTAAAGCACATGATTTAATGTTTCAGTGTCTCAGTATCCTTCTCCCTCCTGTGAAGTTAGAAGTACAGTTAATACCAGAGGTTTGTTGTAAATGTGAAACAAAAAATCCTAATGTATAGAAAGTATTTACTAGCATACTTGGGACGTGCTGGGCCCCCCTCAATAGATGTTGCTATGTTATTTTCATATCTTCAGGAGATTTTTCTTTAATTTGATATTTTTGTGGATATCTGCCTTGACAGTTTTGGGTTTATTTGTGAAGACAAAGTTATAGAATACTTGAAATTGGAGCCCTTGAGGAAAACTAGAAATGTATATGTTTAAAAATTGTCTTTTAGGCCGGGTGCAGTGCCTCATGCCTATAGTCCCATGGAACTCTGGGAGGCTGAGGTGGAAGGACTGCTTGAGCTCAGGAGTTATAGACCAGCCTGAGCTCAAGGGAGACCTCATCTCTACTAAAAATAGAAAAATTAGCCAGCTGTGGTGCCAGGCATATGTAGTCCCAGCTACTTAGGAGGCTGAGGCAGAAAGGTTGCTTGAGCCCAGGAGTTTGAGATTGCTGTGAGCAAGGCTGAGGCCTGGCACTCTAGCCTGGATGACAGAGTGAGACTGTCTCAAAAAAAAAAAAAAAAAAAAAAAAATGAGAATCTTTTTGAAAGGAATGATGATGAAAGAAAGGGAAAGAGAGAAATGAAAAAAAGGGCACCAGATGGGTTTCAAAGTCACCTGGAAAGGTATTTTT
>NW_003852411.1:21507593-21536245 GCF_000181295.1 Otolemur garnettii
AAAAAAAAAAAAAAAAAAAAAAAAAGTTGTCTTTTTGAAAGGAATGATGATGAAAGAAAGGGAAAGAGAGAAATGAAAAAAAGGGCACCAGATGGGTTTCAAAGTCACCTGGAAAGGTATTTTTTTCTTTCTTTAATTTTTGTTCACATCTGCATGGTATACAGCCATTTTCCCATTGAGTTGCTCCCCGTGTTTGGAAGCGAACATGAGAAAATGTGAGCAGAGAGGCCCCCAACGTGAATACCCCCGCCCTGTCACATGAAAGTTAATGCTTCTAACTACTCCTTCAGCTACTGATAATTACATGAAACCAATCGATTTGAAATAAGTGTGCCTTTTAATTTAATTTTTTTTGAGACAGAGTCTTACTCTGTCACCTTGGATAGAGTGCTGTGGGGTCTTCATACCTCACAGCAACTTCAACCTCTTAGGCTTGAGCAATCCTCTTATCTCAAGCCTCCTGAGTAGCTGGGTCTACAGGCGTGTGCCACTATGCCCAGCTAGTTCTTCTATTTTTTGTAAAGATGGGGTCTCACTCTTGCTCAGGCTGATCTCAAACTCCTTAGCTTAATTGATCTACCCACCTCAGTCTCCCTGAGTGCCAGGATTCCAGGAGTGAGTCATGCCCAGGCAAGTATGCTTTTTTAGAAAAAGTTTTGGCCCCTCTCCCATCCCCCCCTTTTTTGCAGTTTTTGGCCGGGATAGGGTTTGAACCCACCACTTCCAGCATATGGGGCCAGTGCTTTACTCCTTTGAGCCACAGGCACCGCCTCCCTCCACCTTTTTATAAGTAAAAATAATTTCTAGTTAGTGAGACTGTTTTACATGGAGACAGAGTGACCGTAATTATGTAAACCTAATTAGGAAATTTTATTAGATTGGAAGTGCCTTAATACCATTGATTATTAATGCTATTTCCCATGCAGATGCAGAAACACATTTCAAATGATATTGTTTCTTATGTAAATATTCAGCAAAACTTGGGCTGTTCCTTTCTTGGAATTCTTTGAGGAAATATGTTATTATTTTGAAGAAAGACTCATTCAAGTTTATTATATATGAAAGAAATAGGTAAGAGAAATTGGGAAAATACAACTAAATTGGGAAAGGAGATGCCACTGGGTGAAAGTGAGTACAACCTGTAGATAGCTTAAGCAACATAAAATTAGAAGATGAGTTGGGAAATTGTAATTGGTGGCACAGAGATTGCCAGTTTTTAACCATGAGGTTAGAAACTACTATGCTCCTTCCTGTGGATTTTATACTGCTTTCTCTACTTCAAAGAAGTGAAATGTGAATATATTATTTACTAAGGTCAGACTGAGTGCCTGCTTTGGGTTATGAGGATGACATATCATGAAGGGTCAGAGCAGGAGACCGGGGCTGTCATTCCTAAACCATGCAGAGCTGGCCTAAATTATTTTAAAATTTTGAGGAAAGCAGAGGGATTCTCAGTGTCTGTTGAGCATCGTGCTAAGAATTAGTTCAAGGTAATTAACAGTTTTAGTACTATGTAAGGCTGTTTGCCATTTGGCAACAGTGCATCTTTGCAAGGGTAGGCATTTGGCAACAGCTATGACAAAAAGCAAGGATGCCAGGAAAACCAAGGTGGAACAGAAAACCAAGGAGTCACGTCCAATCTGATGTCAAGAATTGAGAAGTTGTCCAGTGCTTGGCAGGCCCATAAGCCCCGTTACTAAATAATTGTGATTGTGAGTAAAAGAAAAATACTATTATTGTTTTCAATTTGTGAATTATTTGTTCAAGCAACTACGAAGTTATTCCAACATAAATATTTATTCTGTTATTTGGGCCTGACCACTTAAGAGGAACTATATAGCCTGGGGCTAGTAAGGGCCCCTTGCACCTAAAAAGTTTGGCTATTGGTCAAGAGTCTTACTTTCTGGGTATTTTTTTATTGACCTGGAGACCTTATCTCTTGTTGTCAGGAAAACGCAAGTTATCATGCCTCTGAGTCCAGCACAGTATTGATTAGCCAATGTTTAACTGTCCCAGTGTGATTCATCTTTGCATTTACCAGGAAACCATCTTTGCTGGCACTGTCAAGTTATTTTCAGCCCTTTGTTTATGATTCCCCAGCCCCCTCCCTCCTTCCTCACCCACTCTGAGACAGACAGACACACACACACTTCAGTACATTAAAATACTTGTTGATATAGACTGCACAATGATACCATATTCTCAACTGGGCTGTGACATTTCAGGAGTAATCAGTAGATTCAGTTGGATAGAAATTGGGGGTGGGGCGGCACCTCTGGCTCAAGGAGTAGGGCACCGGCCCCATATACTGGAGGTGGCAGGTTCAAACCCAACCCTGGCCAAAAATAAATAAATAAATAAATAAACTTTTAAAAAGAAAAGAAATTGGGAGTGGATGAAGAGGGCCATTTAGTCCCTGGGGACAAAGGAGCACAAGCTGGTAAGAAACTTGGGTTGGATAGCGGTTGGATAGCAACTGTGACTCCCTGTCCCACATTCTCCCAATTGCACAATTTTCCCTGTGACCTCTGTTGACTTCTTCATGGGCTCTTCTGTCTGCATCAGCCTTTCACTGTGCTGCTTCAGTTTTGCTCCTCCCAATCTAAGTATGGAGACTTAGCTCCTTCTCTGTTCCACAGAGCTCTGAGATTTCTATCCTCTACAGCAGCTCCCCATTTCCTCAAGTCCATTCTTAGCCATAACCACCAGATAACAAAAATTCTGCCAGGCTCTAAATCTCCTGTGCCAGTTATAAGGTCATGGCAGGTTCTGTAGGACAGAGGGCTCCAGGGATCGTGTGCAGTGGCTCACGCATGTAATCCCAGCTACCCAGTAGGCTGAAGCAGGATGATCACTTGAACTCAGGAGTTTGAGACCAACCTGGGCAACACAGTGAGATCCTGTCTCCACAAAATTTTTAAAAAATATTAGCTGGAATTGGTGGTGTATGTTTGTAGACCCAGCTGCTCTGGAGGCTGAGGTGGGATGATCCCTTGAGTCCAGGAGTTAGAGGCTGCAGGGAGCTATAATTCTACCAACCTGGGCAACAAGAAATCCTATCTCTCTCTCTCTCTCAAAAAAAAAAAAAAAAAAAAAATAGAAAAAAAGAAAGAAAAGAAAAGGACTGAGACTCAGTTTCTCTATCTATAAAACAGGTGGCATTGAACTGAATTGCTAAAAATGATTTTCAACATACTTCATATTTATAATCTCATGAATTTAGTTGGAACTGGAATTAGTAAAAAGGATCTATCAATGGCATGAAAATCAAGAAATTTTGACATATACATAGAATGGGGCATGAAACATTTTTAATAACAAATAAAAAAAAAAGATAACATACCAGAGCCAATTAGTCAAGTCCAAACGGGAGCTGACCTCTCACTCCCCACTTGCACCCAATGCCAGCATTTCAGTCAGCACCCTGAACCATTGTCTCATGTCACTTTAGAACCTACTGATGAAGCATTTAAGAAAAATAACTAATTTCCTTTTGCATTGGAAATCCAAGTTTTACCCTTTCATTCAACCATTTAATAATCTAACGAGCAGATATGTACTGATGTACGCTGATAATTTTTGACTATTCTCTTCCACTACAAATAGTCAACATTCACTACTCCAGGACTTCGGGGCAGGGACTAGCTTTATAGCCCCTCCAGGGCAAGCCAGGGAGCTGGTTGCTTCCTAATAAGGTGATTCTACTTGAAGCACAATAACAAAAGAGGGAAAATCCAGGCCCCAGCTTCCTTAGCCAAAGGAATCAGAGATTATATCTGGTTACTTACTCGATGTGCTTGTAACTCCTGGTTGCCTGCCCTGCCACGCAGTTTAGACTCCGGAGCAAGCAGAAATCAAAGTGGATCAGCGGGAGCCAGTGCTGACCTGGGAGTCCCCAGGACACCAGATGAACCTGGAATCAGAGATAAGGAATGTTCTGTAGAATTTGGAGCCTAAAGTTAGTCGTTGTTTATATTTTAACTTGCTGATTAATTGAACAGTGAAAGGCTAAGAGAAACACTGTCTGATGTTGTGCCCTTTAGACTCTTTAGGCTGCAGAGTATAAACTAAGAGAGTGACAGCCACATCCTCATTGCTCATCATTTTCAGTCTTCAAAGGGGTGAGAATAAAAGAAGACAATCATGCCAATAGCTGCTACCCCAAAGACTCATTGTTAAAGGTTTTGATCCATTTCACCTTTAGAGAAAATTATTCTTTTTTTTAAGAGTCATACATCATGCACTTTAGTAAATTCAATTTGCAAAATCTTTTTTTTTTTTTTAATTAAACCATTGCTGTGTACATTAATGTAGTCATGGGGTACAATGTGCTGGTTTTATAGACAATTTGAAATATTTTCATCAAACCAGTTAACATAGCCTTCATGGCATTTTCTTAGTTATTGTGTTAAGATGTTTATATTCTACACTTAGTAAGTGTCACATGTACCCTTGTAAGATGCAATGTAGGTGTGGTCCCACAAATTACCCTCCTTCCACCCATCCTCCTCCCTCTCCTCCCCTCCCTTTCTCCTTTCCCCATATTCTTGGGCTATAATTAGGGTATAGCTTTCATATGAAAGCTATAAATTAGTTTCATACTAGGACTGAGTACATTGGATACTATTCCTTCCATTCTTGAGATACTTTGCTAAGAAGAATATGTTCTAGCTCCATCCATGTAAACGTGAAAGAGGTAAATTCTCCATCTTTCTTTAAGGCTGCATAATATTCCATGGTGTACATATACCACAATTTATTGATCCATTCGTGTGTCGATGGGCACTTGGACTTCTTCCATGACTTAGCAATTATGAATTGGGCTGCAATAAACATTCTGATACAAATATCTTTGTTATAATATGATTTTTGGTCTTCTGGATATATACGTAGTAGAGGAATGGTAGGATCAAATGGCAGGTCTATTTTTAGTTCTCTAAGTGTTCTCCAAACATTCTTCCAAAAAGAACATATTAGTTTGCATTCCCACCAGCAGTGTAGAAGCATTCCCTTTTCTCCACATCCATGCCAGCATCTCTGGTTTTGGGATTTTGTGATATGGGCTAATCTTACTGGAGTTAGATGATATCTCAATTAGTTTTGATTTGCATTTCTCTGATGATTAAGGATGATGAGCATTTTTTCATATGTCTGTAGGCCGTGCACCTGTCTTCTTCAGAGAAGTTTCTCTTTAAGTCCCTTGCCCACCCTGAGATAGGATCACTTGTTCTTTTCTTGCTAATATGTTTGAGTTCTCTGTGGATTCTGGTTATTAAACCTTTGTCAGGGCCATAACCTGCAAAAATCTTCTCCCATTCTGAGGGCTGTCTGCTTGCTTTACTTACTGTGTTCTTGGCTGTGCAGAAGCTTTTTAGTTTGATCAGGTCCCAGTAGTGTATTTTTGATGCTGCTTCAATTGCCCAGGGTGGTGGGGGCTCCTCATAAAATATTTGCCCAGGCCAATTTCTTCAAGAGCTTTCCCTGCACTTTCTTCTAGTATTTTTATAGTTTCATGTCTTAAGTTTAAATCTTTAATCCAGTGAGAGTCTATCTTAGTGGTGAAAGCTGTGGGTCTAGTTTTGCAAAATCTTTTTAAGTGAGGATGATTTCTCTGACACTTAGAAAATACAAGGGAGATATAGGTGAGGAGCATGGCTTTTGGAGGCATAAGTCCTGGGATCAAATAGTGTGTTCACCAGTTACTATCAGAGAAATCTTGAGGCCAGGTGCAGTGGCTCATGACTGTAATCCTAGCACTCTGGGAGGCCAAGGCAGTGGATTGCCTGAGCTCAGGATTTCGAGATGAGCCTGAGCTAAAGTGAAACCCTATCTCTATAAATAGCCAGGCATTATGGTGGGCGCCTGTAGTCCCAGTTACTCAGGCTGAAGCAGGAGGATAGACTGAGTCAAAGAATTTGAGGTGGCTGTGAGCTATGATGCCATGGCACTCTACCCAGGAACGAAGTGAGATTCTGTCTCAAACAAAACAAAACAAAGAAATTTTGGAAAAATGGTATAACTTTTAGCTTCCTCAGTTTACAACAGACACAAAAGCATCTGTCTCAGATGTTTGTGAGGGGGTTTAGACGAGAGAGTCCATGTGTAGAATCTTGTTCCTAGATCATACTGTGTGTGATTGTGACGATGATGCTGAAGTGTCTTCATTACTGATTCATAATATTGAAATGACTCCCCCGGGTACAGAGAGCAAACACCAAGAGGGGCTGGTGGACTGGAGCAGGGAGAGAGTTCTGAAAGAATGAATCTTTTCCCTTGCCCATCAGCGTGGCATAACCACACCCTTTGACTCTCTGCATCTGGACCTTGTGGATCACTCAGTTGCTTCTCACTCATG
Source organism: Otolemur garnettii (assembly GCF_000181295.1). Taxonomy (NCBI): domain Eukaryota; kingdom Metazoa; phylum Chordata; class Mammalia; order Primates; family Galagidae; genus Otolemur; species Otolemur garnettii. The sequence continues at coordinate 21,513,949 of NW_003852411.1, forward strand.
GAGTTCACCCCTTGTCTTATTTCTGGCTTATTTTAAATGCTTTGCACAGAGGCAGCATTGTTAGTTTTGCAAAATTCAGCTGTCTTCTGGCAGCTCTGAAGATAACATTTGGATGATTTCAAAATTTTATCCAAAAGTAAGGCTTTAAGACTTCTATTAGCTCAAATGAGTTTTTAAAAAACCAAAATATGTTTGATATTGAGTCAGAGACATCTTGAGAGCCGGGGACACTGTGTCCCCCAAAAGCATAGTGCTTAATCATTTACCTTGATGTGCATGGGAGGTACTCTAAGGATGTCTCTGGGCCTTACTAGGCACACTGATGACATAAGATGAATCAAAGGGCTTTAAGAATGATCACTTTCCTATATTGCCTCATTTTCCAAAATTGATAATTAAAAATGAGAAGATTGGCCATTGGTGGCACCTTCATTTTCTTCCATTTTTAGGGCTTATTATTAATTAATTGTACTCCAGGCCATGGGATGAGGAGAGCTTGTAGTCCCTTTATGGGTCAGGTGAACCTAGACCTCAAGGAGCCGGCCTGGTAGACAATAATGCTCTTTAGAAAATCTTTTGGACTTTCTGCCTTCTGGGAACTGTAGGATTGTACTTCTTGGCCCTCTAGTGGTTGGTTGCGAACATGTGACTCTCTCTGGCTAAAGAACCGTGAGCCGGAGTAACAAGTGTCCCTTCTGGGCCAGATGATTTAATTGCCAGTGCAAGATCCTATAGAACGTTCTTCTCCTTAGTATTCAAGATGGTTGTTCCACTAGCCTGGATGCTGAGCGACTGTGATAACCAGGGTCTGTCCCTAATGGACACATCCATGAAAGAGAAATAATCTTTGTTATATTTCAAGGTATTTGAAAGAGATTTGGGGATTGGGTGTTAGTGCTTCATCCCTTGACACTACTGACACGTGATGCACTAGAGGGATGTGTTTTGACTCCTTCCTTATATTTATAAATCTTCTTCTTTAACTTCTCTTCCTTTCTTTCCCTGCTCTGATTCAGATTTAGAGCGATAGAATTTTAGAGCTGAAAGAGAGCACAGAATTAACTTAGTGTTAGTCCCAGATGCAAATCGGACCAACCTACTGCAATTTGTTTCTTTCTCTCTACATAGAGTGGAATGAAGACAAGCACAACTCCCTACCTCTCAACACCCTCAGCCTCCCCGAAGCATCAAGAGTCTCCCTATCTACATAGGTCCTCTCTGCAGGTGCCTGTCTCTGCAGTGGTTTTTTAATTTTGTTTTCTGTTTTTTTTTTTTCCCTTGGTAAATGCTCGTGTTCCTAAGAGGGGGTAATTTCCTAAGTCCCTTACACGTTGGGGTAGCTCTTTTTCTTTTTGTGAGAACACACCTGCAGAATGAAAGTACTGACAGCAGAGGTGGAGAGCAGTAAACCTACTCAAGGCCAGTTTCTGTGTTTGCACTGGGGCTTCTATCTGCCAGTTTTGGTGATTCAGAGACTCATATCTTGATAGATGAAAGCAAATAGCAGACATGCTCTTTTAGAATTTCCTTTAATGTCTTATAGTTTGATAGAGATTTTGTGAGAAAGTCTGCAACTGTGAATTGGAAACTATTTTATCACTTAGAATTCTATCCTGTGTCTGCCCAAGGAGTTTGTAATTAATAAGAAATGTTTATATGGCATCTTATTTAGAATAGTGTAGTGGGGTGAAATGCAGACTACACTGATGAAGAATCAAGTTCCTTAATCCTTTTATTGGTAGAGTGGGATAATCATCCTTGCTTTGCCTAACATACAAGGTTGGGGTGAAGATCAGGTAGAATAAAATTTACAGAAGTTGTCTTGGTGCCTGTAGCCAAGTGGCGAGGGTGCCAGCCACATACACCAGAGCTGGCAGGTTTGAATCCAGTCCAGGCCTGCCAAATAGCAATGACAACTACAACCAAAAAATAGCCGGACATTGTGGTAGGCACTTATCATCCCAGCTACTTGGGAGGCTGAGGCAAGAGAATCGCTTAAGCCCAAGAGTTTGAGGTTGCTGTGAGCTATGATGTTATAGCACTCTGCAAAGGGTGACATAGTGAGACTCTGGCTCAAAAAAAAAACATTCATAGAAGTTCTTTATAAATGCTACAGAAATTGATTAATTAAACTTTAAAAGTTTGCATTCTTTTTTTTTTTTTTGAGACATAGTCTCACCATGTGACCCTTGGTAGAGTGCTGAGGCATCACAGCTCATAGCAATCTCAAACTCTTGGGCTTAAGTGATTCTCTTGCCTCAGCCTCCTGAGCAACTGGGACCACAGGTACGCACCACAACACCTGGCTATTTTTTTTTATTACAGTTGTCATTGTTTAGCAGGCTCAGGCTGGGCTTGAACCCACCAGCCTTGGTGTATGTGGCTGGCGCCCTACTCAGTGAGCTACGGCACCGAATCACATTTTTTTTTTCTTGTTCATCTTGATATCCCCGACATCACAGTGTTTGGCTTGCAGTAGGTGCTTAATAACAGGTTTAATAACAAATAATCTGCAGTGCCTATGTGTTTGCTTGAGAGAGATATCTAGATCTCTCCATGATTTTATGAATACTGTAAGTGAGGATTCCAAGCTGGTTGCTTATGTGATACATACACCCTTTTAAGAAACCTTTCTAAGGCTTAGGCAACCTGAGAACTTATTAGAGACATATGCAACTTGTAGAGCAGCCAGGGCCTTGCTGTTCCCGGCACATGCCCCTAGTTTCGCAGCTCTCCCCAGGACTTCTGCTTATTCCACGGTTTTCTCTAGGTCTGTATTACCTCTGACTGTGCCGTTACTCTTTTGCCCCATACCAATCTGATGCAGAGCCTAGCTCCTTCTGTATCCCACTAAAAAGTCCACCTCTACTAAGTGTTTGTTGCATTTTAAAACTTTACCGAATATTCAAGGGGCTTCAGAGAGAGGTTGTATTCACCCTACATAGCATTTTGCTATCCTACTGGGTTGATTCTTTCTTTTTGTTCTTATTTTTTTTTCCTTTTTTCCTCTTTTAAATAACTTAAACATTTCTATCTTTTATCCTAAAGAATCCAGTTCTGCTCCAAACCAGGTCCCTCAAATCTCTGTTTTCTCTCTTTCTCTCTTTTTTCTGAGACAGAGTCATACTCTGTTGCCTTGAATAGAGTGCTGTGGCATCATTATAGTTTATAGCAACCTTAAATTCTCGGGGGCAAGCAATTATCTTGCCTCAGCCTCCTGAGTATCTGGGACTACAGGAGCCCGCCACAATGCCTGGCTAGTGTATATACATACATACATACATATATATATATATATATTTTGTTTTTTTTTTTTTCTTTTTTTAGTAGAGATAGTTGTCTTGTTCTTGCTCAGGCTGGTCTTGAACTTCTGGGCTTAGGTGATCCACCCACCTCGGCCTCTCAGAGTGCTGGGATTACAGGCATGAGTCACCACACCCAGCCTGTCTCTCCTTTTTCTTTCAGGCACTTCTAAGAATAATTTTTGTAAACAAATGCATTTCTCGTTCTGATTCAGATACTTTAATACATAAACAATGATGGCATTTATTAATAGAGACATTAATACAATTTTTATTAGGTCATTAGACACAAATTAATATCATTTAATAATTTTTTTTTGACAACTTTCACTTCATCAACTTTTCAGTACTGCTAGGGATCATTTTTATTTTTGGTTAATAGAGTGGGAACAAAACAGATTAACATAACATTCCTTCTTGAATGTTATGTTAATCAGACACTGGAAAATGCAGAGATAATGCATGATTTAAAACATGATTTCATCATCTTGTACACCATCCTTTAGCACAGGCTTGAGGGACAGACAATCCTGGCAGGAAAACCCAGCTAGGCTCACTTAGAAGCCACATAACTTGGGAATGCTGTTTACTCTGAGTCTCAGTTTCTTGACATAAAAGAGGTTTTTAGAGTTAGACATGATTAAGTAAAATTGAATTGTTTATCACATGTAGTGGCTCTTAGTGTTTTACCCAGGTTACTTTGGTTGCCCAGACTTGGACTAGCTCAACATCAAGAGAAACTGATGCTCTTTCTCAATCAGTTACTTTCTGCTGGTGATCTGTGAACAGGTCCTGTATGCAAAGGACATGATACCCAAATGCTATGCCAAAGGTGACAAGAAACCCAAGAATGAGGCAAACAAAAACAACTTATGAGTATAGGACGAATTATTAGAGGCATTTATGGACAGAAGTGTGGTCTCAGGCAGCCGGAAGACAGGTAGCTGGGCCCTGAACCCCAGGCTTGTATCTGGGGGAGAAAGTACTGGTGGTCTGGAAGGCATATTGCTGGCCGCAGTGCACTAGCATGAAGGGCTATTTTGGAGGAAAGGTGAAACTTTAGAGAATGGGTTTCCCTGAACAAAGAGTCGTACATCAGCTAGACATTTGGGAGGCATTTCTAGCCTTGGGATTAGGTAGATGGGTTAGCAATTAACAATAAAGTCACTGTTGTCCCCACAACTGGCCACCAGCACAAAGTATAGGGCTGTTTTTATCAGTTATAATAAAAATCCATTTCCCAGAATGTTAGCATATATAGATGGACATCTAAGTATTAAAATATGAGTTTATTTATTTATTTTTTTGAGACAGAGTCTTCCTGTCATCCTTGGTAGAGTGCCATGGCATCATAGCTTACAGCAACTTCAAACTCCTGAACTCAAGTGATCTCTTGCCTCTGCCTCCTGAGTAGCTGGGACTATAGGCACCAGCTACAATGCCTGCCTATTCTTTTTTTAGAGATGGGGTCTTGTTCTTGCTCAAGCTGGTTTTGAACTCATGAGCTCAAGCAATCTACCACCTCAGCCTCCCAAAGTGCTAGGATTACAGGTGTGAGCCACCACATTGGCCTAAAATATGAGTTTTAGATATAACTTACCATCTATAAAAGTAAAGCAGCATATCCCTATAATGGTTTGTTTGGATCAGTAGTGGAAGGATCAGTAGCAAATATGCAGAAGTTCTGACTGGTCATGTGATCCTGGGCAGTCCCTTCCATACCCCAAATGACCCAGTGACTTGTAATGACTCTTTGGTTTCAAAGCGTAATCCCTATTATTATATCATTAAATTAAATTTGGCTTAAACCCGCCTCTGTACATACCAAACTATAGGAAACGAACTGTAATCTAATTTGAGAGTGTCTTTTTGTAACAGATAACTGCATCTTAGCCAGTCATAGTAGCTGAGCTTTTTCAGCCAATCATAAGTTGCAAACTGCTAAGACATGTCCACATAAGGCAAATGCTGAGCTGTAACCAATCAGGCTATTTCCGTATGTTACTTCCTTTTCCTGTCTATAAATACTGCCTGCCCAGGTTGCCAGGTGGAGCGCACTAAACCTCTGTTGGTTTAGGGTGCTTCCTGATTCATGAATTGTTTCTTAGTTCAAATAAACCCTGGTAAGTCTAATTTCTTTTAAGTTTTACTTTTAACATAGTGGCATCAGAAGTGGGATCCAGAGCAGACCCTCAGAAGCACCAAGTGAGCAAGGGAAGGTACTCACCAGGGCCTGTTGCATTTGAACCCCATGGATTTGTGTTTGGAAGTCTCCAATTTTATTTGAGCAATTTTTACTGCACTGGCTTGAGTCCAGTATCATATTATATTCAATAATTAACTGGACTGAATCTATTTAGAGGCCTTACGTAGGTACCTTTCTAAAAATGGATTTCTCCAAATCTAAGGAGTCTGGGACTCCACTTTCTGTTATTACAGCTAACTTTGTTTACTAATATTAGGGGCCCAGAATCTGTGTATTTCTTGGGAAAATGAATGACATTCTAGTGACCACAGTGGGAGAAGTTTTTACCTAGATAAAATTGTTCATTTTCAATATAGGTTAGAGAAAGAAAAGGATCCAAAACACCACAAAAGCAACAAGATGCAATCTTCAATGGATGTGTAGACGCATCTAAAGAATAAATGAAGGCCATGCACAGTAGCTCATGCCTGTAATCCTAGCACTCTGGGAGGCCCAGGCAGGTGAATTGCTTGAGATCAGGAGCTTGAGACCAACTTGAGCAAGAGGGAAACCCTGTCTCTACTAAAAAAATTAGAAAAACTAGCACACACCTGTGGTCTCAGCTTCTGAGGAGGCTGAGGCAAGAGGCTTCCTCAAGCCTAAGAGTTTGAGGTTGCTGTTTGCTATGATGTCACAGTACCCTACGCAGAGTGACAGAGTGAGACTCTGTCTTAAAAGAAAAAAAAAATAGAATAAATGAATCAAAGATTACCTCTTTGAAAGGTTACTTATAGATGGCAAATGAAAAGACCTTAAAAGTCTTTTTCACAAGTATTAGTCAAAAGCTTTAACCATTTGGGCCGGAAATATTGTTTCATGGACCAGAAAAACAATTTAGATCCAAATATTCTTTAATAAATTGGGGAGCTTATACATTATTGCACTTGGCATTTGGCTAAAATTTTAGAATGAAAGCTACAATGTCTGTTTTTGTCTGTATTTTATGTATGTCTGTATGTATGATATATGTGCATACATTTTATATCTACTTAAGATATTGCCAAATTAAATTGTAAAAGAGCTTAATTTAATTGGTTTTATAAAAGTAAGTGCTTATAAATGTGAAATAGTCTCTCATAAAAATAAGAACTGACCCAAATGCTTTTCAAATTCATGTGACTTGGGTAATCTTTAATAAATAAGTATATTATAGATTTGATTAAAATATGTACATCTTGGCTCGGCGCCTGTGGCTCAAGTGGCTAAGGCGCCAGCCACGTACACCCACGGTGGCAGGTTCGAATCCAGCCTGGGCCCGCCAAACAACGACAGCTGCAACCAAAAAAAAAAAAAAAAAAATAGCCCGGCATTGTGGTGGGCGCCTGTGGTCCCAGCTACTTGGGAGGCTGAGGCAGGAGACTCACTTGAGCCCAGGAGTTGGAGGTTGCTGTGAGCTGAGATGCCACAGCATTCTACCCAGGGGGACAGCTTGAGGCTCTGTCTCAAAAAAAAAAAAATGTACATCTTCAGAGTTTGTGGTATTAAATATAATACAAATGCACAACTTTTCCTACCTAGGTTTACCAATAAAATAAGCTTATTTTATCTCCATATTACAAAATTTGTTAGTGAGAAAAATACCTTAAGATGATGGCAAGCTGTTTAACAACGTTTCATTTTTATAAAGCAACCTAAGCATAATTGTTGAAAATAAATGAATTAGATGTAAGACAGAATTACCACGTAAAAGATGACCTCCCCTTTCCTACTTCTGAGTATGAAGATTAAAGATGTCCTTTTCATACCAGAGGTTTTATCATTCTTTTATTTTCTATTTTTTTTAAAATTTCAGATTAATATGAGAGTACAAACATTTAGGTTACATTGTTTTCATTTCTAAGGAGAATTCAAGTTTGAGTTGAGCCCTTCACCCGGGTGGAATGCTGAATGCCCTTACATTGTGCACATTAGGTGAGAGCCCTCCAGTCACCCTCCTCCCTCCTCCCCTCTCTCTTCTCTCTGCCCTCCCCTTGGTTAGATTATACGTGTGTTTTTCTTTCTTGTGGGTGTGTAGTTGTTTATATATTGGTTTCGTATTAGTATTAAGTACATTAGATACTTTTCTTCCCATTCTTGTGATATTTGTGTTTCAACTCCATCTAGGTAAACACAAAAGATGTAACGTCTCCATCTTTTCTTGTTTTTTGAGACAGAGTCTCAAGCTGTCACCCTGGGTAGAGTGCTGTGGCATCACAGCTTTCAGCAACCACCAACTCTTGGGCTTAAGCGATTCTCTTGCCTCAGCCTCCCAAGTAGCTGGGACTATAGGTGCCCGCCACAACGCCTGGCTATTTTTTTTTGGTTGCAGTTGTCATTGTTGTTAAGCTGGCCCAGGCCGGGTTCGAACCCGCCAGCCTCCATGTACGTGGCTGGTGCCGTAACACCCCACATTTTCTTATTATAGAGAGACGAAAGCTATTTGGGACTGTTAGAAAACACGTTCAGTCCCATATTGACAAGTTGTACTTCAAGAAAGCAGATGCTTCTAGAAATCATGGTTTACAGATTTGCTAATCTGCAGATTGCTAGCCTGACAGTTCCTAATTGCTTACTTCCTAGTGTTTCCTGGAAATTAAGTCACAAAGGGTTAAGAATTCTAAGGTAGCCAAAATTACAGAAATAATGAGAACAATTTTATTTATGAGTATACAAGGAAGGTAAGATTTGCTGTTGGTTAAAAAAAGCTATAAGGTATCAAGATGTTTTGTTTTGTTAAGGGAAAAAGAGTAACTTTTGTCCTAAAGTAGATTAACTTGTTCCAAAACAAGAAGAAAAGTATAGGACAAAAACAGAAAGGATGAGAAGTCTGTAGAAGATTTATGGGAGATGAATCTTGTGAAAGGAATTTTAGGTGTGATCGCCTGTTGGATTAAAAGGGTCTTACTTATACATTTTTCTAAAAATTGAGCATTAATATCAAAAGTTCACTAATACAAAACTAGAATTTGGTATCTCTGTTAAACAATGAGGTTTTCTTGGAGTCTTGGTCTGCTCTTAGTTGAAAATTGTGAAAGGTTGTTCTTTATATTTTAGGTAACTGGCCTAGGAAACGAAGATTCTGTTCTTTGAAGATAATTTCCTGTACCTCATTTTATTTTTATTAGGTTTTTGATTGCTTGAGAAAACTGAGTCCTCTCTATTAAAAGAGAGAAAGTTTTTCTACAACTATGTAACTTCCGGCATTTGCCTTTGAAGTTTTAAAATTATCACTTTGGTTAAATAAATGACTATTATTTCACAGTGACTTGTGATCTTTTGATCACATATTTTAACCTTTGATATTTTTGATGAACTTCCCCCAAATCAGATTTTGAATGAAGTCTGTTTCTTAACCTCAAATTAAGTTAGAGATTTTCCAGATGGGGACTTGGAAGATCTCAAAGGCTATCTCTCCTTATAAAAAGGGACGTAACAAACTAGGTGGGCTTATTTGATGTATTAAATTATGTGGGAAGCATTATCAAATAATACGTAAGGCTAAACCTTCTTTGAGTTATGCTTAACATGGATGTGTTATTAATGTGTTTAAGACATTATATGAAATCCATAGAAATCTAATAGTCTTGGTATAAGGTGATTAGTCATAATTCTAGTTATTACCTTAAAATGTTGTATGCAACAGAAATAACCAAATTTCCTTGTAACTGTATCATTGTTGTAATGAACTCTCCTCAGATTTTTAACCATGGAGATTCATGGAAAGGACTCTGGCAAGTATAGGTTTTAATAACTTTAAGATCATACCAATGTCCTAAGTAAGAATTCTCACAATTTTAATGAAGAAACTGGTTCAAATAACTGCTATCCCAACACCAATCAGAACAAAAATTAATTCAGTACTAATGAACTGATCTGGCCCATTTTCATGCTAAGTCAGCCAATACTGAAATTGTTAAGGTATGCAGTTGGAATCAACTCCACAGGATTGATCCAAGTCGAATTATCTATGATAATCTATTTAATAAACTGTATATGCACCTGAATTGGAGAGACAAAATGGGTGTTTAAGAGAATGTAAATCCAGGGTTAAGCATGTACTCAGGAACCCATCTGGTTCCTTCCTGGGTTCTTAAAGCTTACATTATTAAAAGCTCTGCATCCATGATGAAAGTCGTGGAAGACCAAAAAAATAAAAAATTAAAAAATAAAAAAGGTCTAATTTTGGAAGAAATATTCATGGAATGCCTGTTCTAGAATTGCCAAAATGATTTATAACCAGTTTTTAGATTGTTAAACCCATAATTCTGGTAAGATAATAAAAACATTGGGTGATACATTTCTGGTACCTGCTAGATTATGTGAACACTTTTGGGTGGATTTCCTTCAAGTGCCACCAAAAGTGCATGTTTTCTGGTTGTAAGAAACTTTCCCATGCAGGAAGGGGGATGCTGAAACAATAGCTAAAAATTATTAGAAAATGTATTTTCCTCATAGGGCTTTTCTGGAGAAATCTTCAGTGACGGAGATACTTCATTGGACAAGTTCTGAAGGAGTTAAATAAAGTCTTACAAATATAAAGGCATTAAGCAAAGCAAACTGAATCGATTGGTCTGTCTTGGTCGAACGTATTACTTCTTTATAGTACCAGATCCACTCTCACTAGAAAACAGATTAGCCCCTTATGAAATAGTTATTGGAAGCCTTATGCACTAATAACACAATCTTATGTATCTCCCACTCTTGGAAACTCTGACATGATCCAAGAATGCCAAGTGTTAATGCCTTTTGCCAAAGCATATTTTTACCAGGTAAGAAAAGCCCTTCATGACTCACTGACTGATAACAGCCAGACCTTTTGTGATCTAAAACCCAGATATTGGGTCTTTTGGAAGTGACATCAGGAAAAGACTGTGCTTGAACTCTGTTGAAAGGGACCATACCAAGATTTTCTTCATGGCAGAACTTCAAGGCCTTGAGTCTTGTATCCATATCTCTCAATCTCTGAAGGGCTTCTCCAGACTCCTGAAACTGTGCCTTTGTTTTAGAGCCTAAGGTAAAGCTGACCAGGGGAATTTTTCCCCAGAAGCAGAGGATATCTTAGGCCTGGACTGCTTTCTCAAGATCACAGATCAAAACTTCTCTGCTGTCATGAAAGCCTAACTCCTCTGGCCCCTATTTCCTGCTGTCTTAATCCCTCCCCTTTCCTTAGAGGAAAAACCATAAGACCAGAGTATGTGGTTGCCTTTTGCAAAATCTTATGCTCTATAAAGAAATCAGAGCAATTGTTGGAGTTTTTGGCTATTGCCCCCAAATCAGGGGACAATTTCACTTATTCTAATGCTTCTCTATGTTCCTAGTGAGTATCACTCTGAAACCCCAAAAGAAGAGTAGAAAGCTGTCCTTCAAATTCTAGATATCACATCTTCTTGTTTTCCTATATTCACTGTAAGTAATGTCCTAAACTTCCCAATTAATAACCTAATTACCACCAAATAAAGGAAATCTGTTTAAGTGATGCCTGCAAAAGGTACCTTGCGCTTCCAGGCATCGCATACTCAAGACCTGGATGACCAGTGTGAGTGTGAATAATTGCTTGTACATCGCCACGGGATTAAATCCAGAAGTTCCCTTTCCACTAACCGCAGTCATGTGCCCTTACAGCATACTACAGAGGGGCCACAAAAAAGTGAAGTTTCTCACTGTGTCTTGTTGAGGATGTGCAGACATACCGGCAAATTTAACTGACATCTGCTCATATGCCACTAGGTGGCCCTCTTTTCCAGCCCTGACAGCCTGTATTGGGTCTATGGAGAATTTGTTCTGCTTTGTCTCTGCGTGGTTCTGATTTTGCTATGTGGCCTTCCTCATGCCTGCCCTCCTAAGTACTTTCCTTGAAAGTCCCCACACTTCTTTCCATAATCAGAGGCCAAGCCAGTTGATAACTGAGATTAGTACCAACCTTGAAGTCGATGAAGGTTAAGTTAGCGTCTGCTGAGGAAAGGTTAGGTTCCTAGGGCTGGGTCTTAGCACCGGTGGGGTGGGTGCCAGTTGTACGGAATTTGAAGCTAATCTGAAAATTTGGAACAATATTGGATTTTATAGCTAATCAGACCTCCCCGAATTTCAGGAGGACGGAAACTACCCAAAAGGTGGACAAAAACATGAGTGTTCAACCGAAGCATTTAATGGGACATCGTGTAGCTTTAGAGCTCCCCTTTGCCCATGTCGGGGGCTTGTGTATGGTACTGAACAGAGCTAACTACCGTGCTCATCTCTACCCTGGTTTTTCTATTATAGAAAGATTAATTAAAAAGGTGACTGATGCAAGACTCTGCCACTGAATACATCAAGGACATTTCTCAGGGGAAAGGAGCATGTGATGTGAATCTGGGTGCAGATAACTACTGCTTTGCAGGCATCCCAAATGTTTACTCTTTGTATTTTTAACCTTTGTATTTCTTTCATTTTTTTTTTTTTAGTGAGTCTTCAGATTAATATGATTTGCATTGCTGACCTAAGTACAAAAATGGAGAACTCTCTAAATTGGGCCATTTTACAGATAACTATGGTCCTCAGTTGTCATGATTCCCCAAACATGAACTATGACCAAAGGGACTCAATACTGTTGTTGTTTTTATTGCTTGAAGTTCAAATTGCTTGACTCTAGTCAATTTGGCTCATGGAGACTCTTGTTGAGGAGTATGCTTCAGTTTCTTGGTATTATTATCCTGATAGTCTCCACAAGAGTTTCCCCAACGTACTGTATCCCCTTACAAGTCTTACATGCTTGTATGCAATCATCCTGCATACATCAGATTGTCTCATTATTGTTAGAATAACAAAAGCATTAAGAAAGCATAAGGAATCGTTCAACTAATTTGACCCTGGGAATTGAGAATTTTGTGTTGCATTATAATGTGGTGGAGAAGTGGAAGGAAAACTGAGATTGTACAAATGGGATGAGTGGTTTCAACTGCTTTGTAACCACCTGATTCTGTGAGAACTCAGTCCCACAAAAACTGCATTCATTCCTTCATGAGGATGGTGGGAACCCAAACATCTCCTAACACTGCCACATGGAGCAATTAAGGTTTCAACTTCTGGACTTCTGGGGAATACATTCAAACCATAGCATGCTTTCTTCTTATTTTCCCCTCGTACAGGTATTTTCCTTAAGAAAACCCTGGCATGTTTAGTCTGATTTTGACATCTCATCTGGATTAAGTAGAATATAATCTTAGGAGACTTTTTCTTAGCTTCAGAGTGAGTGAGCTCTGCTCTGGGTGGACACATTCTCCCTCTTGGGAAACACCCAGGGTTGTGGGTCAGTAGCAGTATCTTCTAGGATGAAAGACTGATTGTAGGGAAGTGTCTTCTTTTTTAATACTCATTATGATGTGAATGCTGGATTCTTTCTGGGTTATACTTTTAAAATCTTCATTATTGGCTGGGCATGGTGGCTCATGCCTGTAATCCTAGCACTCTGGGAGGTTGAGGTGGGTGGATTTCTTGAGCTTAGGAGTTTGAGACCAGCCTGAGCTTGAGCAAGTCCCTGTCTCTAAAAATAGCTGAGCATTGTGGCAGGTGCCTATAGTTTCAGCTACTCTGAAGAGGCAAGAGGATTGCTTTAGCCCAAGATTCGGAGGTTGCTGTGAGCTATACCATAGCACTCTACCAAGGGTGACAAAATGAGACTCTGTCTCAAAAAAAAAAAAAAGCAACCCCCCCAAATTGTTGACATCTCCAACTATAATGATTGATTTGTCTACAAAAAACTTTATTATTAAAAATTTTTGTTTAAGGCCAGATGCAGTAATCCTAGCACTCTGGGAGGCCAGGCAGGTGGATTGCTTGAGCTCACAAGTTCGAGACTAGCCAAGCAAAAGCAAGACCATGTCTCTACTAAACAAGGTAGAAAAACTGAGACAAGAATATCACTTGAGCCCAAGAGTTTGAGGTTGCTGTGAGCTATGATGCCATGGCACTCTGCTGAGGGCAATAGCTTAAGACTCTGTCTCAAAGTAAAATTTAAAAAAAAAAATTATTATATATCATGGCCCTAGTATTTTATTTTAAATATATCTTTATTCTCCTGGAAAGAACAAATGTGAAATATTTGGCATTTAACAGGAAAAATAAGAAACTATCGTATAAAGAATAATTGTGGAATGATTAGCAAAAGGAACCATCACAAAGAGAAATTTTGGAGGAAGGTGGTGTCTTTGTCCATTTTGTGTTGCTATAACAGAATACCTGAGACTTCATAATCCATAATGAACAAATATTTATTTGGCTCATGATTATGGAGGCTGGGAAGTTCAAAATCAGGGACTGGCATCTGGTGCGGGCCTTCCTGCTCATCATCCCAGGGCAAAGGCAAAGGGGGAAGGAAGAACAGTATGCAAGAGCGGGAGGGAACCAAGCTTCATTTTACAATAAACTCATTTCTGAGAATTAATGGAATTAATCCTTTCATGAGGTAGCGACCTCCTTACCTAGTCACTCATCATTAGGTCCCACCTTTCAACACTGTTTCAAGATTCTAACGTGTGAACTTAAGGGACACATTCAAACCACAGTAGGTAGTAACCAATTAACATCCTTTATTGGAGAAGAACAAACGTCGTAAACCATAGCATGAAGTGCCAGGCCTGAACATAAGGGAAAATTTGGTCCAGAGAGATGGGAAGTATCATGGACTAATATTTGAAAGCAGATGTTTTTGAAAGACCTCAAACTAGATTTAATGTACACAAGAACCTTCTCGGGAGCTTTTCAGAACTGCAGATTTCAGCAGAGATTCCTACTCAACAGGTCTGAGTTATTATTATGTTTATATTCAGAAATCTGTGTTTCTGTAAGCTTCTGGAATTATTCTGATGTAGGTGTTCTGTGGCTAACATTTTAGAACAGGCTACTCTAGATGGTTTGGCTGGGATAGCTTCATGTTTGGGATATACGGAGGCAGAAAGATAGACCGAATGCTCTCCTTAGCCCTTGAGTCAGCCTTGGAGGCAATGGACTATTCATGTTTTCCAAAAGATATCAGAATATTTGAAAGAATTTCAAGAGTTTTCTAAAATTTTCCAGGATACAAATTTAATAATAATGTTGTGCAAATAGAGCTATTTTCCCACACTGATTTAACATTAACTTGACAAATGTTTTTCAATCTTTTCCACTGTAGAAATAGGATAATAACCATAGCTACTTCAGTGGGTAGTGGTAATGTTGAAATGAGGCAAGTTATGTAAAACAATTAGGACAATCCCTTGCGCGTTATAAAATAGGAATTGTCAAATGTTTTCTATAAAGCCTCAGACAGTATTTTCTATAAAGCCTCAGTAAGTATTTTGGGTTTTGTGGTTCATGGTTTCTGTTGTAACTACTCAACACTACCATTGTAGCTTGGAAGCAGCCATGGACAATAAAAGAAAGGGTGTGGCCGTGTTGCAATAAAACTTTACAAAAACAGTGGTTGGGCTGGATTTGGCCCATGGGCAGTAGCAGTTTGCTGACACTTACTATAAAGACTTGATACATTTCTTCATTGCTAGTAATATAATGGCTTGCAAATAATCTTTAATAATTAGCAAAGCAATCAATTTTTAATCAAGAACAAAGAATATATATCATTTGCAATTTTTTTTTGTTTGTTTTTTGAGACAGAGTGTCATTTTGTTGTCCCCAGTAGAGTGCTGTGGCATCGTAGCTCACAGCAAATTCAAACGCTTAGACTCAAGCAATTCTCTTGTGTTAGCCTCCCAAGTAGCTGGGATTACGGGTGCCTGCCACAATGCTTGGCTATTTTTAGAGACAGGGTCTGGCTCTAGCTCTGGTCTCAAACCTGTGAGCTCAGGCGATCCATCCACCTTGGCCTTCCGAAGTGCAGGGATTATGGGCATGAGCCACTGTGGCTGGCTTATTTGCAATTTTTTTAAAAAAGAAATTTGCTTATAAGAACAATGTAGAAAAAATCTTGCGTATAAACACTGGTGTAATGTCACTGAACTTTAAAAGTTTCCACTACAGAGATTGCCATCTCATTGTTCTAGGCCCTTAAGGGAGAAATGCGGGCCAAAATTGAGAATAATCTCCACAAAGCCTTGGGAGAAATAAGAGGAGAAATTTGCCAAAACTGTTAATGTCTCTGACCTTTGTCTTCTCTTTGAAGGCCTTGGTCTGAAGTCATGACATAGCTTATTACCCAAAACACAGTTCAGGGAAAGGGAAGCTGTAACAGATGTTCTATAACCTGATGTTTATCTATTATGTTGCTCAATGTCTGTTGGCATTGAATGGCTTGTGTTTGTTTCAGACTTTAGTTCTGAGAAAATGTTTGTCTTTTCTAATAGACTAACATATTTCCTGTTATCAGATGGCAAAAGAGGACATATTGCTTAGCTTTTTGTTGCCTTGGTTATCCATAAGACTGGAGCTAGACGCAAGACTCAGTCATTATAATGCTTTTTATCTACTTGTGAGATATTAGTTTCTTCCTTGATTCTTATTTTTTACCAACTGTCAATGATCATCTTAAATGTTATTGCATGGGTATCTTTCATTGTAAATTTTTTTCAATTTTTTTTTATTAAGTCAAATACACATAGATCATGAACACATTTATGCATAGGTGGGGGTACAATGTGTTGATTTTCTTAAAATACAATCTGACGTGGTTACATCAAACCAATCAACATAGCTTTCACCTCATTTACTTGATTATTGTGTTAAGGCATTTATGTTCTACACTTGACAGATTTGACTTGTACCCTTGCAATATGCTCCATAGGTGTGGTCCTGCCTTTTATCCTCCCTCTATCAAACCTCCCACCTCCCCTCCCTTCCCCCATTTCTCTCCTTCGTCCTGAGCTATAGTTGTGTTCTATCTTTCATAACAAAGTGTGCGTAAATATAAGTAGGTTTCATAGAAGTACTGAGTACATTGGATACTTTTTTGTCCATTCTTGAGATACTTTACTCAGGAGAATATGTCCCAGGTCTCTACATATAAACATAAAAGAGGTAAAGGCTCCATCTTTTTTAAGGCTGCATAGTATTCCATGATATACATATATCACAATTTATTAATCTATTCATGGATTGATAGGCACTTGGGCTTCTTCCATGACTTGGCTATTACAAATTGAGCTGCAATGAATAATCTGGTGCAAATATCTTTTTTGCAAAGTGATTTTTGGTCTTTTGGATATACTCCTAGTAGAGGAATTACAGGATCATTGTAAATTTCTTTAAATGCTTTTTAGGTCTAGCTGAAATATAAGGAAAAAACTTATAAATAAAAGTAATTGATTCATATTTGCAAAGAAAATGCTGTTTTATGTATGAAGTTCCTTGAAAAGTAACATATATATGACTATAAATAAAACTGTTAATATATACTTTGTCAATAATGGAGGTAAAAAAGTAAATTAAAAGTACTAAAAGTAAATTAAAAAAGTATATTATGGGGCAAGGTTATGATCTTCAGTTCTAGACTCCAGTAAACCAGGGTTCCAATTCCAGTTGCATCCCAAGACCAATTGTGTGTTGTTGGGCATGTTACCCAATTGCTCTGAATCTCAGTTTCATCACCTATAAAATGGATATAATAGCTATATTCATCTCACAGAGTTACTGTGAGAATTGGATGAATACTATATATGAAAGGCACATACCATAGCATCTGGCCTATAGCCATTATCCATGTATATATTTATTAGCTATCTATTAGAGCATGTTTATTTTTTAATTTTTCCAGAAGTGCTTCTGCCAAAATATAGGAAATGTGACTATTTGCTTGTCTTTTGGTATGAGGCTCTAAAAGTCTGTCTAAGCAGTGTTGTTTTCTAAGTCTGTCTTCTCATTTTTTTCTCTAGTCGTTTTGAATGATCCCCTGCTAAGTAAATGGAACGTGACCTCACACCTGAAAAGTTTGTTATTAAGTGAAGTTTGGAGAGAAAGAGCATCAGGAAGGTTGTGCAGGAATTTCAAACATTTATCCACAATTTAAATGGTCCAGTAATCTACACCATGGGGACTGCTTTTCATTCTGTATGATTCTACTGTTTGCCCGCACAGCTCCCCTCTGTCAGGGATGGGAGCACACTCTACCTGGGGCCAGTGTTATTTTATGACACGTTTTGGAAAATCTGTTGAACTAAGGTAAGGGTGGAATGGCATAGATGTTTCATAATTCAATTTTAATTTTGAACATAGACCTAATTCTGGTAATCCTCTACCACGACCCCTCTTATTTCTCCTAACTCTAAAAATGTACCATTAGAATGTAGATTTGGTATTTTTTCTTTTAGTCATTTTCTTTCTTTTAAGACATACTGACTGGCAAGATAATCAAGGCAAAAGAATTATGCTGAAAGATTAGAACCATTGAAGTTGGAATAAAAAGGCCACAACCACAGCAAAGAGCCCCAGGATTGTCAACAGAGAAGAAACTGGGGAAGAAGATGAAGGCTTCAGAGTTCGAGTCTTTAAAGGCTTCAGTATCCTTTGCTTCTGGGTGAAGATGGCATCCCTGGCTCCTTCCCACTTCCCCGGCCCAACAAGGCGATACTGGTAGGAGTTGCAAGGTCCAAAATAGAGTTTCACAGCCAGTTGGGGGTCCGTTAACAAGAGAAAGCCAAAGCTTGGCTTCGCACCTATCTCTAAGGCGAGCTCATCCAGGTAGTCCACGTAATTGGTTTGCAATGTCTGGCTCAGGCTTTCTCCAAACCTTAATGAAGAAAGTAAAAAGGGAAGATTCACGACATGTTCTAAATTATTCATGTAAGAATGTTAGGCATTGATAGCTGTTGAACAGATAAAGGAATGGGTGAATAAATGAATGAGGCTTGAATGAATCTCTGGTGGTGTGAATTTAGTTCATCCAAAGACCCGTGTCTCAGAGGATAGGCCATAAAGAAAATAGTCATGAATTCATGGAAGCTCTAGGACAATGATGAGGTTGATAACTATGATTGTTACTGGTTAGCTACTGAGCAGCTGCAAGTCTCCAGGCAAGTAGTTCCATTGTTGTCAAGATACATGAGATAACACATATGGAAGCATAGTGGAGTGTCTTGCCCAGAGGTGAGCTTAGCATTTACTTGTTAAATTACTAAAGTATCTTGCAAATGTGGGAAGCACATACTAGATACTCAGTAAGTACTAGATAAGTTAGAATTCGAGCATGAGATAACTCCTTACACCTGATGGAAAACTCCCCTATCAGCTTCCCAAGGGTGCTACATCACAGTTGACCCCCATTCCTCCTTGCCACAAAGTACAAATCCTTTAACCTTCATGGCAACCCATTTCTAATTTATTTTGATGGGGATCCTCCTGTTAACTTTCCATAGGTATTTAAGCTACTGTCACCACCACTCTTTTTATCCCACTCTCTCTCTAACCAAAGAGTGTGGGTGGCCTGAGATGATAATGAAATCTGACAGGGGCATCATAAAAAACTAAAATGAAATTAAATGAAGAATAATGAATTAAATGATTAAATGATTCCCATCTTTTTTCTTTTCTTTCTTTTTTTTTTTTTTTTTTTTTTGAGACAGCTTTATCTTGTCATCCTCAGTAGAGTGCTGTAGTATTATAGCTCACAGCAACCTTAAACTTCTGGGCTCAAATGATCCTCCTGATTCAGCTTCCCAAGTAGCTGGGACTATAGGTACCCTCTACAACACCCAGCTATTTTTAGAGATGGGAGTCTCACTCTTGCTCAGGCTGGTTTTGAACTCCTGAGCTCAAGCAATATACCTGCCTTGGCCTCCCAGAGTGCTGGGATTACAAGCATGAGCCACCACACCTGGACAATGATTCCCATCTTCAAGTAGTTGGTTCTTAAACCAAAGAAGAAATTTAAATTTTCAGTCATATCCACAGAGCTTCTGACTCCCTGAATCTGGGCTGTGGCCTAGGACTTTGCGTTCCTATCAGGCAGCGAGGTGGTTCTTGTAAGTAGTTAGATCCCTGTACTTTCAGAAACACTGCTTTATGTAAAGAATTTTTTAAAAAGCATTCTTACAGGTCAATTTTTTTCTTAGTCCTCTCGATAATGTCTGCCAACATTGTGTCCTCCGAGGGCAAGCTACATAAACCTAAGAAATAAAAGGTTGGTTTCAATAGCAAGTTTGATTCACTATCATTGCTTTATCTAGCAGTTTATTCTAAAATTAAACTTTGGCCATTTAACTTCATTGACCAGTTGAGGCTGCTGGGTTGTTGATCCCCAGATGGCGGCACTGCCATAGCGTTGTCTGTGATGCTGCTCAGGGGAGTCCTGTGAGTAGAGAGGGCTAAGAGGGGATGCTAGAAGCCATGCCCAGGAGATTGGGCTCTATCCTGAAACCATGAGAGACCTTCATGAGGTGACAAACTCAGACTTGCCCTTTGGGAAGATCTGTCAGGTTTCTGAACTTAGAAAAATGGAGTCCAGGGAAGCAAGCCTAAAGTTAGAGAGATCAGTTAAGAGGCTGTTGAAGTAAACCCAGTGAGAGATGAGAGTGGCCCGAACTATGATAGGACAATGGGGATAGACAAAGGAGATTGATGCAAGAGTCATGCATGTTCATGATTCTATCTGCTGTCCACACGTGTCCCCTGAGCTTCAGACATATTGATAAACGTCCAGCCCCCCTACAATATGTCTAGTCATTCAACATCTCAGGGTCAAGTTGTCCAACCCAGACTCCACACTGACCCCCCTGTCTGGACTTGCATCTTCTCCTGCACCCTCCTTCTCTACTCACAGCACTACTGTCTACCCAGTTTTTATTGCCAGAGATCTGCAAGTCCTCCTGGGTTCCTCTGTTTTTCTCATTCTTACACATTAAACAAATCACAGAGTCCCACTGATTTTATCCTTAACTATTTCTATGTGTATATTGTCTAGGCCACTTTGTCTCTCTGGTGTGGCCCAGATTGCACTGTATGTAAGTACTGACTATTGCAGAAGCCTTCTTTCCTATCTGAGCATCCATTCTCTCTCCCCTTCCCCTTTAAATCTATATTCCACACTATTGCTGCCTTATGCCTCAAGTATAAATCTGATAATACCTGCTTCTTGTTAATAATCCTTTATTGATACCTTTGTTTGAAGAACTCTCTAAAATGCAAAATCCAAGTCCTCAGACTAGACTTAATCAGGATACCTCAGGGTCCACCAGGTGATTTTTATATGTAGCCAGATTTAGGAAGCACTGATCTAAATTTCATAATCCAAGCTTAGCACCGATGCCTTACAAAGTTCTCATGTCCTGTCCCCTTCTTTTCCAAGAGTGATCTCCATACATCATGGTCTGTGTCAAACAGCTTGCATCTGTCCATAGGCGGCCGCTGTGCTTTTGCTCAGGAGATTCCCTTTCCTGCGTCTGAGACACATGGTCATCCAGAACTTTCCTTTGACCATTTTGCCCTCCTTATCCCACCCTGGTGCATGCTCTTTCTCTTCTCAGAGCACTGTAGGCATTACTCTATTAAAGCATTTGCCATGTTTTGTTGAAATAATCTTTTTAAATTTATCTCTGTCCTACCAAGTCCCAGAAGAGGGCTAGGTATTCAACGAGTTTTTTGTTGAGCAGAATCAAATTCTGGAGATAGGGAGATAATAGCCGTCTGAGGGGATGAAGATGCTCAGGAAGAAGTTTCTCAATAATTTTATAAACTTATGAGGATTTGTGAGGTTGAGCTGCTCAGGTATTAGGACTTAATTTGGATTTAAGTATGGGTGAGGCCCTAGGTTTCTTGATTTACACATATTCTGGGGAAATTACAAATACCATAGACATAGACATAGACATAGACATTTTCCTTCTTAAACTTACCTCTCATGATTCAAAGAGAGGTAAGTTGAAATTGCTAGTTGAATATGCTAGTTGAAATTCTCTCAACTGTCTAATATTTTAAAGGAATGATTGAAGGAACTCATTATTATTATAAATTCCTGTATTTGTTATTCTATGAATTCTCCACTAACTTTTTAGAATGTTAATCTTGTGAGAGAAGTCAAAGTTGTCTAACTTCTTAGAAGCCTTCTTATTTAAGGAAACCTTCTTATCAATATTGAGCAAACTTTACCCAGTAAAACTTTACTTGGTCACATACCTGCCCATGCACTCACCTTTGAAAACTCTTGTCACCCAACGAGCTTGAAGTTCAACAGTTGGGAAAATGGAACCTAGGGGCTGGATGAGACCAATGCATGCAAGGGTTGACTTCTCGAGGTGAGGTGGGAAAATATATTTATACAGCGAGATCATGTTATTTTCTACTTTAACAAGTGATTCTTCAAGGAAGGGAAAAGAGAAAGTATATCCTGTTGCAAAGACAATGACATCAATGTCTTCCTCCACTGTTTCATCCTCAAAGATGGCAGACGTTTCTGTGAGCTCTTTCACTCTAGATTTCACCTTGATGGCTCCATAGAGCAGACGACTTGGAAGATCATCGTTTAATACAGGTTCTTTCATAAGGTATCTGAGACACACAGAAAAAAACACTCAGAAGGACCGTTTACTTGAATCCTCTTGATGTTTTTTTTTGGTGGCTCTGAAAATGAAAGAGTTTATCAAATATTTATAAAACTCTAACTTGACTAGTTGGTCTACCCCAACCTTTACTTCCTAACTTAATTCTCATGTCACAAATACCTCCACCAAATAAATAATAGAAAGCATGTAGGTGGCGTGTGTCAAAGATACTTCAAAAAATGAAGTATCTCCAAGGGCTTAGACAAAATGTCTGTGTTTAGGGTTAATCCTTGAGTATTCTGGTGTTTATTTATTTATTTATTTTTTTTTGA
>NW_003852411.1:21536477-21540157 GCF_000181295.1 Otolemur garnettii
GCCTTAGCCGGTTGAGCCATAGGCGCCGAGCCTATTCTGGTGTTTATTATAGTATTCTGTTTCTACCATTTTTTATGTTATCTAGCTTTAATTATTTTGCTGTTTTATTTAATAACTATCTTATCAAAGGAAAGTAAGAAAACATTTGTTAAGTTTCTACCAGTTTTTAAACCTATTAAGAAGTCATTGTGAAAATTAATGTATAAAATTAGGTTTGGTGAGATTCTTTAATCCAAAATATCCATAGAGTATCTGTGATAGCACGGATGTTGGTATAAAGTCTATTGGTCTTTCTGGAGTTACTTTCTTTGTGGATTTGAGAATATTTTCTTTTTATTTTCTTTTTTTAGAATAAGACAATACATGGCACATGCATTAGATCTCAGAATACATCAGTCACTGGGCATTTATTCAAAGCTTCTACTGCTTTTCTGTTTTTTGTTTTCTTTTGTTTTTTAAGAGGAGACTACATCAACCAAAGCAAAGTAAGTATCCATGGTGTTTGCTTGTGCTTACCATATCAATGATGTACAAAATTTGGACAATTAAGTTTGCAAACTCATCCTAGAAAAAGTGCTATATCCTTCATTGCTGAGTATCACTTCAGTCACCAGCTGGCCAAGGGGAGCACTTCGAAGATGACTGCAGTCATATTCAGCAGTGAGGTCTGTAGTACTTTTTCTAGGATGAGTTCTTGAACTTGATTGTCTGACCTCATGTAACTTCAAGACTAACAAAGATTCGTTTTTTGCCAAAGAGAAAGGAATATGTTCTTAAAGTCTTTCCATAAAAGACTCTTCAAGGTATAGAGTTAGAAGCAACAAAAATTATTAGAATGGAGAATTACATGTTTCCTCTCCATCCCTCTGAAAGGTGAGTCATAGCCTCTTAAAGCAGCTTTCTCTAATGTTGGACAACTCCAGGAATTAGAAAGTTCCTTCCTAGTTCTGCTTTCTGGAGTAGCTCATAACACTTCTGCTTCATCTTCATCAGTATTTTTTAAAAGGCTTACCAAACAAATTTGGAATTAGAGATCCAGGACCCATATCATGCTCATGCTGCTAGGTTGTAGTTTGAACCACCATGTTAACAATTAGAATCTTTATAAAGAAAGACACCTTCAGACAACCTTGCTTCCCAATAAGTATACCACAAAAAAGTAAAATAACTCTACTTGTTTTGAGGCTCGAGACCATAATTTTCATGGTTGAACCACTTATTCATCTGTTCTTGCATCATCCACTTTACAACTGTCCGTGGCAGGATGTTTCGGAGCATGGATTTAAATCGGGTGTGGAACACCTGGTCCCAAGGATAGCCATCTTCAGAGATTCGGCTTAGGACCCAGGCACCATGCCTGGTGCTGATAAAAACCTAGTTAGTGAAAAAGAATGCAGTTCAAATTAGGGCATTGTCCCTTTGTGTGTGATAATTCTGAGTGTAGCCCCAGAATTTACTGAGGTTCTATTTTAAAGATAATCGATCTCAAATACTCTCTGAAATACTCCCTAAAAGGTGTGTACCCAGTGACATTTACACCAATAAGTTTCTTTTATAGTGCAGGTGAATGATTATAATTCTTGGAAATGTATGATTATAACTTAGGGACTGTGCAAGCAGAAATGTACACGTCTATATAATCCTGGAGGGAGAGTAACAAGGGAAATCACCTTCCCTCCATACTTAAGAGAACTTTGTTATGTCTTTTAAAAGCTAAAAACTTTGAATATATACTGTGATTCCCTTTCTCTTAACATGTACATCTAAGTTTCCTTTCAGATGTATTCTTTACCTTATTTATTAAGACTTCCCTTCCCTTCCCTTCCCTTCCCTGAGACAGAGCCTTACTCTGTCACCCTGTTCAGAGTGCTGTGGCATCAGAGCTCACAGGATCCTCAAACTCTTGGGCTCAAGTGATCCTCCTGCCTCAGCCTCCCAAGTAGCTGGGATTAAAGGTGCCTGCCACAACGCCCTGCTATTTTTTCTATTCTTAGTAGAGATGGGATCTCACTCTTGCTCAGGCTGGTCTCAAACTCCTGACATCAAGCAATCCTCCTGCCCCAGCCTTCCAGAGTGCTAGGATTACAGGCGTGTCCCACTGAGCCTGGCTTCTCTTGTTTTCTTTTTTTTTGGGGGGACAGAGCCTCAAGCTATCCCCCTGGGTAGGGTGCCATGGCATCACGCTCATAGCAACCTCCAACTCCTGGGCTCAAGCGAGTCTCCCGCCTCAGCCTCCCAAGTAGCTGGGACTACAGGCGCCCGCCACAGCACCCGGCCATTTTTTTGTTGCAGCCGTCAATGTAGTTTGGCGGGCCCGGGCTGGGGATTCTAACCCGCCACCTTAGGTGTATGTGGCTGGTGCCTTAGCCGCTTGATCCACAGGCGCTGAGCCGCTTCTCTTGTTTTCAAAATGTATATTTAAATATCTTCTCAGGAATATTATTCTCCCATTATCCAAATGCATGTTTGAATTATTTATCAGTTTTTACATAACATTAGATGAGTTTTATTGTTTAAGGCTTGAAACAACACATAAGATTCACTTGCAAGGAAACCAATTCACTTTAGAGGTTAAGATCATGTACTCTGGATCCAGACTGCCTGGGTTTGAATCTCAGTCCCTCTACTTACTAGCTGTGTTGCCTTGAGTGAGTTATTTCAATTTCTCTGTGCCTCACTTTCTCTCTCTGTAAAATGATGGTAATAACAGTGCCTACCTCATGGTATTATTATGCAGATTATAATATTTATTATATATATAAAATTATATATAAACATATAAATTCTATATAATATATATATAAATTCTATTGTAAAATTATGTAAAAAATACTTAGAATATTGCCTGATAAGTGCTACTAGCCGTTATTATTTTGTAAATTTAGGCTGGAGAAGAGGAGTTTCATATAGTACCTCCCATATGGAGTAAGCCAGAATTTGGAGACAAATTGTGTGGGGAAGGGCCTTAACGCCTTAGCTCGTGAAGGAGCACTTACGCCAAACCTTCCTGTGTTGCTGGTCCACATGTGGTATATTCTGAATTTTCCCGGCTGTTCCCCCTATGCTGGCTTCACCTTGATTTGGTTAGGTGACAAGCTGTACTCACATAGTCCCATTAGTGTCCCTTTCCATTGCTTCCCCCTTCTTCTTTAGGATCAACCCGTATTTCAACTTGGATGCTCTGCCTGTTTTGTTTACTCTCTTTTTGCTCTGACCTTTCCCTGGCTGGTGAGTCTAACCTGGCTAGCTCCACAGGCTGCCACCTTGAGATGCACCTGGGGATTTGGGCTCCGCCTGCTTTCTCTGAGAGGCATGCCTCGGGCCAACCGCCAGAGATCTGGGTTTGGGTGGGCAATGTGTGGCTGACCCAGAGTATCTTGAGTGGTGCTTTTGGACTATAGCAGAGGGGGGCCGTATCCTTATGAAAGTGAATTTTGTTTCATAAAGCAGGGCACACTCGGAGTTTCCATCAGTTCAGTGTGTAATTCCCAGCACTGCACGTGCACCTGGTTCTGTCCCTTGCATACATAGTTCCTGTAAAGCCTCTGTGAGTCTTTTTGCAGAAGCTTTGAGAGTGTATTACTCTGTGTAAAAGGTGTTGTCATAATTGTTGATTTTTTTTTATTAAATCATAGCTGTGCACATTAAAGGGTACATGTGAATCTTTCTTTTTTTTTTTT
>NW_003852411.1:21540316-21656033 GCF_000181295.1 Otolemur garnettii
TTTTGGTTGCAGCCGTCATTGTTGTTTGGCGGGTCTGGGCTGGGGATTCAAACCTGCCACCTTAGGTGTACGTGGCTGGCACCTCAGCCGGTTGAGCTATAGGCGCTGAGCCGTGAATCTTTCTAGAAAAACAATTGTAGATTTATATTAGTGCTCTAATAAATACCGAAGAGACACTCCATGCAAAAGATTGTTTAAAGGAGCTGTAAAGCATCAAAATACAGCGAAGGTAGTTTCTTACTCATGAATGTGGTCCTATAAACAGGCTTTTGACATGGCAAGCTCCATATAAGGAACTGGCTCTCAAAATCCAAGATTTGATATCTTTGGAAGATCTAAGTCCAAGGACTGACCTGATAACAGGCAGTGGTCCAGGGTGGGTCTTCACTTGGCTGGCGGCTGTGTCAGCTCCTGTCACTCTGCCCTCCACATTCCTTTCCTGAAGCTCTGCAGGTGTTCCTAGCATGAAGTAGCCTGGGACTGCTGCCTCCCTCTTTCCTGCTCCGCTCTGCTCCAAGCTTCTATAGCTGGTGCCTCCTCACTTGTTCTTTTTTGTTTTTTTGAGACAGAGTCTCACTTGGTAACCCTTGGTAGAGTGTCATGGCATCTTAACTCACAGAAACCACAAACTCCTGGGCTGGAGCAATCCTCTTGCCTCAGCCTCTCAAGTAGCTGGGACTACAGGTGCCCGCCACAAGGCCTGGCTAGTTTTTTAGAGATGGAGTTTTGCTCTAGCTCAGGTTGGTCTCAAACTCATGAGCTCAGTCATTCCACCTGCCTCGGCCTCCCAGAGTGCTGGGGTTACAGGTGTGAGCCACCATGCCCGGCCTGCCTCACTTTTTCACACCGAGCTCTTACAGCTTCAAAAAATGAGAAGCGATTTCTTTTCACAAAAAAAGGTGAAGACTTCTCAGGTCTAGTAATCCTGTTTCTGGTCTTAGTGCCCTGCTCTGTCCCCAGGTTGGTACCGAGCGATGCTGACCGACTGGTGACTCTGATAGCTCCCCGTGTAGCCCCTTCATTAACCTGCTGGGCAGATGCCCTGTGTATTTATCACATTTGCTCCTGGGCATCTCAAGCCCTGAATGTGCGAGATGCAGGACAGGAAGGGTTTTCTGGTTGTGGATGTGGCCATGGGAAGGCCTGTGTCGCCAGAGAGCCCAGGCTGAGAGGCTAGTGTGATTGTAAGTGGATCTGCTGCAGCCCTGCTGAGAGGGACCCTGGGCTGTGTTCCCAGCTTGCCTAGGTCTGCCTTTCCAGAAAGGATTTATGTTCTTCTATTCCCAACCATCTCTGTCAACATCAACGTCTTCTAATGTCTGACCCTTCAGGAGGTCAGCTGGTGTCATTCTTGAACAGGAGCAAAGACAACAGTGGCTGGAAGGCCTCAGGGGGCACCCTAATATCTATGGTCTTAGTTGGGAGTCTTATCTTCTGTTTAATCTTTCTTTTCATGAAACTTGGGTAACTGAGGATCATCTACATTTCAAATGTAATTGAAATATGCACTAAATTACTAAAAGGCACCCCCCCCACACATGAAAGGAACAGGTCAATATCTCATTAATTCCCTTGCTAGAAACAGGCCTTTTAAATGGAAAATCATCTGGTCAAAACTTCCCATTTTAAAAATGAGTGACCTACTGCCCAGGGAAGTGAGATGATTCACTCCAGGGTACATGGCTTGTTAGTGACAGATCTGGGAGGTAAATTCTGGCTTTTCGACTTGTAGATTTTCAATGATACCACCCAAGGCAGCAGTTCTCAACCTGTGGGTCATGACCAATGAAAATACATCCTGCATATCAGATATTTACATTACGATTCATAACAGTGGCAAAAGTACAGTTATGAAGTAGCAATGAAAATAATTTTATGGTTGGGGGTCACCACAACATGAGGAACTGTATTAAAGGGTCGCGGCATCAGGAAGGTTGAGAACCACTGCCCCAGGGGGACCAGTCAGGCAGGGAGCAATGGAGCCTTGATTATCCAGCCGGGGCTCCTTCCCCTTTCCTCCTTCCCCCACCTGAGGCCCAAGGGAAGCAGAGTGCATCGCACCTGAGCAGCCTTCTTACTCAGCTCAACGGCAATATCTGAGGCGGAGTTTCCTGTTCCAATCACCAGGATGCGTTTCCCCTCAAATCCATCTGGGTGCTTGTACTGGCGGCTATGGAAATATTGGCCTTTGAACTTCTCGATACCTTCAGGGAGAAGAAGAGAGAAGGCTGTGAACATCTGAGGCACCATGTCAAGGTAATTGAAGTGAAACTGCATGGTCAAACTTTTCCTTTCTGGAGTCAATCATTTGTTTTGCCTCTTCCCCTCAAGAGTCACCAACAGGGCCAACTGGCGAACTCAAAGTTTGAAGCAAATAAGAAAAGTTAGGGACTGTGCATTTGGTACAGAACCAAAGCGTTGATTTCAGAGTGAGCATGTTGCTATTTATCAAACAAATGGTGGGGGGAGGGGTACAGCAGAGTCCCATGCTGGCTTCTGACTACTCATTATACTATTTTGAACTGTATGATGACACTTTAATATCACATAGCTGATAGTCCTTTAAATATTTCTGAAATGTATTATGACATGCTGCTATTCTAATTATATAATAATTAGAATAATATTTAGCATTCTTATTTTGAAAAAGCCAAAACTAAGCTGAAAGCTAGACATGCAGGAGCTGAGGGGTGGCTTCCATGTTGCAGCACGTTGGTGACTTATTGGTTGTTAATTGCAGACAAGCCTCTCTGTGTCCTTTCTTAGTTACTGCTATTACATTTCCCTGGAAGACACGACTTTACTCAAGTATTTACTGTTGATAGTGTGGTTACTTGGAAGAATCTTTAAATTATTGGTTCTTAAAGTGCCGTCTCTTGGCAAGCAACCTCAGTGTCATCTAGGACACTGGTTCTCAACCTGTGGGTTGCGACCCCCTTGGACTGTATTAAAAGTTTGCGGCATTAGGAAGGTTGAGAACCACTGATTTAGGACTTGTTAGAAATGCATTATGTTCGGCCTCATGCCATACCTTTTAGCCCATTTTCTGTTGCTTTTAAGAGAATACCTGCAGCCAGGTGTTTTATAAGGAAAGGAATTTATTTCTTATAGTTATGGAAGCCGAGAAGTCCAAGGTTGCGGGCTGCATCTGATGAGAGCCTTCTTGCTGGCGTTGATGCCCAGAAGGGTCCTGAGGCCATGCAGGGTGTCACCTGGCAAGGGGGCTGAGCGAGCTAATGTGCTATGTTCAGGGGTCTCTTCCTTTCCTTATAAAACTGCCATTCCATTCCCATGATAACTCATTAATCTATAAACCCTTTTATTCATTAAGTCATGAATAGATTAATCCATTAATCCACAAGGGCAGAACTTTTATGATCCACCACCTCCTAAAGGCCCCACCTCTCCATACTGCCACATTGGGGATTAATTTCAATGTGAGGTTTTTTTGGAGGGGGGGAGGACATTCAAAGCATAGCACCTACTAAATCAGAAATACTGGAGGAGTGGCCCCGCCCAGCAATTTGAATTTTGAGAGGCTCTCCAGGTGATTCTATCTGAGGACCGCTGCTTTAGATTAGCAGATCTCAATCCTGACTGTATACATGTGTTAAAAATCCCTTGAGCAAACTTCCATTGACTTAGCCCTACCCTATAGCATTTCAGTCTGGGAGGCTGGAGCCCCAGGTATCAGGGCTGTAGAAGCTTCGCAGGTGATGGTAATGTGAGGCCTGCATGACGAAGCACTGTGTTAAATGTTTCCCTGGGAGCCTTGGAAGCGTGTCCTGGGTGGGAAGGGCTGGCGGGCACCAGAGCAGATGGATGCAAGGTTCTATTCTGGCATTCCTCTCCCCACCACTAACCTGTAGGAGCATTTCTTTCTAAGACCTTTCCATAGGAACCCCTCTCCACTAGCATTGCTGTGAGGAAAAGTCTGTAAGGTCTAGCCTTCCAAACACTCACAGGTGTTTGGTGGCATAGACAAAGGCAGGCACATGGCTAAAATGTCCTCTCCAACAGAAAACCAGCTTGGATGAGAATTCTCTGAAATTCTAGGGAAAACTTAGTGACCTTGCGGGATATTAGCTGAGCTGCCTGTGTAATGAAGACCTAAGTAGGTCAATAGAAAGGAAGGCTGTGTTTGGCGCCGTTCGTCTTCCCAGCTCTCCCCCAGTCTCGGGGCTGTATTCAGTTGCAGCAGTGAAGCCTGCTGGCCAATCCAAACTGCACATCAAGGACCTGGAAACCTGCTTCAAGAAGCTGGGAATCGGCAGGATCTTACCTGGAAATGACTTCAGTGGGATGTGAGGTATGATGTGGTGGCCGCTGCAAACCATAACTGCGTCGAAGATGGCACTTTGCTCCTTGCCGTGGCTCTGGGTAACAACCTTCCATTGGCCAGAGGATGGAAAATCTGGACATTTTTTTACACTAAGGACGATTGTCTTGAACAAATACAGAGAAGGCATCATTGAGGATTACTCTGGCACAGCAGAGAACTTGTTCAGGGTCCTGGCAGTAGAGGTGGATAGAATGTGATAAATAACTCCATTTGGGTTTCACTCATCTCAATCCAATTTCAGGCCACTCAAGGCAAAGACTGCTAAGTGTCTTTCTCTTAGTGCAAGAGGCCTGCCTTGGCAGTGGAGACCAGACTGTTGAGAGTGTCGAGTACTGAGTAACAACTTGAGAGAGAAAAGAAAAGAAAGGCAGGGTCTTGCAAAAGTTGTCATGTAAAAATGGAGTCACTAATGTTAAGAAAACCCTGACAAACAGAGCCAGGGAAGGCCAGAAAGAGTGTTCTCACATTTATAGTCCTGATAACAAGGAGGACTACAAAAACGTCAACCTTGCACAAAAAACACTCTTGGGGCCGCACCTGTGGCTTAAAGGAGTAGGGTGCTGGCCCCATATACTGGAGGTAGCGGGTTCAAACCCGACCCTGGCCAAAAACTGCAAAAAAACAAAAAAACAAAAAACAAAAAACAAAAAAACTTCTGCAAGTACATTTGCCCAGCCACTGCCTGTCCAGTCCCAGACTGGCATCTCCCTTGTTATTATTCTTTATAGCCAAAGATGATTACATCAAGATAATTATATAATCCTCCTTATTTTTGTCCTTTAATAACCTTTGTCTGCTTTTACCTCTCTCCCATCCAAGCACTAACCAGGCCCGACCCTGCTTAGCTTCCGAGATCAGATGAGATCAGGCGCGTTCAGGGTGGTATGGCCATAGATGCTTTTACCTCTCTGAAAACACACATGGCTTATTATGGCATGAAACTAATCCATCAATACTTTGTGTATAGAAGTAAAACTCAGTGAAAATTAAGCAGGTGGAAGTGGGGAGGAGGACGAGTAAATTCTAACAGGTATAATGGGCACTATCTTTCAAAAAACTTAGGGCAGGATACTGTATTCTCAATTTCTTTTATTATCGGAGTAACTTTCTTATTTAAATGCCAGCTGAATTAATGTAGAGAAACCCATTCTCCCCCAAAATACAATACCTGGAACTGAATGTATTTTAAAAGGTCAAAATTTTCGGCAAAAATCCTGAAGTATTTCATAAGTTTAGAATTGTGCAAGAAGTTTGGGAAATCTTCAGGCATTGGAAAGTCACTGAAACAGGACATTTCTTTGCTGGTGTTGGTGATGACAGATTGATAGATGCTCGCTCGGCCATCTTCCACATTTTCCTAAAGAAGCAAATAAAGTAATTAGTCATAAATATGCATTCCAAAAAATTTCCTGGCTTCCTGCTCTTCTTCCTACATCGAACTTCCTGTGAGTGGAATGTTTAGGTGATGAGTTGAATCGTGTAGGTGATGAGTTGCATCCTGTGTACACCATCATCCTGTGTGATGGGACCTGTTTACTGTGGACCAGTGTCACTCACTGGGGGTGATATTGGCATTAGTAGGTGTGGGGTCTATTCTTTTGGTGCATACTAAGGTAGTTCACATCCCAGGTCTCTCTGCCTATTTAATGTCCATCTTTGAGACAACCAGCTCCTTTCCTAAATTCCTCCAGGGGAAGTCTCTTACCTTTACCTCTTTAGGAATGGATAAACCCTGGCACACTGGACAGAGAGCATAATAGAAAATTCCAAGTAAAACGAGTCCTTTTGGAGTCAGGGAGTCTTCACTCCCTCTGAACCCCTCTGCCTTTAGTTTATGCTTCACACAAATCAACCGTCTTCAAGTGATAAAGGTGAATAGCTCACACAAATCAAACCTTAAACTTGATTCTAATTGTCAACAACTGTGCTTTGGTAAAACCTGGGTAGCACATGCTAGGGTTGGGTTTATAATTTTCTCTACAAGTAGCACCCTGCATAATGTTCTTAAGTCACCTAAAGAGTCAAGCATGGTGATTCAGTGTTTCTGAAATCAGCATGTGACCAAAGAGGCTTTTAGAAGAACATTTAAGTGACGGTACTCAAGAAGTCTTCTATAGATACTTCTGCATATGAAGAGACTAAGGCATAATCCAGGTAAATCAAGTAATCAGGTAAATCCAGTAAATCAGGTTACTATTTGACTCAGAAAGCCTGGAGGAATTTCTTTCTTTCTTCCTTTTTTTTTTTATTGAATCATAGCTGTGTACATTAATACTATCATGGGGTACAGTGTGTTGTTTCTATATACAATTTGAAATACTTTGATCCAATTGGTTAACATAGCTTTCATGTCATTTTCTTAGTTGTTGTTTCTTAATTGAAGTAAATTAGCCTTAAGCATTATTAAGACCATAGTCTCTTCCACAGAGTGGTAAAATAAGAAAAGTAAATATTCACTCGAATCCAGCCACAATAAATCACTTATGCATGTTCATTTCTCATCATTATGCATAGAAAATCATTACTTTTCCTGCCCAATCTTTACATAAAGATTTTTGACAACATTGACCAAGCAGCGTAGACTAGCAGAAGGAACTTGGTCTTTGGAGATAGATATGAGTTTAAATCTTTCTCTTTCAGACTGTGTGAGCCTGAACCACATGGTGTCCCTGAATCTCAGTCCTCTCATCTATAAAATAAGGAAGTACTAGGTATTCAATGGTAGTGTCTATCATTATTGAGGAAGCGATAAGCTTTAGCAAAGCCGTCAGTTATAGCTCCCTGTTCACTGCAGTATAAGAAGCTGCCTTTGACTGGCGTCAAACTCACCTGGCAAATGCACATGTACAATTATTAAACATGAGCTTCTGACATTTTCTGTATGAGGTTGTATTTAATTTCAGTATTTTTTGTTTGTTTATTTTTGACTGGGGCCGGGTTTGAACCCACCACCTCCTGTATATGGGGCCGGCACCCTACCCCTTGAGCCACAGGTGCTGCCTTGTATTTAATTTCAAACGAAGTATTGTAAGAGTAAACTTGTGATATCTTGTGTCTTCTATAAGCAAAGCTCTTTATACTTACTGGACCTCACTGTGTCCTCATTTCAGGGATTATCAACCCAGTATGGGTCACAAAGCTAATATGATGTTTGCTCCCAGATCATGTCAATTAACAGCCATACATAGAATATTTGCCAACTGTAGGCCTGTTTGTAAATATCTTCCTACCTCACTCCCTGCTTCTCTTTCTTCTTTTCTCATTTATTCATTCATCACTTATTCCTTTATCCACTCATGTCTACTACAGGGCTTTTTCCATGAGTAGTGTGTTTAGCTTTCATGGTCCAGGGAAGTACAGAGATTTATCTGTCATGTGGCCATCTCAGACCATGCGCCTGTCCCTAAGTCCCCCTAATAAATCATCCCATGCAACAAACTGGATTTGCCTGCCTCGTTCTTTGGTTTCTTATCTACTTCAGCATTTTTTTTGGGGGGGGGAGTGTCACTTTGCCTATATGACCTGCTCACAGAACATGAGAAAATAAATTTGTATTGAATATTGGATCTTGGGGAAGTGACATGTTTAGGGAGAAAGTGATATTTCAGATTGAACAAAATATTTACAAAATATTCTCTGTGTGTTGACTGCCTCTTTGTAAAATTTTGTAGGGAATATTTTGTAAATAAAGGCACATTTAGTTACATTTTCCCATTTTCCCTGTGTATGATGGGCAACTTTTTAGGGGCAACTTTTGGGACACTTTGTATATGTGAACCTATAGTGGACCAGGATCTACCATGTTATATCACCCTTTCAGGATACTCTGTCATGATTCTAATGAATGGCTGTTAGTATGAGATGATCAAGCTGCTTTTTGAGTTTTCCTTTCTGCAAGGTTACCTGTCTCATGTAATGATTAACTTCTGTCTTCTCCATCATTAATTCTGAGTGTGTTTGGATGGTTGAATGAATATATGTCTTATTTGGTATTTGAGCAATGTTTGCCAAACTTGCCTCATCATAAGATTCATTTGAGACTCTTTTTTTTTTTTTGGAGATAGAGTCCTCACTGTGTCACCCTTTGGTAGAGTGCTATGGTGCCGTAGCTCACAGCAACCTCAAATTCTTGGGCTTAAGCGATTCTTTTGCCTCAGCCTCCCAAGTAGATGGGACTACAGGTGCCCACCACAACGCCCAGCTATTTTTTTCTTGTGGTCATCTTTATTGTTTAGCTGGCCTGGACTGGGTTCGAACCCACCAGCCTGGGTGTAGGTGGCCAGTGCCCTACCCACTGAGCACAGGCACTGCCATCATTTGAGACTCTTATTAAAAATCCTCAAAAGATTTTGATTAAGCAGGTCTGGGCTAGTGCCCAGGAATCAGTATCTTAAGAACCTCTCTATGTGTATTTAATAGTCATATGCATTTGAAAAACCTCGTGTTAAAAACATCCCTTTTGGCATGAGATACAGTTTGTACTGGCAAAGCACAAGTGCTGTGTGACCTTAACTGGTCAGTCAGTAGGGAGAGCCCTGGATGGTCTCTGCTAAATGAGAGTTTGCTTTTCATGGATTAAACCTTTTGCCTCCATCTGGATTGTTCTTGTGTGTGTGTGTTTTTTTTTTATTTCAGATTAATATGATGGCACAGATGATTAAGTAATATTGCTTAAATTTATTAGGTAGAGTCCAAATTGTAATTGTCCCCCTCACCCAGGAGGTGTGTCATGTACCCTAACATTGTGCCTATTAGGTGAGAGCACACCAGTGTTCTCATGAGTTTTAATACCCCACTTAGATATACCTAATACATAATCCTAAAGTCGTTGCTCTTGAGTTCTAAACTTAAATTTCTGTTTAATCTTTTTGAGCAACAATGCAAGTTAGGGCACAATTAGAAATAGCAATTTAGCTGCTTAGCAGTCACCTATGCTTAGGTTTGAATGTCAATTCCCCCAGTTGTGTGACCTCCCCCACTCACTTAACCTCCCCCATTTTCTGTTGGCTCAGATATTAAACATATAGTTATTATTAGTAGTAGCAAACATTTATTTAACTCTATTATAAGCCAGGAATAGTTCTAAGTTCTTTATGTGAATCACCTCCCTTAATCTTCAAAATAGCACTGGAAGATAATCACACTTATTATGCTCACATGTAACCCAGTAAACTGGGGCACAGGGATGTAAATGACTTGCCCAAGAACTCACAGGTGGGTGGTGAGCTAGTACACATTCAAAGGTTGCAGGAAGGAATAATTGTAAATCTATCTTGTAAAGATAGAGCTGTCTATCCACAAATCTTCCTAATTTTCATGCAAATTCTGCACTTGATCTTAGCCAAAAGGCCAAGAAATGATTTCATGTGAATTCTGAAGGACAGTTAGCATTATCAATATTTGGGTTTGACTGAAAGAATGAACCTAATTAATAAAACATATTGAATGAAGAATTTCATAGCAAGTATACTGAAGTGTCTGTCATCAGTAAAGCTCAGCAAAAACAAAACAAAACAAAACAAAACAAAAAAAACTGGTCTATTTGTTAGGTAAAAGTAATAGTGATGGGAGCACATCCTCTGAAGAAGCATTTGGCTCCATGATTGAAATGGAAGTGGCATCCTGGAAAGAATCTTGTTACTTCTATTTTGTAAAATGTTCTCTAATATTTGTATAACCTCTAATTAGCATATTAGAGAATGATCAAAGTTGCTTAAGAAATTTCTTAGAAAGGCCCATCAGTAGCTATAATTCACCCTGAAATAGCAGCACAACCTGTTGGAAACATCAGAGAACCTCACTTACTTTGAACCTCCATAGCCCTCCGATATCTTCAGTCCTCTCAAAGCAGGTGGGCTCCAGTCCTTCATCCACACAGCACTTCAGAGAGATTAGCCCACTGACCCCGGCTCCGATCACTGCCACCTTTTTTGCCATTGGCTTCTGCCAAGGAGTTGGTCAATGAATATTGCTTGCCTGGGACAAATGTAAGAGTACCCTTTTGGAATGATCAAGTAATCGGCTTTACACACTGTAGCAGTAGTGTTAATTAGCAGCACTGATTGAATAAAATGCCAGACAAACCCCTGTCCCTTCTTCCCCTTGAGAAATGCTAAGTTGTCTTACGGACTTTGTTGCAAACCTTGTTTACAACATCTTGGTTTAATGTTTAAAAGCAAACCGCTTAACAAAGCCAAAGTGTTTAATAAAACAGGATGCTAGGGACATGAGCCAAATCTCTGGTTAGACTGCTGAGCTTTTCCTCGTCCGCTTCTTTCCCCAGCTATCATCCTTACCTTTGTTTTTGCCTTTTGTGACCTTTCACGGGATAGTTTTCTTCCTTGAGTGTGTGCTAGGAGGCGGTCAGAAGTGTTTTTAAGAGTTGGAGGTGGCTGTGAGACATGGGAGGAGCATCTCCTCCTCCTTCAGCACTGTGCCAGCTGGACTCCAAAGGCTATCAGGATCCTAAAATCAAGCAACACGCCGAGGTCCAGAGTAACAGTGGAATGTCTTCGCAGTAACAGCGTATGCACTTGTACATGTAGGATGCAGGTAGTTTAAAAATCCTTTTTATAATGATGTAATAAATGTTCCTTAGCAAAATGAGCAAATGGAGATAAATAAAAAGAAGTTAAAATTACAGCTAATCTCACCACCCAGAAATAACCACTACTGATATTTTTGATATCTCACCTAACTGATACATACACATCTACAAACAGACATGGAATTGGAGTCTAATTGCCAACTTGATGTTTCACTTTCTAGTAATTCAAATACCTTTGTACCTATCGCAGCGTTTTTCATGGTTGCATTTCATAGTCAACCATCTAACAAATATTGACTTCTAAGTGGCAGGCAGTATTTGTGACATATCACTGTGCCTGGGTGAACAAGGCAGATTGTGTTCTGGCCTGGTTATCTCAGACTCGATGGTTTCTGGATTCTGGCACACTGTGGTTACCTGTTCCCAGACTGCTCACCCTGCCCAGACTCATCTTGATTTTTCTGCTTGTGTATATGCTGGGTTGGATGATCCTTATGAGATTTCTAAGATCTTCCTTTCTACTGTCTTCTTTTTGGTTTGGTATAGAACTGGATAGCTTACCTGTGTTTACAATTTCAGATATTAGCACTAACATTTATTAGAAGACTAAGTTACGAGACTACCAATCCTTTGTATACCTTAGATGTTGGCTAAATGATGGAAATGAAAGACTCCATTCCCCAATCCAAGGTCAGTGATTCTAAGGACCCTGAGATGCTTTATTTAAATCTATTCAGCAAATATCTAGTGAACACTTCCTAGGTGCCAGACACCTTCTAAGTGCTGCAGATATAACAATGGGCAAATGACAAATTCCTCACCCTCGAGGAGCTTGTATTCCAGGGGAGGGAGTCAGACAATCAGTCAATCAAATAAAATAAGCAGTAAATGGTAATGAAAGGTATAGATAAATAAAAAAAAAAGCAGGGAAGGGAGCTCTGGGATATAGGATTGAAAGATTGTTTTATAATGTTAAATAAGGTGTTCAGGAAACATCATGTTCCCTGACATTTCCCAAAGTGAATTTGGTTGTGATAAAAGGCTTTCTCTGTCTAATAAATAAAGCAGCTCCATGACAGAAGTAACCACAACTAAAGTGATGATCAGTGAGTAAGGAACAAAAGAGCTGAACACAATTCTCAGTTAAAAAGTTAAAAAAAAAAAAACAACCCAAATTAATCTACTTTGTTGACGGTTGGGCCACAAATTTTGTAAACAGCCCGTGAAAAATTCTCCGACTGTATCTTCACTGTCTCTTCTCTGATTAGTTATGATATCAGTGGAAGCTCTGCTGGAAATAACTGTGTTTTGTATAGAGAAAATAAAATACCTAGATGTGCTAGCAAATTAGTTTTCTCAACCCTTGAGAGGTGACAGAGGTGGCTGGCTCAGTTCTCCCCCAGAGACAACCTATGGGAGGGTATTCATGCCGTCTTGTGCCAAGCATGCATTATGTCTCAGACACCTACGTTCAGAGCGGCACAGGAACTGAGGAGCAGGCATCTTCTTGGCACCAGTACCAGCTAACAAGCTTGCTCTACAAGTTAGCCCTGGCTGGCAAATCATACTTAGGTGTGTGCCAAGGACCAATAAGCTTCCCCAAAGAATGTCATGTAGTCAATGGTTTCCTCAACTCGTTGGTCCTTGGCATACCTGAGTGTACCACTTGTGGAAGGGAGCTCTAAAGCACCTGGACAATTTTCTATTAGTAAACTTTCCTAAGATTTTGCTATTATAAAAATTCAGCGTACTTCATGTACATTTCTTCCATACTTACCCGATCATTTTTTCAGGATCAATGCCTAACACAGAAATTCCTGAGTGAAAGTGTTGGCTCATTTTTAAGTCTACAGTGCTCCTTACACTTTAATGTATGCATGAACCAATCGGGGATCTTGTTAGAATGCTGATGGAGATTTTGTAGATATGGGGTGGGCCTGAGATACTTTACTTCTAATAAGCTTCCTAGAAATTTCAGGTATGTCCTCAGGCTGTAGTTACAGTTGCAAGTTTCTGATGTGCTTTGCTGAGTTGTCTCTAGAAAGCAGACACTTTTTTTTTGTAGTTTTTGGCTGGGGCCAGGTTTGAACCTGCCACCTCCGATATATGGGGCTGGAGCCCTACTCCTTTGAGCCACAGGCACTGCCCAGCAGACACATTTTTAATACTATCTAATTTTACAAAGTGTTTTAAATTAAAATTTAAGTCATTTTATCTGGATAAATGCCTAAATACTGTCACATAGATAAATTCATTTCGCTAGTTCAGGGCCATAGACAATACCACCCATCCCTATTTTAAGAATGTGAAAACAAGCTTGGCTTAGCTACCAGAGAGTTTAAGAACAACCAAGATGGCAATGAACTTTTTAAACTTTGTTGCACAAAGAGCCACTGAAGAGAGTTTTTTTTTTTTTGAGACAGAGTCTCACTATGTTGCCCTCCACGGAGTGCTGTGGCATCACAGCTCACAGCAACCTCAAACTCTTGGGCTTAAGCTATTCTCTTGCCTCAGACTCCCAGGTAGCTGGGACTACAGGTGCTCCCCACAATGCCCAGCTATTTTTGTTGCAGTTGTCATTGTTGTTTAGCAGGCCTGGGCTGGGCTTGAACTTGCCACCCACAGTGTATGTGGTTGGTGCCATAACCATTGTGCTACTGGCGCTGAGCCTAAAGAGACTTTTGATACTTAGCCTGGATGATACATGTTGAAAAGTACTTAATAATTGCTTTCAAGAAGGCTGCTATATGGAAAAGGTCATACAAGGCCTATTTGGGGTAAACAAAAGTCTATTTAGGACCACATTCAGTCACAGACAAACTGAATTTGCCTCAATATCAGGAAAAACTTTCTAGCTAATGATGCTGTATGAATATAGAATGAGGTGCTTTGTAAGGTAGTGAACTATTGTCATAAATGCTCAAACAGAGGTTAGATTACCACTTGTTAGTGGACAATAGAGGGACTGAGGCAGCATGTGAGAGTGGAGCAGGGTCACTAACTATGAGATCTGAGATCCTATCATTATGAATTAAAGTTTCTTTTATATATACTCATAGTAGAATACTATCAGCTGAAGTTTTAAGATAGGTGCAGAAATGCTGAGAAGATGTTGGGTTTGATTTGAAAGTACCCTGGTTACTGAGAGGCTGCTGACCCTCTTCATGCATCCGTGTGGTTAGGGGTCCTGCAATTGCCCGACCCTTTCCTGGAAGAGTCCAAGCTCCTTTTACTGTGGAAGCTTTCATGAAAACAAAGCATATCAGCCCTGGTATCTCTGTATTCATTTTTAACTTTCTATTACATACTTCAAGAGAAAACTTCTTAAAACCATGTCACACTGCTTGAGGGGCAGAATGTCATGAAGATAAGTTCTCTCTTGAAGTTGCTTTAGACCTTTAGACCACTAGACTCGTATGAAAACCATACTAGTCTTCTTATATTCCTTGACCAGGACTTGACTTTTTCTGTCTTGATAAACTCATTTCTACCTCTTGTAGGATGTAGATAGTTCCATCCCTTCTATGTGCCTGGTATTTTCTGGGGCAGTTCTTCTTCAAAATAATCTCTTGGGAATGTCTTAATCAAGAGAGTGAACTGAGAAAGCACATTTACTATCCCTTCCCAAATCTCATCAAAGTGGGGAGAAAGCCACATGAAAGGAATAAATCCATAACTGCACTGAGAAAGTGAAATGTTACATGGACCAGATTTTTTTATTTTTTTGAGATAGTCTTATTATGTTGCCCGGTAGAGTGCAATGGCATCACAGCTCACAGCAATCTTAAACTCTTGGACTTATGCGATTGTCTTGCCTCAGCCTCCCAAGTAGCTGGGACTACAGGTGCCCACTACAATGCCCGGTTATTTTGTTGTTGTTGTCGTCATTGTGGTTTGGCAAGCCCAGGTAGGTTCGAACCTGCTAGCTTCAGTGTATGTGGCTGATGCCCTAGCCACTGAGCTACAGGCATTGAACCCATGGACCAGATTTCTAAAAAGCAGTTTTTAAAAAAAAAATTCATATTGATAGGAAGGTATACGTGTTTAGGTTACATTGTTAAAAAGCAGTTTTATTTTGACTTCATTCATAACTGAAATATACCCATTTGAAGCTTGATGCCTATAGCTCAGTGCACACAGGCTGGTGGGTTTGAACCTAGCCAGGACCTGCTAAATAGCAATAACAACAACAACAAAATAGCTGGGTGTTGTGGTGGGCGCCTGTGGTCCCAGTTACTTGGGAGGCTGAGGCAAGAGAATCACTTAAGTCCAGGTATTTGAGGTTGCTATGAGCTGTGATGCCACGCACTCTACCAAAAACAACATAGTGAGACTCACTCAAAAAAAAAAAAAAAAAAAAAGAAAGGAAAGAAAAAAAAGCTGAAATATACCCATTTGACATTTGAAGTGTGAAATTGAATGGTGTTTAATAATTTAATA
Source organism: Otolemur garnettii (assembly GCF_000181295.1). Classification (NCBI taxonomy): domain Eukaryota; kingdom Metazoa; phylum Chordata; class Mammalia; order Primates; family Galagidae; genus Otolemur; species Otolemur garnettii. The sequence goes on from NW_003852411.1 coordinate 21,555,646, forward strand.
GAGTTGAACAACCATCACCACAATAAATATTAAAACATTTTCATCACCTCCCCAAACTCCCTGTATCTATTATCAGTCACTCTCCACTTCCCTTCAATCTCTCCTCACCCTCAGCTCTATATAACTACTAATTTTCTTTCTATTTCTATGTATTTGCCTATTCTGAAATTTCATATAAAGGAAACTATAACATATATGGCGTTTTGGTCACTGACTTCTTTTACTTAGCACAGTGCTTTCCAGGCTCAACCGTAGTGTAGCATGTATCAGAGTTTTGTTTCTTTTTATTTTTGAATAATATTTTATGATATGGATGCCATATTTTATTTATCTATCTGTCAGTTGATGGACATTTGGGATTGTTTCTACTTTCTGGCTTTCATGAAAATGTTCAGTGTAGGTTTTATTATGAATATGGTTTTCACTTCTCTTGGGTACGTACATATGTATCTACTTACCTAGGAGTGAAGTTGCTGGGTCCTGTGGTAACTCTATATTTAACCTTTCGAGGAACTGCCAAACTGTCTCCAAGGCAGCTGTACTATTTTACATTCTTACCACCAATGTATGAGGGCTCCAATTTCTCCATATCAACATTTGTTACTATCTTCCTTTTTTGTTGTAGTCATCCTAATGGATATGAAAGTGGTATCTCCTAGCGGTTTCAATTTGCATTTTCCTAATGGCTAATGATGTTGAGCATCTTTTAACCCTTTCCAATCCAGTTTTTCTGCAGCCGCATACTCTTATTTATTTACTTATTTTGGGTGGGAAAGACATTGGTGGACTACTTATAATTATCCTACTGTTTTAAAAGAAAAAAACTTAAATATGAACTCACCTCATGGTTTTATTGTCAATTTTAGTTTACGTAAAATAATTGAAGTGTCTTTGTTTATTTTTGTTTATAATTTTTTTGAGTGTGATACTTCTCAAAGCAATCTCCAGGATGAAGTCCAGGCTTCCTCTTGCATATCTCAGAGAAGAAAATGGGTTTTCTTCTTTGACCTTCTCATTTCTTCTGCTGCAAACCGTGTAATCCTTTGTTGATTTTTTTCATCTTGCCTTACAAAATGCACCTTCCCATATAGCCTTTCCTCAGGGCCAGAAGATGATGGTCTTCCCCTCTTTCTTGAATTTCTGTTCCTCACAAGTTGAGTAGTGAGGTTTCTCCTGTAAGAATGATGTATCTGCACTTTTTCTCCGATGGAGCAGACAAATAAAAGCAATAAAAAAATGTGTTGGATGTCTTCTGACATAGCATTGGAAACGAATACACCTGCTGACCATTTTGATATCTTCTTTAGAAATGTCTATTCAGATCCTTTGCCTATTTTGTCTCCCAATTATTGAGTTGTAAGAATCCTTTCTCTAGACACAAGTCCTTTATCAGGTACAATATTTGCAATTATTTCCTCTCATACTACAGGTTATCTTTTAACTTTCTCAATGATGTGCTTTGAACAACAAAAGTATTGATTTTGATAAAGTACAATGTACCTATTTTTTCCTTTTTCTCTTATTTGTACTTTTGGTATTATATCTAGGAAGTATTTGCCCACCCGTGGAATACATTTTGATGACATTTCTGAAAGATAGAATTTGTATGGGATTATCTTGACAAACCAGGGTGGAGTTTGCTGCTCAAAACAGATGGAAGAAGGCTGGAGCAGAGATAGGAAACATTCTTACCAGGGAAGGTTGTGAGAGGCTTCATAATCTCTTTAATTGTTGTAGTACTTATTATTTATGAGGCAGTATTAAATTTTACCTAGATAAATTTGCTTGATTGTTACCATAATCTTATCAGAGAGTAAATATTGATTAGCTACATTTTTTTCGAATGAGACAGTTGATACACAAAAGACTTAGGAAAATTCTGAAAATCACACAGAAAGACTATTTTGAATTGAGGCCATTGAAATACACAGGATGTGTTTTTAATCATGGCCTCAGATAAACTCAGAGATGGCATGTATGGGGAGAGGAGTGTGTTGTGGGATGTTAATCAAGGTAATTAAATAAATGAGAGCCTATGCAATAGCTGGTTCTTCTTCCTTCATATTTCTTTTTGTCACCTCCCAAGATAGAGATTGGGGAACCATAGCATTTGTGTCCAGAATTAGTTCTAATTAACAGAAGAAAATTCAAAGTCCTTACAATATTTCATTCTCATGGTCGACCCTATCCTAATGTTCTTCCTAGACATCATTCCCACATATGTTTTTGCCATTTTCTCAAATTTAACCATTTGCAGAGTCATACACTATTCCTGTTGAATGCTGCCTGACAATTTTTAATCTGTAAGTCTAACATTTTGCCATTTATATTCTATTTACTGAACTTGTTCTATGCTTTTCTTTTTATTCTTTTGTGCTAACTTTTAGATTTATAAAATATTTGTATTCCTTCTCCCTCATTAGCTTGTTTATTAAATTGTTCTCTACTTTTCTTTAAAAACATTTTTTGGGGCTTGGCGCCTGTGGCTCAAGTGGCTAAGGCGCCAGCCACATACACATAAGGTGGCGGGTTCGAATCCAGCCCGGACCCGCCAAACAACAAAGACGGCTGCAACCAAAAAATAGCCGGGCGTTGTGGCGGGTACCTATGCTCCCAGCTACTTGGGAGGCTGAGGCAGGAGACTCGCTTGAGCCCAGGAGTTGGAGGTTGCTGTGAGCTGTGAAGCCACAGCACTCTACACAGTGGGGATAGCTTGAGGCTCTGTCAAAAAAAAAAAAACAAACATTTTTTGGGGGGGTTGTTTTCTATTATTCTTTTAAGGGTTTCCCTAGGAATTACACTATACATTCTTGCTTCCTTTCCCTCCCACCACCACTATACTAATGAGGACTTGCCTTCTTAAAGTATAAGATATGTTTTTAGTTTTACCATGTCCAAGATAATAAAAGGTCTACATAACACTTTAGATTCATTTGTTATCCTCACACAGTTTGTTATGCTATTCTCATGTATATTTAATTATCCAGGTGTTTACTACCTCATAAGACACTTTAGTTACTGCCATATGTAGTCAATGTTCATTTAAATTTACACACATATTTACCTCTTCATTCCTTAGTACTTTTCTGCTTTCATCTAGGATCATTTTCATTTCCCTAAAGACCTCTATTATTTCCTTTAGTGTGGGTTTTGGTGGTTAGCTCAGTTTTCTTCTTTTTTTGAAGAAAAACGCTGCCTGACGATTTTATTTTCGGAAGATATTTTCCAAAGGCATGGAACTCCGGATTGGCAATGTTTTTTCCATAGCACTTAGGAGATATCATTCCATTGCTTTCTGACTTCCATCATCTCAGTTGAGAAGTCATATGTAAGTCTCAATGTTGTTCCTTTGAAGATAACAAACCCTTTTTACTTCCCTGCGGCTTGTCTTATTCTCCTTGTGTTTGGTTTCTATCAATTATTTTATTTATTTATTTTTTTGAGATTGAGTCTCACTTTATCACCCTCAGTAGAATGCCATGCTGTCACAGCTCACAGCAACCTCAAACTCTTGGGCTTAAATGATTCTCTTGCCTCAGCTTCCCAAGTAGGTAGGACTACAGGTGCCTGCCACTACACCCAGCTATTTTTTTGTTGCAGTTGTCATTGTTGTTTTAGCTGGCCCAGGCTGGTTTTGAACCTGTCAGCCTCTTTGCATGTGGCTGGCACTGTAACCATTGTGCTATGGGCATGGAGTCTCCATCAGTTTTACTATGAGGTGCATAGCTTATCTCTCTGAGGTGCTCCAGGTGCTCTAAGAGGCAGTTTAGGCTGAGTTTGGCTAGTTAAAACCCTTTTATGAATCTAGTGAAAGGCCTAGGATATTTGCAGCCCTACTTTCCCTTGAACTTTAATTTTTGTCTCCTTAGCTTATTGGTATTTCCAAAAGCCCATAGTTCTTACACTCAATTGCTGCTTTCTAAATGGCTCATGTCTTAAACAAAAAATGAAGGTATAAGGCTCATCTTCAGTGACAACTAACTTCCTTCCTTCCTTCTTCATCTCTCCCTCTTTCTCTCTCTCTTTCTCTTTCTTCTTTTCTTTCTTTCTTTCTTTTTCTTTTTTCTTTTTTTTTTGTTTAAGACAGAGTCTGACTTTATCACCACTGGTAGAGTACTGTAGTGTCACAGCTCACAGCAACTTCCAGCTCTTGGGCTTAGGTGATTCTCTTGCCTCAGCCTCCCGAGTAGCTGGGACTACAGGCACCTGCCACAACACCCAGCTTTTTTTTGTTGTTGCAGTTTGGCTGGGGCAGGGTTCGAACCCACCACCCTCAGAATATGGGGCCAGCACCCTACCCACTGAGACATAGTCACTACCCTCTTTTTTTTTTTGAAACAGAATCTCACTTGTCACCCTTAGTAGAGTGCCCTGGCATCACAGCTTACAGCAAACTCAAACTCTTGGGCTCAAGCAATTTTCTTGCCTCAGCCTCCTAAGTAGCTGGGACTACAGGCCCTTGCCCCAATGCCCAGTTACATTTAGAGATGGAGTCTCACTCTTGCTCAGGCTGATCTCAAACCTGTGAACTCAGGTAATCAACTCACCTCAGCCTCCCAGAGTGCTAGGATTACAGGCATGAGCCACCAGGCCCAGCCTCTTTATTTCATCATATTTTTGTTCTTGCTGCCCTGCTAGCTTTCTTTGCTTGATACTCCAAGCAAATGTGTATTTTTAAAATAATGGCTTGTCTAGTTTTTACAGATGTTCTCAGTGAGCAGGTATGCCTAATATAAGCTAGCCAGTCATTACTAGGAGACTTGAATAATTTTCAGCTATTTCTAAGTGTTTTATAGGTTTCTGTCCTATATAGATGCAGGAAAAAAATTAGTTTGTTCATCTTGTCAACATTTTATTACTGATTAAAAAAAAATCCATGCCCATAAAGAAAGCTTAGTGATTGGAGACATCAGGAACTGCAAAGATGTCGGTACAGGGATATATAAGAGGATTGGTTGAAAGTCTATTTAAGGAGCAGATCTTTCTCTTCTTCATCATGCAGACCTCTAAGATTGCCCTTCCTCCATCCTGGATGGAGACTGGAGGTTTGACCTTGGTAGCAAATTGAACTGGTTGTGTTCCAGACCTGGAAATATGAAAAGGATTACAAACCAAGGCAACTGACTGTAAAATTTCAAAACTCCAGAGATAAAAAGATCCCACGAACCTTCAGAAAAGGAAATATAAGTTATGGATGAAAGACAGAAAACAGAAATGACAGTGAAATGACAGTGAACAATAATCCTGAAGCTTGAAGACAATGGGGCAATGACTTCAAAAGTCTAAGGTAATATATAATTTTGAGCTTATCCTTTTATATCCTGATAAACTAATCAAGTATGCAAATGGAAGTGATATATTTCAGTCATCTGAGAGATATGACACACACTGTTTATTGGCTACTCAATAGCTTCCAAGTTCCCTTTTTTCTTTCTACCTTGTGCTATAGGCTGGAAAAGATTAATCGTTATTTCAGATAACCTTGAACTTAGAAGTCACCATGCAATCTCCGTTCTGGCTAGTGAAATACAAACCAAACTCTACCTTCTGATTTTTCTCTCTCCCTACTTCCCTCTCTTCTACCCTTCCCTTTCCGACCCTTCTTTTCTTGTTCCCTTGCTTTCTTTCATCTATCTATCCAACTGTCTACTCATGGTCCACTTTCATCTTATTTTTTCTTTTGATATTGGAGTGTTTTACTAGATTCCTCATTTAACGGACTTCCGGACTTCTGAAAGAGTAGAAAAATTTCCTTTTGTTTGTTTGTTTTAACTATGGGGAAAGGGTTGTGAATCCTCCAATTTTATGGTTATCTTTTGTCTTACAGGACCCTAAATGTTTTTCTTTCTTTTTTTTTCTTTTCCCTTCACTGGCAAATTGCCTAAGGATTATCTTCCTTCTGTAACCAAACTCAGGTTTTGCTCCTTGCAGCTGAAAAAGCCAGACTCAAGAGACAAGTGTTGGTGGAAGCAAAAGTAGATATATTCAAGAGCTAGCACCCTGAGGAGATGACAGACCAGTGTTCCAAACGCCATCTCAAATTCTTGAAGCTGGCTGAAGGGTTTTAAAGGGAAGAAATTTGGGGAACATATGTGGAGATCAGCATAGCTTATTCTGATGGTTATCTTGAGTAGTGGACTATTGGGTTGTCTATTTGGCGTCAGCTAGACTGTAACAGAATTGAAGGCTAAATACTTAGCATTTGTGTGTGGGGGACAAGGGGGATCCCTGAAAACTTGGTTTTATAGTAGTTGCTCAAGGCCAGTTCTTAGAATTCTTGTGTAAGCACACAATTAGGTATTATAAAAGAAAGTTCTTAGTTAGCTTTAAGATGAAATTACTGGTACTGTCATAATTTTTTTTTTTTGATTCCCTGGAGCTATGCATTTCAAAGACTGTCTCCTTAAATGTGGTCTATCCTTTAAATCACACCTGTCCCTTTATAGTGTGCCAATCCTTTTCAGTGGTGCCTGATCCTTTAAATAGCTACTATTTGAAATGCTTTCTTAGTAGTCTATACTTCAATCTTCTTAAATGCTTTTCCTAATTTTATAGTGTATAGTGAATGCAATCAGTTTAGAGGTCACCTTTAGGTTTTTTTTTTTTTTACGAGCCTCCTGCTTCTTTCTTCCATGCAGTTTTTCTTTGTTTTTCTCTTCTCTATGACTAGATAAGAAGGGAGGGCAGAGTAAGAGATCACACACTATGATTTAGTGATTTTTATTTTTTACTCACAGTTATTTTGCAGGTTTGGCATTCTCTGTATTAAAGTCACACTGAAGGCATCTTTTGGTATAGAAATTACTTCTTCTTCTAGTTGTTTTAAATAATTGGATGAGGAGATCCTAGGAGATATGTTGCTCTATAGCCATCCCTGTTGTCAGATACTGCAGACTTTTTCTTTACATGTGTGCTTGTGTATATGTATTATATGTATTCATTTAGATGATAAAAAATTCTTGAGAGGAAGGATCTAGCTGTTTTTTTCTTACTATTACATTGCCTTGTGTGTGCTAGGTGCTGAATGATTATCTTCTTCAATAATAATTTATCCGGAGTAAAGTGGTAACAATCTAGTAGTGTGTCTTGAGGATTGTTGATGTGGTCCTATTAGTTTTGAATTTATGATACTTTTTGAAGTTAAGGTAGAGAGACTGATTAGTATTTATCTTTTAGGGTATTCATGAAAATTAGTGAAAAGTTTGAATAATATTAATTTTTAAATATAGTATGATTACTTTCAAGTGTGGCAATGACCTTGGAGGCACTTTCTTTGTAATGAGATAATAATTTATAATTGTCATATTTTTTACTTTTGTGAATTTTTTGTCGTAATACTATCTGATTACAGTTTTTTTTTATCTTAAATAGGCTGTGTTCCTCACTAAAATATTTTTCACTTTGTTTTTCGTAGTTAAAAATAGATGTCATAGCTAGCAGAAGTAAATTTTAGCTCACCCTGCATCCAAGATATTGTGAATTCTACACAGAGATTAGTAACACTTATAAAAAAAAATTATTATTTTTATGAAGACTCTTAGAAAGTGAATTTCTCATTCACTGAATTTCTCATTCGCTGAATTTCTCATTACTCATTCTTCTTTTAGCTGTCCTCACTATCAGGAAATTCTTTATTATGTTCAACCAAGTCCTCTAAATTTCATTTAAAAACTGTTAAATCAAGCTAAAATTGGCCCAAGGATGCTGACAGGCCTCCTAACTACAACCCGACTCAGTATGTAAATGAACTAAAAACCTAACTTAGAAACAAATAATTGAATCTCAGTCTGTCACAGGTGGCCGACTATTCAAAACGTGTTCCAATGAGACAGACACAAACCATAACCAACTGGTCTATCTCTGTACCTCACTTCTGTTTTCTGTATATCATTTCCATTTCCCTGGCTATAAATATAACCTACATAAGTGGTGGGGAAGATCATTCTGAACCACAGTGCTGCCTGATTCTAGAATTGCAAATAAAACCCAATGAAGATCTATAAAAATAGATTTGGTATGATTTTTTTGTCTTTTAACACCTCCAATATAACCATTATTTCAGAAAGAAAATGACTTGAATTTTTGCTGGCTTTCTTCTCTGTGGACACATTTATAACTTTTAATCCTACTTCATTTTATGTAATTTAAAGCTACATAGTTTGTAAGTCAAGGATAATTTCTGGTCTATTTTTAAATATTTATTAGAATTATAGCCATTTTTATTCTATGAGAATATTTCATAGATAGAGACTTTATTCATAGTAACTGATGGGGGCTGGAGATGGTAAAGCCAGTCAACTGGTTGATTATTTGAATGGCATGCTATTTTTATACGAATGAGGAATGTGTGTATTTATTTTGTAAATATTTATTGGGTACATATCATGTGTCCCTGACTACACTTTTGAACAAATTGTTTCCCAGTGAAAGTCTTTTAAGAACATACTTTCAAAAGCAAATAATTTTTTTGAATAGTGAAAAGTGAAAGTCTTTTAAGAACATATTTTCAAAAGCAAATAATTTTTTGGACAAATTGTTTCCCAGTGAAAGTCTTTTAAGAACATACTTTCAAAAGCAAATAATGTTTTTGACTAGTAAATTAATTGTGGGAATGCGATTGCTTTCAAAATATTTGACATATTTTGTATTGCATAACAGTTTAAACTTTGTTTTACAGTTCTGTTTATGGTATTAAAAGTTCATGATTTGATAGATAAAATAAAGGAATATTTCAGTCACATTCTTATCAAAATTGTCATAACTTCTGATTTATTGAAATAGGACCTGTATTTTTGCAAAGGCTTTTTAACTGGTCTTATTTCTGTTTCTATTCTTTCCAACTGATAATAATTTTTCTACCTTAAAGCCTAACATTCAAGGCTGAGCTTGATTTTCTGGCATAGGACAAACAATTATAATACATAGGGAAAAGTAGAAAAGTAGTTGTAAGGAAAAATCTCAGATGTTTTCTAAAGATAGTCCTTTGTTTGTTGACTGGGATGATATGTGTGTAAGCTAAAATAAAATCTTTAGCCCCTTCAACTGACTGACTGGACCCTTTCTTGGCTAAAGCGACCTTAGAAGTACCTTAAGGCTGAGTTGCTGGCTCTGAGAAGGGAGGTCAGACATTCCTCCTAATGCCCCTTTCCCTTGGAGATATGCTTTGCAATTCATTAACAGGCTCAAAGCTATATAAGACAAAGCTTAAACCACACCAGCAGGCCATGAATTTATTCAGCAGATCATGTGAATTTTGGTAAATGCCTGGTAGGTAGCTTGTCTCCGAGTAACAGACATCCTTATCTTAAGTAAAAATATTCTAAGCCTTTAGACAAGGTTCATCTCTAACCAATTAGAAATCAGAGGATCTTTAAACCCATATATAACTGTAAGCCCCTCCTTTTTTTTTTTTTTTTTGAGACAGAGCCTCAAGCTATCCTCCTGGGTAGAGTGCTGTGGCATCACAGCTCAAAGCAGCCTCCAATTCCTGGGGTCAAGCGAGTCTCCTGCCTCAGCCTCCCAAGTAGCTGGGACCACAGGCACCCGCCACAACGCCTGGCTATTTTTTGGTTGCAGCCGTCATTGTTGTTTGGCAGGCCTGGGCTGGATTCGAACCCACCACCTTAGGTGTATGTGGCTGGTGCTTTAGCCACTTGAGCCACAGGCACTGAGCCAAGCCCCTCCTTTGAGATATACAACCTTTTGGGGCCAAACCACTGTTTGCCCTCCATGTATTGACTTGGAGTCTCATGTGTAATTCCTGTTTCCATGAATGTATGAAACCAAACTGTAACTCAGCTACTGTCATGGGCATATTTTCTCAGGACCTTCTGAGGCCATGTGCTCTGGGCTAGTTATACATGTTTAGGTCAGAACAAACCTCTTTGATTATTTTATAGAGTTTGGATATTTTTCCATTAACAAGTATGAGGGTGCTGGGTCCCAGAAGTCAGAGAGAACTCTGAATTGTTCTAATAAGAAAAGAACAGAAGGGCTTGGTGCCTGCTGCTCAGTGGTTAGGGTGCCGGCCACATGCACCAGGGCTAGTGGGTTTGGACCTGGCTAGGGCCTGCTAAACAACAACAAAAATAGCCAGCGTTTTGGTGGGTGCCTGTAGTCCCAGGTATTAGGAGGCTGAGGCAAGAGAAGCGCTTAAGTCCAAGAGTTTGAGGTTGCTGTGAGCTGTGATGAGCTGTGCTGTGAGCTGTGACAGCACTCTATAGAGGGTGACATAGTGAGACTCTGTCTGAAAAAAAAAAAAAGAAAAAGAAAAGAACAGAACAGCAGGTTGGTAGTGATGGAGTTAAAAAAATGTTACCCTTAATGATGACACCTTGGCATTTGAGAAAACACTGTTCATTTTTTTTTTTTTTTGGAGTTTTTGGCCAGGGCTGGATTTGAACCTGCCACTTCTGGCATATGGGGCCGGTGCCCTACTCCTTTGAGCCACGGGCACCACCCAACACCGTTTATTTTTGCCCTTCTCCCCGAAGCAGGCTGTAAAAGAATTCTCTGACCTTTCTCTGAATGGCTTTCATTTCCTGGTATCCTCCCTCATTCTGGAGGAAAGAAATATCTTTATCTCTGACAACCTGGGACATAGGGAAGAGTCTGACAAAACAGGTCTTGCTAAATTCTGAATTACTTTAAATGATAAATTATTACCATTAGATCACATCCCTTGTTAAGTAAAAATGAGTGACTGAGCCAACAACTCAATCAATCCAGGCTTAGTCTACGCCTTGGAAAAATACAAATTGTGGAAAAGGTCTCTGATTTGTGTTCTCTAAAGAGGTTTTTAAGAAACTTAATATTTATACATTTCTTAAAAAGGGGTAAAGGCCATGCAGAAAGGGGGGAGCCAAATGGAAGAATGATCGATCTCGTCTCTGCTCTGCAAATGGGAAGATAAACGTTATTGGTGTAAAATCTAACAGATTTTAGTTTGTGGAGCTAATCTTGGATTGTAGATCTAAAATTACAGTTGACATGTCCTTCTTTGATGGGAGGATATATCATATACTTTGAAAAGTGTGAAAGTAAGCAAAGAACAATTTGCGAGGACCTACATGCAGAGGTCCCTGAGGCCTTTTGCCTTCCTGTGGGGTCTGGCTATTGTATAATGCTCTGATATGAGGTCGTGAAGTGCCAGTTACTCCCCTGGAAAGGCAATATTGTGACTCAGTCTCCCCGCTTAACTTCCCCTTTGCCATAGTGAGTTTGGAGGTATTGAGACTTTTATTTTTCTTTATACACTTTTGTCCAATGTACTTCTCCACAGGTACCCAATCCTTCATCACTCTTAATTTTCCTGTTTCTTTGGGTCTTTATTTCTGAAGGGTCCTGTGTCTTATAAAACTTATATTAAATACATTTACAAGCTTTTCTCTTGTTGATCTGTTTTTCGTAATAGAGGCCTCAATCATGAATGTTGCAATGAATGAGAAAATTCTTCTTCTGGGGAGACTATGGGTGGGTGGGGGGAGCAATCATTCCAGAACCAGAGGATGGAGAAGCTCTGAGGAGAAAAGGTTGACAAGAGGGTGAGGGTGAAAGTCATCAAAGAATACTCTTGAGAGGAAGCAGAGATGTCAAATGAAGCTTTTTATGAAGCTTTGCCTCTTAGTGTGAGTTGTATTCCTCTGTCTTCCTGTAGAAAAATATTTGAATTATTTGCTACTGTTACATAGAATTGGATTTACTTTTAGGGAATGGCTGTATCCTGCTTTAAACCAGGAACAAGAATAAAGATTGCCCACAGGCTTATTCTATTTAAATTTTGATCTCAATGTACTCCACATGCAAATCTGAGTGTGTGTGTGTGTGTGTGTGTGTGTGTGTGTGTGCATGTGCATGCATGTGCCATGCACACATAGAGGAATGCAGAAGAAGAATTTGGTGTCTTGCCTTTTGACTTCCCTCTTGTATTCTTATAGATATTTCTATTCTGAGATCTTGATGACCTAGTAGCCATAAGTGGTTAAGGAGAAGAAGATGATAAAGGCTATTTGTAAACTTTTTAAGGTCTGTGGACCATCATTGTCCTAAGAACAAGAGCCTCTTTGGTCTGCAGCTGATTTGGAATCTGCTTTTAGAATTGGTGCCAGGATATCTAAGACACAGTGAGATATGTGGGTCTGGACAAGAGCTAGAGAGAGGGCAAAAGACTAGACTTGGAAGTCATAAAAACGGAGGTGAGAGGCATGGCAGAAAGAAGAGCGCTCACAGAACAATGAGCATTGTACATAACTAAGGTCAGACTTAGGAGGAGGCTGTGCCCTTAGGATGTGTGATTTGGGTGTGATAGGGCAAGGCTCTGGCCAAAAAAATCGGTTCTCCATGTGCTGGTTGCTACTTGAAGTCCCACTCTTGGGCCTTTCTCCATTCGTTTAGGTGAAGCTTTGCAGCTTCTGCTTTCATCTTATGGTACAAGCACAGCATCTTACATAGCAGTTGGTAAATTGCTAAAATCCAGATACCTGGGGAGGGGAATAAGGATGCCAGATAAAATACAAATATTGCATGGGCTATATACCTACATTAAAACATTATCAATTATTATTTGAAATTTAAACTTAATTGACTGTCCTGTATTTTTGTTAAAACTGACAACCTTGCCTAGAAAGTCTCCACAATGTCAGCAGATGTTAGTCATTTAAAAATGAGTGTAAATTAATTTGCTAGAACTTTTTCCCTCTTGAAAACAGGTTTTTATGGGGAAGGGTAGGTCTGTGAGCCAAGTGTGGGCAAAATAAAAGTAAGGACAATGGTTTCCAGAACAATCTACAATGAAGAAAGAATAAAGATAAATAACCAAGAGCAGGAGGGGTCCGAAGTGGTGGTGATGGAGGTGTGTGTTAGTGATGAAAGGTACCAACACAAACTGGGGCGGGGAGAAGGTGACAGTCATCATCGTATGAGTTTAGGAAATACGACTGTCCCAATATTACCAGATTATTAAGAGGGAGGAAGGAAGGGCAAGAACAAGGAAGGCTGGACTTGTTTGCTCTCCAGCTCAGATATTATCCAAAAGGTGATGAGTAGCATTTTAGGGTGTTGAGGAGACACATGGTGTGGCCAGACTTGTGGCAGAATAGGGGGTGGCAGGGCACCATCAAAACCTACCATCATTTCTTTCCAGACCTCAGCATTGATCTGGGGGATCCCTTATGAAACCTCAATTACATAAGTTACCTGGGGACTTTCATGACTCTGTTATTCTCACCTTCCTCATGTACAAAGCAAAATATCCTGCTACTATTGTTCTGGGAATGTCTGGCCCCAGAATATTTGTCTGCAGACTAAGCATTGTGAGTTTACTGTTTGTCCACAGCTTTGAAGCACCTTTTGTTAGCTTCTCCACGACTGTTTGTTTTGCTGAAGTATGTGCCAGTGAGTGCATCATTCACTAATCACAGCTCTCTCTGGCAGTAACACAATATTGTTATATAATGTACAAATACAGTCATCTGAACACAGGGAGTGGTAAGAGGATACACAGGGTAAAGTAGTGTTGAGAAGGCAGGAAAATAATTTGTAATTGGGACTGGAATTCACACATAAAATCTTTCATTTTCCTTTTTTTATGAGGTCCCCCCCATAGACATCTTATAGGAGCTTTCTAGGCTGGCTGGTACCTCTTTTTGAAAAGTTATTTTCTTTTTTTTTTGAGACAGAGCCTCAAGTTGTCAGCCTGGATAGAGTGCTCTGGCATCACAGCTCACAGCAACCTCTAACTCCTGGGCTCAAGCGATTCTCTTGCCTCTGCCACCCAAGTAGCTGGGACTACAGGTGTCCACCACAATGCCTGGCTATTTTTTGGTTGTAGTTGTCATTATTGTTTGGTGGGCCCAGGCTGGATTCAACCCACCTGCTCAGGTGTGTGTGGCTGGCACCTTAGCTGCTTGAGCCACAGGCGCTGAGCTGAAAAGTTATTTTCTTAGAAAATAAAACATAAGTCACATACGAGAACATCTTCGTTGAAAAATGTAAACAATGCAAAAGTATACAGAAAAAAGGTAACAGTACCTACCCACCCCCCGCCCCCCAGGCCTACTCCAATCTTCAGAGAAAATATTGACAAATGGCTTTCAGACATTTCCTTCTGTGTCAAAATAATATTTATATACACACAAATACATACATGTACATTTACATAAACAAGGAAATATTGGGTGTATTAGTTTGTTATTTGTGTTTTCATTAAACCATATTTTTGGGAAAGAGTTCCATGTCAGTACATGTAGGTTGATCTCATATATTTTTACTGTACATTATTTTACATTGTGGTAGATATTTGAGTTGTTTCTAATTTTTCATGGTTATAAATGAAACTAATGATTGTTCACCCATTTTTGTGCATTTATGCCAAAATTTCTATAGGGCAGATTTCTGGAAATAATTATTCCCTTTTCACTATTCAGTTAAATAATGAAAGCTCTGGTTTGGAATCAATTCAGGGCTTTGGTTTTAGTTGTTGAGTGGGTAGCCGTGGCTCCTGCATTTGACCCTGGCGCTTACAGCCTCTTTCTGTCTCACAGGCTGGTGTGCACCACTGTGGATTTACCCAGGTGGGCATGTCATGTAAATGCCGAGGGCAGTCAGATACCTAAGGCTGTTCCAGAAGGTAATGAATGAGTTATGTGTCCAAAGAGATGTTAAAGAAGAATCTGGATATTGTAGAGACACAAATATCAACAATATCCATCAATGGTTGGATTTAGAGATCTTTAAACTCCTTTGGACTTTGAAAATGGTGGTTGGAAAATGGCAATGCATATCATTTTCAGGGAAGGTAGGAAGAAGCTCTTGAATTCGAGGCCCTTAGGCTGAAAACTGCCTTCACTGAGTTTTATTTGGTCCATCCAAGGCTTATCTTAAAAAAAGATTAATTATTAAACATTAAAAATCTAGAAAATGACAGATGAAAATATCCCTACCAGTCTTCTCCAAAGAATTTAGACAAATTGACTGTCCTGGGGCCTCTAAATGTCTTTGTAGAAGTAAAGAATAATTTCTCTACGTCTAATTCATCAACAGAATAATTAATATGCAGTCTGTCTGATTTACTCATTTATGTTTCAGCATAGTCCCTGAAGGAATCTGGGTGTGGATACTTATTATGGGGCCAAAGCCTAATAGAGAGCTTAAGGATTTCCTTAACACACTGAGAAGGCAGTTCTGTAATATGAGTCAGTCTTTGAATGAGGGCAAAGCTCAGATGATTAGCAGGGTAGGGTAGTGATGAGTCTGTGACATGTTATTTGGCTAAAATGTCTGAAGATGGCATTTTCTTTTCTCAGAGAGGGATCAACAAACACAGACAGTAAGGTTCTGGTTTTATGCTTCTTTTATTATGATAAAAGAAAATCTATCAAAGAAGCTATAGCTTATTACATCTAAGCAGAGGGCAGTTGAATGAACCTAGGTTGCTGCAGTTCAATGTAAGATGTATATATTTAAATATGCAAATAGGAATTTCAGCTATTATATCCTTGTGGATTACTTTTTTTTTTCCTTTAATATTCCTTTTGCCTTCAGGTACTTTTTACTAAAAGCTATATTATGACTCTGCATTCAGATATACTTTTATTGATCATGAAATTATTATATTCCTAAATTGCAGTTTTATGTCTCTAAATAGTTTAGTAGATACAGAGCAAGGTGTTACCTCCAAGGGTCCACCTTTTGATCCATGTAGCTGTCTAGTATGGCCCAGACACTCGGAGGTTTTAGGATGAGACTCTTCTCTCTGACCACTAGAGGCCCTGCTTTCCTCTTCATCTCTTGATTCTAGCCTCCCAACTCTGTAAAAAGGATTTTCTCCATTGCTTTTATTAGATACAAACGATATAGATATATTTACTATTTTCTTTCCCAAGGAAATATTGGAACTGTTCCAAATTTTGATAAATTTCAATACATAATCTTTTTTTTCCTTTTTTTTAGAGACAGGGTCTCACTCTGTTGCCTAGGGTGAAGTGCAGTGGCATGATCATAGCTCATGGCAGCCTTATGCTCCAAGCTCAAGTGATCTCGCCTCAGCCTCCCAAAGTGCTAAGATGATAGGCATTAACCACTGCTTCCAGCCATACATTTTTTAAAAATGCATTATGCATTTGATCTTTTACCTAAGACCTTTTTACCTAACTCAAGTATTTTGTTTTTTTCTAGAAATTTCATAGTTTTAGGTTTTTTAGTTCTATGATCCATTTTGAGTTACTTTTTATATGCAGCACAAGATATTGACCAAAGTTCTTTCTTTTATATCATACGAATGCCAGTTTGTTCCAGCACATTTGTTGAAAAGACTATCCTGTCTCCACTAAGTTGTCTTTCGTTTTTGTCCACATTGAGTGGCTCTATTTATGGACATTCCATTATTTCCTGTTGATCTATTTGCATACTGCCTTGCTTACTGTAGCTTCATATAATAATTAGTGTTAAAGTCAGAAATCAAGTAGTGTCAAGTGCTCCAAATTTATTCTTTTCTTTTCTTCTTTCAAGGTTGTTTGGCAATTACAGGTCCTTTATATTCCTCATACATTTTAGAATCAACTTTTAATTTCTCCAAAAAATACGCTGGGATTTGATTAGTATAGTATTGAAACAACAGGTCAATTTGGAGAATTTAAATCACAACAATATTGAGTGCTCGAACCTAAGAAATAGTACACTTTTTGGTTTTTTTAGATCTTTAATTTCTCTTAGCAGTATTTAGTAGTTCTCAGTGTATAGCATTTACCCATCTTATATCAGATTTGTCCTGAGGGTTTCGTAATTTTGGTCATCATTACACATGGTAGTTTAAAAATTTTTTAATTTTCTCTTATTTATATCATGTATATAGAAATACAATCATTTGTTCTAGTAAGTTTTATGTGGACTTCAAAATTTTCTACATAGAAAATCCTGTTGTCTAAGGATAAAGCTTTACTTCTCCCATTCCAACCTGTTGTCTTTTATTTCTCTTTTCCCTTATTTCAGCTAGCGTGAACTAAAAATAAAATCTTAAGCCTCCACTGAGTGCATGGGGCCCCCTCTTAGCCAAGGGAACCCAAAAGAAACTTTATTTATTTATTTTTATTTTTTTGCAGTTTTTGGCCGGGGCTGGGTTTGAACCCACCACCTCTGGTGTATGGGGCCAGCACCCTACTCCTTGAGCCACAGGTGCTGCCTTTTTATTTATTTTTATTGTTGGGGATTCATTGAGGGTACAAGAAACCAGGTTACACTGATTGCATTTGTTAGGTACAGTCCCTCTTCCCCAAGAAACTTTAAAACTGAGTTCCTAGCTATGATGGGGTGGGAGGTTGGATGTGCCTTTTTTATACCCTCTCCCTTGCTAATCACCAGCAAGCTTTTTTCCCTAACTGCTAAACAGAAATGAATTTCCAAGACCAGGATCCAGAGTAGCATTCTTTTCCAATAAGAAAACACCAACCTTGGAGTGGTTTAAACAGGCTATGAAGCATGATTGCCCTTTGGCTAAGTGGGCTGTTTTTTTTTTTTTTCTCCCTCCTTCTTCCTAATTTCTATCTTAGTTTAACATAATTTTGGACTTTTGCCTTTGTCCATGTGGTCTGGAGTGAACCAGACCTAGCTTAAGGTGACTGATTAACTTAGTTTACTTTTTAACACATGGTTATTTTTTTATATGACAATTGCTCAGAATCTGCCCCAATGTTAGATTTTTATAATAGTTTGTTTAATATTAGGGTTATGTTTGGTTTTAAAATTGCTGGACTTCAATAATAAAAATTGTTTCATGCTAAAGGAAACCAAAAATAATTCACCCCCAAGTATATACTTCTTTGATGGATTTTATTTTTTTTATAGGATGAAAGTTTTATTTATGTATTTATTTTTCAGGCATTCCCAACAAATCAATCAAAGAATGAAAGTTTTAAAGAGTGGGCCTGGGCACCTTTACCATCTAGAGTGAGGACAAGGTGAAGGCCTCTAACTCATGTCCACTCAGCCTTTATTACAATGTTTTCAATTAATCACCAATTCAATTAAAACTAACCCCATATATCATTGTCCTGCTTTACTGCATGTTTCCTACCACACTATCTCCTAACTTCCTTAACCTACACTTAATCATTCATATACTATTACTCGTTTGTTCTTTACTACTTTAAAATAAATTGAACAAGGAAGAAAGTCCGGAAGCAGGATGTTAAGGTCAACCCCCATCAAACCGAACACATCAATTCCTAGAGAGGTTGTTAACTCTCCTGGAAACTTGTGGGCAGACAGACTGATGCACTTATCTCCCAAGAGGCCATTCCTCTCTCTCTCTTTATTTATTTATTTATTTTTTTATACAGTCTCATTTTGTTGCCCTCTGTAGAAGTACACTCTACTGTGGAGTCATAGCTCTTGGGCTCAAGTGATTCTCTTGTCTCAGCCTCCCAAGTAGCTGGGACTACAGGGGCCTGCCACAATGCCCGGCTATTTTTAGGGACTCTTGCTCAGGCAGGTCTCCAACTCCTGTGCTCAGGGAATCCACCTGCCTTGGCCTCCTGGACTGCTAGGATTATAGGCGTGAACCACTGCACCCAGCCTTAAGATGTTTTTGAGGACGTTGTTTTTAGTGTGTCTCATTTGTCCACATCTAAAACATTTTCCTAAAAAATTAGTTACAGGATTACCCATTCTAATCCCTGTCATCACTTGAGCCATTATAGCTGTATGCATAATTCCTCCCACTCCCTCACATGCCTTGATGTAACTAGTGATAAAATCCTTCCTGGAGGAATTTTTCCTTTAATAGGATGAATGGCAGCCCGGCATTCGGATTAGCTTGTACATATGCCATTAATTCAATGATAATTTTTTTATCATCTGCATCTGTTATAGATTTTTCAACTGCATCTTGTAGATGAGCAGTGAAGTCTGGATAAGGTTCATTAGTTCTTTGTTTGAACCTGCCACCTCCGGCATATGCAGCCAGCGCCCTACTCCTTTGAGCCATAGGCGCTGCCCTCATTCTGGATCTTACTCCATGCTTTAAGGCAGCAGTTTCTGAGTTGTTCAATGGCCTCATTATGCCAAAGCATCTGTTGTAGAGTTTCAGCCCAATTACCGGTGCCTACCAGCTGATCAGCATCAATATTTATATTAGCTTGTCAATTCAGCCACACCCTTTTATCTACGGCATTGACTCACCAATTTCTAAATTGTAAATATTGTGATTTACTGAAAGTTACCTTAGCAAGAATTACCCGATCAAAGGGAACCAATCTCGTATCCTCCACAATGGATTGCAGAGTAGTTTGAACAAAAGGAGAATTTGGCCCATACTACTGCACAGCTCCCTTTAAATCTTTCAGAAGTTCTAATGGAAAACTTTCCTGCTCACCTGCCTGCTATATCACCTGTGGTTCCACCTGAAGTATTACAGGAACCTGCCACGCATCCAAATGCCCTCTGCCCCTCGCTTGTTCTACTGCTCTACTTAATAAGCCCTTGATGGCTGGGGAATGTAGATGTTAATGGGCTACTAGCTGGCACCGGAGGTCTGTTCCTTGTAGTAACAGAGGCTACTGGTGGAGCCTGCAAGCCCTGTGCCCTCGGTTCTCCAACTAAGGAAGCTGGTGGAGGATAATGGTATAGTGAGGGTACAAATGGCTGAGACAGCTGTGGTATTGGTACAGGATTTTGAGACTGTGATGGCAAAACAGCCATATGAACCGTAACTGGCGGTGTCTGTACAGGGATTGGAGGAGGCACAACTGAAAATGAAACCAGTGTAGATGTGGTTGGTCTCCACTTCAGATATACTGGAGTCTGCCCTGAAGGCTCCCCCTGAGCCAGTGATGCGCTCTGCTTTAGAAGACGTTTTCGGGAGTCACTAGTCCTCAAAACCTCTCGAGAATTCACACCCTCTGGCATTCCTTCACCAAGGCAAAGGTAAACCACATGGGGTGCCAAATGTAGGGGTCCAGCCTCCACACAGCTTGTGGGTATCCCCAATGCACGCTGCCCAGCTGATGGTCCCTTGGTGGTCGCCAAAGCATGTTGCTGGACCAGTGGGCCCATCTGCCCGAGAATCTCCTCTAGCTTGGGGACCAGGAATTCATAATTTTCATTCAATCCATTCCAAGGCATGAATTGCTTTCTCTGGTTGTACACAAAGTTGTCCCAACAGTATTCAAATTCTATAACCGACATGGTATCCATGGTTGCCCCTTCCTGATATATCCTGCGAAGTCCCCTATGCATTTCTGGGTCCGGTGGTACTAGAGGCGGGCAGCAAAAATGGTCAGGCTCATATTTCTGTATTTAGCCAGAAAATTAGCCACAAGATCTGCACAGTCAGTGCAGGGACTCCAGGACATGTACTGGGTGACTTGGTAGTGGAGGTCAGGGGACAGCACCTCCTGGAACCAAGTGAGGAAGCATACTTCTGCATGCAAGGAGCCTTGGGAGGGCGCTGGTTTCCAAAGACTCCTTTGTGGATGGTGACAGGTGACTTGGTTGTTTCCACCTCAAAGCCCAGCCAGGTGCTTTTCTCATAAGCCCGCAGCCGGTTCTGAAAGTGAATGTTGAATTCTTTTTGACTCATCCTATCCAAAGGGCTTCTGAGAATCTCCTCCAGCTTGAGGACCAGGAACTCATAATTTTCATTCAGTCCATTCCAAGGCACGAATTGCTTTCTCTGGTTGTACACAAAGTTGTCCCAACAGTATTCAAATTCTTCATAACCCACGATGTGCAGCTGGACCCCTTCCTGATCCATCCTGAGAAGCCCCTGCTGGTAATCTGATTCCCAGAAGCAGTTGAGGTGGGTAGTGAAGATGGTCAGGGTCACCCTTCTGTGCATGGCCAGAAAGTGAACAATAAGATTTGCACAGTTGGCACAGGGACTCCTGGATACATACCAGGTGGCCTGGGAGTGGTGGTCGGGGGGCAGTACCTCCTGGATTCAAGTCATGAAACATACTTCTGCATGGCAAGGAGTCTTGAGAGGGCCCTGGTTTCGAAAGACCTCTCTGTGGAAGAAGACAGCTGGGTATTTTGTTTCCACCTCAAAGCACAGCCAGATGCTGTTCTGATCAGAGGGGCAGGGTACTTTTTCAAAGTTTTGGTAGAATGTCTTTGTATACATTCAGGGTCTCTGATTGGTAGATTCATGCTGCAGCCTCCTCAGCAGGATTGTCTCTTCCTTGCTCTTTGTCTACTATTCTTTGATAGATTTTGAGATGGCTATTCAGAGGGTCTAGAGACAGGAATAGACCTGAAAAGCGGCCTTTTGTGGAGGAGATTTGCATCTGCAGAGGAAATAGAGTGAAGAAATCAGTAGGTTAGGCTTCTGTTGGGATCCCCTTCATCTACCTAGGAAAGATAAACTCAAGGGGAGAGACTGAGAATCTCACATCCTGGAAGGTCTGACAGAGAAACTTTTACGCAGGCCCCATGTGAGGCTTCATCTGCACATTAGGAGAGCCTTTGCTTGCCACTATTTCCTCCCTTCCTGTTCCCAAATCCTGTTATGCCACCTACCTGCTGGGGAGTCCAGAGAGACCTGGCCCCAGGCCATTGCTCTTTGAGCTCAATCATCTCCCCCTCTCCCAGGTGGGTGCCCTTGCTTACACCTTTAATCCCAGCACTGTGGGAGGTGGAGGCAGGTGAAATGATTGAGCTCAGGAGTTCGAGACCAGTCTGAGCAAAAATGGAAACTAACGGGCACTGTAGCCCGTGCCTGTAGTCCCAGCTACTTGGGAGGCTGAGGCAAGAGGATTGTTCAAGCCCAAGAGTTTGAGGGTGCTGGGAGCAATGATGATGCCATGGCATTCTATCAAGGGTGACAGAGTGAGACTCTGCCAAAAAAAAAAAAAAAAAAAATCATTTTCCCTGAAATGCACTTAAACTCACTCACTTCTATAGCCTCCTTCTCTCAGTGACAAGGATATGTTAAGTGTCCACCATCTGCTCCTTCTAGTTCATATTTAGTATGACCTGCATGTACACGTGCACACTTAATCAGTCTGTTAGGCTCTTCTCTCATTAATCTGTCTTTTGTCAGGGGCATGGGTTGTGGGTGGCTCTTTATGACAGGGAGGAGAGGAATCCCCTCCTTTCTGCCCCTTCTGTCCTTTTAGCTGGAGTCTGGCCTCACTTGTTTTTAGAGACTCTGAAGAGCAGCTTATCACCGAAAAAACAAAACAGACCTTTCAACCTCTTTTTCCTCCTCTTTATTCCTGTTGGTCTCTAAAGGAAAGGGCATCAAACTAAAAGAATCATTGGCCCGAGGGAGTGCCCATTTCTGAGAGCTGTCCTGTGATTTGGATGAGGCTTGCAGGGGAGGGTTTGTTGAATCTGAGAATTTCTTTTCTTTGCAAGGCCCTGAACCATTGACTGTCTACCTTGCGGCACCGATGTGAGAACAGAAAAATAGCTCAGAACAACCTGAGCTGTGTGAGGGATGCAAAATTGATGAGGAGCCGGGAGAGCTGAGCAGGAGACTGCAGCCACACCCCGCCCTCATTGTTTCAAGTCATTTTGTTCCCAACTAGCTGCCTCACCCATTCATTATCTTCAGGAAATCTGGGATACAAGGAAGGATGTGCAGCCAATCAGTAGTTTATGTAACTTCAGTGCAAATTAGTTTGGGGAAACAACTTAGGAACTTCCTCTTCTTTTCCTTTAAAAACCTACTTATAACTGCTGCTAATTGGAGCATATATTCAGGGCAACTTGAATCTAGGGTTGCCCCTGGGTTACAGTTCTCAAACTTGGCCCCAATAAACTCTACTTACATTTAAGTTTGGCTCAGTGTTTTTCTTTGAGTTGACATATTGATGCTGTGCTAAACATTTGAAAGAGGAAAGAAACTTCCTATATACAGTTGACTTTTGAACAACACAGGGCCTAGGGGCACCAAACCCCCTGCAGTAG
Organism: Otolemur garnettii; assembly: GCF_000181295.1. NCBI lineage: Eukaryota > Metazoa > Chordata > Mammalia > Primates > Galagidae > Otolemur > Otolemur garnettii. Next base: position 21,578,551 of record NW_003852411.1, read on the forward strand.
AGAACATATGCATAACTTCTGACTTTTTCCAAACTTAACTAATGAACAGCCTACTGTTGACTGGAAGCCTTACTAATACAAATTTTGAGACAGACTATGTTATGTTTATTTCACTTCCAAGAAACACAGTTGACAGCATCCTTTTTTTTTTTTTTGAGACAGAGCCTCAAGCTATCCCCCTGTCAAGCTATCCCCCTGTGTAGAGTGCCGTGGCATCACAGCTTACAGCAACCTCAAGCGAGTCTCCTGCCTCAGCCTCCCAAGTAGCTGGGACCACAGGCACCTGGCACAACGCCCAGCTATTTTTTGGTTGCAGCCGTCATTGTTGTTTTTGGCAGGCCTGGGCTGGATTCGAACCCACCACCTTAGGTGTATGTGGCTGGCGCCTTAGCCACTTGAGCCACAGGCGCCAAGCCAACAGCATCCTTTCTAATTCACCTGTACAAGTTTCAACTGGATCAGCTTACCCGTGGTGTGGCTGGGAGGGCTTCATTCATTTCCTCTGTGTAGATTTTACATTTCTTGATTTTTGTGTATCTCAAAACTTTCATCCTGATCCATGTATCGTAAACAGTTAATGAACATGGATCTTGTATGTTATATGTATTACATACCGAATTCTTACAATAAAGTACACTGGAAAAAGAAAATTTTACTAAAATATCATAAGGAAGAGAAAATATATTTACTATCCAGTAAGCGGGAGTGGATTATCATGAAGGGTTTCATCCTTGTCATTTTCACGTTGAGGAGGCTCAGGAGGAGGGGAAGGGAAGGGGTGGTCTTGCTGTCTCAGGGGCAGCAGAGGCAGAAGGTGTGGGGAAGTAGAAGGAGAGATAAGTGACATAGGGACACTCAGTATAAAATTATAGAAATACATAATAATTTCTATCTGAATTGTTTGCTTTTTCATTTCTCTAAAAATGTTTCTATATAATATCAATCCTTCTTCCACCATTTACTTTTATATTTATTTATTTATTTATTTATTTGAGATAGTGTCTTACTATGTTGCCCTCAGTAGAGTGCTGTGGCATCACAGCTCACAGCAACCTCCAATTCTTAGACTTAAGTGATTCTCTTGCCTCAGCCTCCCAAGTTTTCTCTAGCAGAAATGTATTGTTTCAGGCCTGCTGGCTCTCACAGCTTTTTTTTTTTTTTTGAGCATATATATCATCTTCGATGGTGTAATCATTCCAGACTTTCATGATGTCCTCTTTGTTGGGAGTTTTCTTACAGTGTTGACAATCCTGTCCATAGAGTATTGTGTGTCATGAGCCTTAAAGGTTCTTACAAGCCTGTGATCTAGAGGACAAACTAGAGACATTGTGTTTAGGGAAAAGTAGACCACTTTGACACCTTTGATGTTGAACTTGGAGGAGCTAAGGAAATTTTACCCCCAAATATGAGTCCCTGGTATAAAGAATGTTTTGAATTGAAGCTCATTCAAGGTCAAGAAGTACTGGAGTTTATCTGTATAAACTGGACTGGCCTGATTAGTACATCAAAGAGGATCATTGACTCCCCTTCTCCCTTCCTGTTATCTCAAAATATTTCAGAACCTAGGATCAGGAATATAGTTGGACCAGGCCCAAATCATTTCTGTCATAAAGGTTAATCTACAAGTCAATTGATTTCTTGCTCATCCTTCATCCTCCCCAGCAACCGTTTATGCCCTGTACTCCTCCATTTCCCCTCTGAAAGGCCTGTATAAAGCTGTCTGAACTTCATAGGAAAATTGGGTTATTATTTTGTGATTTCTTCCTGTGAGCACAGTAAATAAATCTTTTCTCTTATTAATCTGCCTTAGTTGTGAGTTGATCTTTCAGTGAACTTTGAGGGGGAAGGGAAAGGGCAAGTTTCCCCTCATGCCTACACACTCATGTGGTTCTGGGTGACCAGTGCCATTGTACGATATAGAAAGAACTTTGAAAGGCCGTCTCCTGCTGGCAAGATACTTTCTAATTCAGGGACAAAGCAGTGATGGCATCGATTCAGAAAAAAAGGTTCTTATTGTCCAGACTTTTTTATCCAAACAAAAGACTAGCAGCTGGTATTTATCTTTTCTCTTCAAGGCTAGGGGGCTAGCAGCTTCATAAATAGGGCAATCCTGATCATAAACCCAACTGCATTTTTATAAAACGGTAGGGTTAGCCTACCACTTCCTACCTTAAACCCTGGTACTCACTTCTCTTCCCTACTAATAAATGTCCTCTGTGGCACTTGTTTTCCTCCCAGGATAGGGCACTTTTATCTGTGATAAAAACTGGTTCAGGTAGATATCTATTGTTGTCAATGATTTTATCAATAGCATCTGGGAACTCGTACACTGCCTCTTGGTCAGCAGAAGCTGCTTCTCCTGCTATCTTGACATTTTTCAAGCCAAACCTCTATCTAAAATTATCAAACCATCCTTTGCAAGCATTAAATTCCCCAGTGTTAGATCCTTCATCTTCCTTTTTTTTTTAAGTTGTCCTATAATGAATGACTTCACTTTTTCTCACATCATAGTGGAGTCTATAGGCACATATTTCTTACAATAATCCTGCACTCACATAAAAGCTACATTTTTATATGACATTAAAAGGTTTATTTTACAAAAAGTGTAAAATGTTCCTGTCTGCTGGCATAGTTGCAGTAATGGCTTCACGAATTTCCTTTCCTTTTCTTATCATGGTTCTTAGGCTGGATTTATTCATCCTGAAATGGTGGGCAGCTGCAGCCGCAGACCTCAGTCTGTGGTACATATCACCCAATTCAACTTTTCATTGCAGCGTTATTACTTTTCTCTGCTTCTTGTGAACTCTAGGAGCACTAGTGGCATTTTGTATGAGTCCCATGGCATTATTTAAGGTGAATACACAAGTTTGGATAAATCAGATGTGACAACTCTTTTAGTAGAAAATACTGGGGCAGGTGAACTTAATTTGAGTTTTTGTTTGGCTTTCCTATTGCCTTCAACTAGAAGCCATGGTGCCATTTCTGGCTAGCCAACTTGTTGGGCTGATAACAGTGGAACTCTTGGGGAAAGTTATAGAGTTGTTTCTGAACCTCAGCACTATTGACATTTTGAGCCAGATAATTCTTTGCTTTGGTGGACGGTGCTCTGTGTTACAGGATGGTTAGCAGAATCCTTGGTCTCTACCCCTAAGATGCCAATAGCATGCCCTCTCTACTTGCAATGACCAAAAATGTCTTCAGATTTTGCCGAAAGTCCCCTGGAGGCATTAATTATCTCTCTTAGAAAACCACTGTCCTGGAGTCATGCAGGAGAAGTCTAATGACTCTTTACCCACGTAATACTGCTTGTTTATATCAAGTATCCCCCAAAGACGAACTTAGTGACAATATTTCAGGACACATTAATGTTTTCCTACATATAAAGGCATATTTTGGGACCTGCTTTTCCATATACAATGGCTTACTGCTTGAGTTTCTTTACCATTTTCTCATCAATGTCATTCACCATTTCATTTGTAAGTGGCAGGATACATGATTCTAGAAAGGAAATGAAGGGAAAAATATTGAAAAAGACAAAATGAGAACTATATAATGACATATGATGGAATTTATTTAGTATTTATAACTATACACCTAACCATTTTTGTATCAAGAAGAGCTGTCTTTAATATCTTCAGCAAAATAACAGTTTACAGAAAGAAAGACCCAGACCTCTTCTGGGAAGGGCAAAGTTCTGCAGTGAGATAATGACAACAGAGGTGCTTGTAGCTTCAAATCACCCCATCTCATTTTTCTGTGGCATTATGGAGGGTCTAATCAGCACACCTCAGGTACCTCTCATGTATATCATTGCTTAATAGTTTCTTCATATTTCTTGTTTACATCCTCTTCATAAATCTTCTGTCAAGAAATAGTCTGGTAACTATTTCACTTGAATAGATTTGGCATTTTAAATGAGATACTGGAAGGAAGAAGCATAGAATTATAAACATATGCCCTGCAGTCAGGTAAAATGTTCTCAGAGACAGGAGAAAAGTTTTAGCTTTTTTGCAGATTTCACTACATCGATGCACCCTCTTCTGTCTGATGATTGTAGCTTATTTGCCTTTGTAACAATGGAAGATGGTTATTATGATACCTGCAGTGCATGAACAACCCGGTTACTGTTACCATCCTACCTCTGTGTGGTTGACCCGATGATCAGATATTTGCTGGGCACTCTACTTGAAAGTAAGGGACTATCTTACTTTCAACATCTGCTTTGTTTGATGTTGTGTCCTAAGTGCCGAGATAGATCTTGACACATAGCAAATGTTCATTTATGAGTATTTGTGGAATAAATAAGTTACATCCTTTGTCTCATGTAAATTTCCTGGTTTTATGAACTATATTCAATTTTTTCATAAAATCTCAGACTCTTGGCTCTTTCAAAAGAAAAAAAACAATTGAAATATTTTATAAGGGAGCACCCTTCAAAAGATTTCATTACAGGGCTTATTTGAATATCGATTTTTTTTATCATGCATTTGAAACAGAAATTTATCTACAAAATTTTTAGAAAAGGTACATATATCCTGTAAATGCAATATTTTCCTCATTATCTACAGTGTAATTTTTATGGGCATTAGATAAGGTAAATTATACCTATATTGCTAAGATTTTTGATTCCTAGAATAAAAGGGCACTTTCAATAATAATGGTGGTCAATATGGGTGGTGTAAATTGCATCAATTTGTTAGAAACGTTGCTTTTCTCCATGTAGTACTCAGGGTCTTGATTTCCTTAGGCAAACATACTTGTCACCCCTGGAGACCATGCTGTATACAGGGGAGGAGGGAAGAAAATTGTCATTAGAATTGGAGTGGACTGACACTGCTATTCTGAGGTGACTTGGTACCGATGAGATTTACAGTATGCCCCAACTCCTACCGAGGGTCCTTCCAATCTTCACAATGTACCTTGATATTGCAGCTAACCCTGTGCTCTCCTTTTCTTTTTTTTTTTTTTTTGAGACAGAGCCTCAAGATATAGGTCTGGGTAGAGTGCTGTGGAATCATAACTCACAGCAACCTCAAACTCCTGGCTTTAAGCGATTCTCTTGCCTCAGCCTCCCAAGTAGCTGGGACTACAGGTGCCTGCCACAATGCCCTGCTATTTTTTGTTGTAGTTGTCATTGTTTGGCAGGCCTGGGCTGGATTTGAACCTGCCAGCTCTGGTGTATGTGGCTGGAGCCTTAGATATTTGAGCTTCAGGCGCCACCCATCCTTTTCTTAATTAAAACATCTTGAAGTCCTCCCAAATGCATAGAAGTTTAAGCTCTTTGACATAGCTTATAAGGCTACATTTCTTGCCATTCCCTGCATGTACTGTGTATTCCCTTACACCAAAATGTTTCTGATGCCTTACATATTCCAGGCTATTTCTCACCTTTCCACATGCTGTTTCCTCTATGTGGAATAACTCACTGCTTGACTCCTCTCACCAGAACACCCCATAACTCCCCTATTAAGGTACTCTCCTTACACCCCATTTTAAACCCTGAGAGGATAAGGAGCACATTTGTCTTGTTCTCTTTGTATCCCCAGCACAAGCAAATAGTGGGTGCTCGATAAATGTTCATTGACAAAATTAATGAAAGACAGGATGGCCCACCGACTTGGCCTGCAGGTCAGCTGTGGAGCTGACAGCTCCCAGGGACTGGGCAAAGCCAATCACAGCCAAGTTGAGCATCTCCATCAGTGTGAGGAAGATGCCTTTAAACAGGGTGACCTCATTGTCTCTGCTTTTGGTAATGGAGTCATCAAGGGAGAGGCAGGCGTAATCGGAGCCTGTTGCAAAGATGTTGGGAGTCGATAGCCTCAAACATGGTCCTGCCCTCAAACACAGCTGAGGTCTCTGTGAACTCCTGCACATCGCACTTGATGGACACAGCACCATGTAGATGTGGGATGGGAACCTGTCACTGAACACAGGCTTCTTTCTTAGGGGACTGTGCAGAAATGCCCTTTCTGTAAAATACCTCCTCTCCAAAAATTACCTCCAGCAGCCCCATAATATTGAAACCAAATTGAGCAGTTAAATATCAGCAAGAAAGCCTCTGACCTCTCTTTCCTTGTGGCAATTATTTTCCTAAATTGTCTGTAGCAATCCTTAAGAATTTTTCTCTGAGCAGGCTCTTATTCAAGCCTTCAACCTTAAGCTTGAAGATTTTCTTTTTTTTCTTTTTTTTTTGAGACAGCATCACTTAGTTTCCCTGAGGTTGAGTGCCATGGTGTCGTAGCTAACAGCACCTCAAACTCTTGGGCTCAAGTGATCCTCTTGTCTCAACTTCCCCAAGTAGCTGGGATTTCAGGTTCCCACCACAAGGTCTGGCTAGTTTTTCTATATTTAGTAGAGATTGGATCTTGCTTTGCTCAGGCTTGTTTCAAACTCCTGAGCTCAGTCAATCCACCTGCCTCTGCCTCCCAGAATGCTGGGATTATAGGTGTGAGCCACTGCACCCAGACCTGAAGGTTTTCTTATGGGCATTTGTATTATTTGAAGAATCACCAGATAAATGAGAATAAAACTAATTACCAGAAATAATAATGTGGTCAAGGGCACAGAGCCTGGGAGCAGACAGCCGGTGTTCACAACCTAGCTCCATCTCTTACCAGCTGTTTATTTCTCTGTACTTATTTCCTTAAGAGTAAAAGGCAGCGATAACAGCATCTTCCTTATAGGAAGAGGAAGAATTAAATGAACAATTGTCTTTTTTTTTTTTTTTATTGAATGGTAACTATGTACATTAATGTACTTCTGGGGTACAGGGTGGGGTTTTCACATGCAATCTGAAATACTTCCATCAAACTGGTCAACACAGCCTCCATGTCATTTTCTCAGTGAACAATTGTCTTTAAAGCATTCGAAACAGAGCCTGGCACAGGAAAGCTCCATTATTATAAGTGCTATTATCTAAGATGCCAGAATTTTAGGAACACTATTTTTCATAATGATATACTTCATTTTGATTTATGGTCCTTTAGGGAATCTAGAATTTCCTTCCAGTAACCCAGACACAAAGAAACTTTGTAGATCTTAGAATTTGTCTTAATGCTTCCACACTGTTTTCTTCCTCGATAACTCTTCAACCTCTTCTTTTACTGCGTAAGCTGGTAAAAAGTAAATCATAACGAAACCTGTTTTTCTCCTTCTCTTCCCCTTCTCTCCTCTGCACTCCCCTCTCACCATAACCCCCAGCAAGGGAGGAGCAGGAAGGTGTCATCAACTATGCAGGGTAATTGGAAGCCTTTCTCAGAGGAAGCTTAGTTCTTAGCATGAATGGATTTTTAAAACTATGCTTTAATTATCTAAATAGCAAAGCCAAAATATAACTTGTAGTTACTCTTACAAAACAAAAACTGTTAACCAGCTCAAGTTTTGGTGTTTATACTAAACATAGTTTTAAATGCGTAAAATCAATATATATATTTTTTTCCTTTAGATTTATAGCAATCTGCAAGACTGAAAAGAAGTGCTTTGCAGTGAGGGTTTGGCTTACAAACCTGGAATTTGCTGCTCTGATTTATAGTTCTTTTTTACTTTTCCTTAAACTGTTCCTTTACCCACAATGACACTTTTTGGCTAGCATGGACCAGAAGATAAATTTTTTTTAGTGAATCCTTTCTCTTTTTTTGACACTTAAACACATCTTTTTATTATACACTAAATTTAAAAATACAAATCTTATTAAAAACGCTTATCAAACATTGTATACATAAGTACTGTCAAATGCTATCAGGTTATGACATTATGTACATTTGATAAGGTTAACTAGAAACAAAGTAGCATAACTTCACTGACATTGAATTTCAAAAGTCAAATATTTTAAAATTTGGCAACTGTGAAGTAGTGATCTGCAGAGGATGTTTCCAGAGGTAAAATAGTAAAAAAACAAACGGAATCATGCGGATATTCCTGTCCTAAGTGTTAACAAGTAGAGTTCTTCCTCATCCTCTTAAGTCTTACTGCAACAGAAATGAAAGTGCACAAGACCACCAGGAATCCTTGATTTGGTTGTACCCTAAATATAGACTACAGCCAATTGTGCTGCCATGTTTAGGGTTGCCATTCTTTTTAATGTTCCTGAGGATTGGGAAATTAATTTTGAACGTGGCTAAGGGAGGCCAACATTTTCTAAATTGCACCAAATGGCCTTAAAATACAGAAATACCAAAGATAATAATATTAATTTGGGAATAGATTTAAGGGAATGATCTCTGTCTAGTAATACTTTGCCCTAGGTAAAGATAGAATTAGAATAAGGATCTAGTTTTACCTCTGGAAAATGCTTATCCAAAAATCTTTTTCAAAAGATCAGACGTGTACAGCAAACCCCACAATGCTGTCAGTTACTGTTTACTGTTTAAATACTGAGTCATAAATACCAGCTATAAATCCCTGCCCTTTAAAGGGTCACACGAAATACAGGTAGAAACAGGTTATCACTTAACACTTATTTTACTAATTAACATTAAGTATAATTTGTAAAAATAGGTCACCACCATACAATCAAGGAAGAGGAGAAGGAAGCTGCTATTCTACAAGAGTGCTCCTTTTTAGCTTTCAAGCCCAATAGTTTAATTTTGGGTAAAACAAGATTGTAAGATAAGGCCATCAGTTTTAAATAAGCTGATAATACTATAGCATATATACATACTCACATATATATGTTTAAATTTCAGTTCTGATTTAACACTAATGTACTAGCACAAACCATTTATCGGAAAACATTTTAACATATTTACAAACACATGAGGAATAACAAACATATGGAAATTTTTTAAAATTGCAGATATATGTAAATGTAGTCGTAGTTCACTAAAGATAAGACAAATTTGCATTACTTCTTTGAAAACTGAAGAAAAGTGTTTAAAAAGAAATCCCTACCATATACAGCAGACGTATTGGTCATCAGACCTGGAGGCAAATAAACGTAACAACCATGATTAAACTTTTATTACTGTTTCTTTTAATAATATATCAATATGAGATCTACTTAGAGTATCACCTACAAGTACACATTCTCTCATAATTCACTGAGATTATTAAGTTATTGAATACATTTTTACTCCCATGACACATCACACTTGATAACACTAATAAAGTAGATTTAGATAACACTTAAATCATGATTACAAATGTTTAATGGAATATTTTCCTTTCTGTATCTGTGAAATGTAAAGCTTAGATTTGCTTCCATCAGGCCTCTTAAACCAAACTTCATCATGGTTAACTGTTGTAATTATGGCACTTGTAGGACATTCATCTTTTTTATCAATGTATATTGTTTGTCCGCGTATATACCATTTACCGTCATAATACAGTCTCCCCTCTTCAGGTCTAGGACTGTGCAGATGTTTTTCCAGTTACATGGGTGGTTCTGTTTTCACTCTACGTGGACCCAAGGTAACCGTTGCCTTCCTCATTGTCATCCAGTCTTCATGAATATCAAGATCCTACAGCATATAAACTATATATGGACCTGAAACAACAGGCTTCTTTTTATCAGGACTGAAAGGATCCTTCCTCCTTTATCTTGACTGCAGCTCATCATTCCACAGCTCTGATGTAATATCAATGCTGTGCCTGTCCTCTTCCAGCCTCCCTCTCTAGTTCACTCTGTAATGTATCATACAATAAAAGCTTTTCACTCTCACAGTGTTGGCGAGAAACTTGAATTTCACATTCATACTTGTACTTTACAGATTCTAAGCAGAGATCTCTATAGATTCCTGCTACCTTTGTATGAATTTGCATATTTTCCTGTAAAGTTGCCAGTGGTTCCAAATATTCTGGTGCTTTTCCAGCTATCACGTCTTGTAGTTTTGCATCCACTTGACTTAACTGTGCTTTACAAAGTTGGTCTTTGAGATAACTGTTTTTCAAGATTGGACATCTCATCTAGACATTCCATTCTTCTTTCACAATCTTCATCATCCATTTCAGGTCTGTCCTATATTCTACATCTTCTATTTTTACATCACATATATTCAACACATCAAAGTAACTGAAGCACAAAATGATCTGCATCTTGATCTTCATCAAATAAAAGTCAAACTGAGCCTTTTCCATCCTCTGAGACTGAGCAGCTCTCTGTGTCCTTGTCCTCAGAGCTGCTCCTCTTGTTTTCAGCATAGTCTGCCTCCATCTCATCATGATGGTTGGTCTCCTTCTTATCCCCTAGGGAATGGACTGGCATTTTTCAGTCGTGTTGTTGCCTGGCCACCGCCACTTCAATGAAAGGCATTTGGAATGCCCCAACCCACCCAATGGCCCCAGGGAAACTTTTCTTTTCTTACCTGTTAAAATATCCTTTTTTTCTATTGCTATGCTGATGATTCTAATAGAATGCCTTTCTAATTAGTGTTGGGCTCTGTCTCCTATTGCATTAATGTACACAGCTATCATTTAATTAAAAAAAAAAAAGTAGTAAGTAAAAAAGTCTTACTAACTTTACAGGACACACCAGCTCTGGTAATCATTGCTTCATGTGCTCCGTGCCTAGTGACTATTCTGCAAAACCATCAAGACTTTAGAGGTGGAGGAAGTGTGCATTTTTGTTTTGAAACTTCCTAACTACTGAGACATTTCGATTAACATTACTTTGTTAATTACTCCTTCAATGCACATTAGGAAAATTTGAGACTGAGAGGAATCGATATTCATAAAGCTTTATAGTTTACAAAGGATTTTTTATTACGTTGAATATCACCACTACAGTCTTGAGAAGGAGGTATTATTATTGTTACATCCTCATTCTTCTATAATCATGACAAGATAGACTTCAAAAAAATAATTTTGGGTTTGTTCAGCTCTTGAAGTTCTCTGTTGTATCATGTAGATTCCGTAAATGAATCCTGCAAGTTGGGGTGATCTACTTGCCTGCTCCACCCTCGTTCTGGATTCCTTCACACCCATCTCTCTAAGACTAATTTCAATAAGATTTCCAACCTAGACATGATCTCTGGGTATATACCATCAACCTGTGTGGTCTCTGATTTAATCCCACCAACCTCATTTAGGATGAGACAACTAAAGTTAAGTTCTAGGGAGAAAAGGTTTACTTGAATTATCAAAGAATACTCCACTTTTTGAATAATGACATATGTATTATTTGTAGTACCCATTTAAAGGCAGTAGGCTGGCGGAGGTAAGATGGCAGATTGTAGCTAGCTTTCCACAGAGGCTCCCATCCAGAAGGAGAGTTAAAAGACAGAAGTTTAGCAAGTAAGTCGATGGTTTGGAGCCGAACCAAGAGAGAAGGTCGAAGAATGCATATCAACCCTGCTGAGGTGAGCTGCGACACCAAAGATACAGACAAAAGGTACTGAATCCATCGCCAAGCAGATGAGAGTCCCCCTCCCCCATGAGAAGGGCTTGAAGTAAACTCCATACAAACAAATGAGCACAGTTCAAACGTCCTCCCATTCCATCCCAGGGGAGAGACTCTCTAAAAACTGGACCTCCTACCCATACTAGGGTGCTATGGCACTCTCCTGCCAGGCATAAAATTGTATAAAACTGTATATATTCTCTACCTGCAACTCTGAACTCCCAGCACTCCCACTCTCACTCTAAGGTCTGGGAGCCTATCTCCCATGGAGTCCAGATTCTTGGGCATTTTCTGGAGAGGTGTGGACAGGGGAAGGGCCCTTGCTTGGGTGTGCTGATTCTGTGGCATGGGAATAAGGAGAGGATGGTCAGCTGAGAGGAAACCATACCAGAGCTGCGGTGGTGCCCCCCAGGAGTAGAACAACAGCAGAGGTGGGAACAATAAGGCTCATGCCCCTGGGGCGGCTATCCCAGACAGACATGCCCTGTCTCTCTGGGCAACCAGAGGAAGCCAGGTACCTTCTCCAGTGGCAGCTACCTGTGGATGGATCTGGAACATGAGTAAAGGAGCACGGGGTCTAGAACACACATGTGCAGAACCTGCAGACTTCCAGGGAGGGGCCAAGCCATAGGTCTACTTTACTGAGGCTGAGACACACTTGGCCCCCAGGTAATCATAGCTGAGAAAAAGGTGGGTAGGCAGAGGCAGGAACTGACAGCTCAGTGAGAGCTCCAACTGCTTGCCACTGCCCGGAACTGAGTCATGGTTTCTGTCACCTCAAGCAGCCTCTGATAACCAGAACAGAAACAAACTCTACGAAGTTGTGCTGTTCTGCCAGCAACATCAATCGGGGCGGGGCTGGAACTGAGTGAAATGCCCCACCTCCATTAAGCACTTGAGGTTGTCAGGCCTCACCTTCCCCTGCTGGATAGTGGCTGAGAACAGAGACTTGGCTGAGGAGACACAGATCTTTCTCTGACTCAGCCAGGTGTAAACCCCTGGGGCATCAGCTCATTGGGGTGAACTGGGTCACAGCCCCAGCCCCACTGGGGTTACCAGTGACTGGGTGTGACAGACGTGCAAGGTGGGAAAGGAGGCTTCAACCTTCCCACACTAATTTATTTGATGGGTTGGTCCTTTTGACCTCACGAAACACCGAAGCCAGTCATACCTGAGCTACCAGCAGACCCCTGCTATCTAGTTGCCAGAGACCTTTTGAACTCCCCCACCTGAGGCCAGTGCTGACTGGGACAATTGATTTGGACCTATTGAACTGGACCAATCACCCAAGGACTATCCAAAGTGCTACCCTGGGCTCAAGGCCTGTGGCTCAAGTGGCTAAGGCACCAGCCACATACACCTAAGGTGGTGGGTTTGAATCCAGCCCGGACCCACCAAATGACAATGATGGCTACAACCAAAAAATAGCCTGGCATTGTGGCGGGTGCCTGTGGTTCCAGCTACTTGGGAGGTGGAGGCAGGAGACTCGCCTGAGCCCAGGAGTTGGAGGTTGCTGTGAGCTGTGATGTCACAGCACTCTACCCAGGGGGACAGCTTGAGGCTCTGTCTCAAAAAAAACAAAAAAAAAAACCCCAAAAAACAAAGTGCTACCCTGGGTGTGTGGTTATGGGAAGGTGTGATTTTCATTTTCCAATTGTTGTCTGTGGGGGGGCAGGGTCACTTAATTGCTGGTATTTCTCCACAGCTGAGAATTCAACCCAGAGTAACTGATTTACTGGGGTAGAACAGAGACTAGCTGAAGACAGGACAGAGTGACTTAGCTCCACCAAACCAAAGAGGCCCCCGGTTTCTCAGGTCATAGCACTGTACAGGTCCTTGGCAAAGCTCTAGGAGAAAAGCCAAATGGGGTGTAAAGTAAGCATGGAGTGGAATCACTGGAAAAACATGAATAACCAGGGTAGATCAACCCCCCCCCCAGGAAGGACATGGAAGATGCAACTGAAGACCCCATCCATAAACAGATGGCTGAGATGTCAGAATTCCAGTTCAGGGTCTGGATAGAAAATAAAATCAACAGAATGGAGGAAAGGAGGGAATCAGAATTTCAAATTATTCAAAAGATGTCTCAAGAATTCAACGATTTCAAAGCTAAAATGACCAAAGATTTGGACACATTGAGGCAAGAGTTTGCAGTCCTCAAAGATCTGAAAAATATGGTAGAATCCATCACTAATAGAATGGAGCAGGCAGAAGAAAGGATCTCTGCCATTGAAGATAAAGCTTTTGAACATGCCCAAGCACTCAAAGAGGAAGAGAAATGGTGAGCAAAACCAGATCATTCTCTCCAGAGAGCTCTGGGATAATTTGAAGAAAACTAATATTCGTCTTACAGGAATCCCTGAAGGCAACGAAGTTGCTTCACAAAACACGGAGGCTCTTCTTCATGAAATTATGAAAGAGAACTTTCCAGATATGCCAAGAGATTCTGAAATTGAGATAGCAGATAGCTTTAGAACCCCAGCATGACTCAACCCAAATAAGACATCCCCCAGGCACATCATACTTAACTTCACTAAAGTTAATATGAAAGAGAAAATTCTAAAAGCAGCCAGACATAAGAAAACCATAACCTACCAGGAGAAGAATATTAGAATGACTGCAAATCTCTCTGCTGAAATCTTTCAGGCTAGAAGTGGGTGGTCATTGACTTTTAATCTCCTAAAACAAAACAACTTTCAACCCAGGACCCTTTATCCAGCTAAACTGAGTTTCATCTATGATGGAGAAATTAAATACTTTAATGACATTCACATGTTGAAGAAATTTGCCATAACTAAACTGGCTCTCCAGGAAATTATCAGACCTATCCTCCATAATGACCAGTGCAATCCTCTACCACAAAAGTAAACTCACTCAGAAACTTTTGATCAAATTCCAAATTCCACAGTGGCGAAAGGATTAAAAATGTCCACTGTACTTTCAAAAAACTTGATACCCAGAATTTTACCAGGCTTATCAATATTCTCAATTAATGTGAATGGCTTAAATTGTCCTCTAAAGAGGCACAGATTGGCTGATTGGATACAGAAACTCAGGCCAGATATCTGCTGCATAAAGAATCTCATCTGACCTTAAAAGATAATAAATATGGACTTAGGGTGAAGGGATGGTCATCTATAATCCAGGCAAATGGAAAGCAGAAAAAAGCAGGTGTTGCAATTTTATTTGTAGAAACAATAGGCTTTAAACAAGCAAAAGTAAGCAAGGACAAGGATGGTCACTTTATATTTGTTAAGGGTAATACTTAATATGATGAGATTTCAATTATTAATATTTATGCACCCAACCAGAATGCACCTCAATTTATAAGAGACATTCTAACAGGCATGGGCAACTTGATATCTTCCAGCACCATCATAGTTGGAGACTTCAACACTCCTTTAGCAGTGTTGGAGAGATCCTCCAATAAGAAGCTGAGCAAAGAAATTTTAGATTTAAACTTAACCATCCAACATTTGGATTTAATAGACAGCTATAGAACATTTCATCCTAACAAAACTGAATACATATTTTTCTCATCAGCCCACAGAACATACTCCAAAATCAATCACATACTAGGTCACAAGTCTAACCTCAAATTTAAAAGAATAGAAATTATTCCTTGCATCTTCTTGGACCATCATGGAATAAAAGTTGAACTCAGTAACAACAAAAACATGGAAGCTAAATTACCTTATGCTGAATGATAGGTGGTTCAGAGATGAGATTAAGAAGGAAATTACCAAATTTTTGGAAAAAACAATAATGAAGACACAGATTATCAGAACCTCTGGGACACTGCTAAGGCAGTCCTAAGAGGGACATTTCTAGTACTGCAAGCCTTCCTCAAGAGAACAGAAAGAGAGGAAGTTAACAACTTAATAGGAAATCTCAAACAACTGGGAAAGGAAGAACAGTCCAATCCCAAATCCAGCAGAAGAAAAGAAATAACCAAAATTAGAGCAGAATTAAATGAAATTGAAAACAAGAGAATTATACAATAGATCAATAAATCAAAAAGTTGGTTTTTTGAAAAGGTCAATTAAATAGATAAATCTTTGGCCAACCTAACCAGGAAAAAAAGAGTAAAATCTCTAATTTCATCAATCAGAAATGGTAAAGATGAAATAACACCAGACACCTCAGAAATTAAAAAAATCCTTAATGAATTTTACAAGAAACTTTATTCTCAGAAATATGAAAATCTGAAGGAAATCAACCAATACATGGAAGCATGCCACCTTCCAAGACTTAGCCAGAAGGAAGTGAAAATGTTGGACAGGCCTATATCAAGTTCTGAAATAGGTAGTTTTGTATCAACTATGCAAAATCTCCCTAAAAAGAAAAGCCCAGGACCAGATGTCTTCACATCAAAATTCTACCAAACCTTTAAAGAGGAACTAGTACCTATATTACTTGACCTTTTCCAAAATATAGAAAAAGACGGAATACTACCCAACACATTCTATAAAGCAAACATCATCTTGATCCCCAAACCAGGAAAAGATGCAATAAGAAAAGAAAATTATAGACCAATATCACAAATGAATATTGATGCAAAAATATTCAACAAGATCCTAACAAACAGAATCCAGCAATACATCAAAAAAATTATACACCACGACCAAGTGGGTTTTATCCCTGAGTCCCAAGGCTGGTTCAACATACATAAATCCATAAATACAATTCATCACATAAATAAATTTAAAAACAAAGACCATATGATTCTCTCAATTGATGCAGAAACAGCTTTTGATAATATACAGCACCCCTTCATGATCAGAACACTTAAGAAAATTGGTATAGAAGGGAAATTTCTTAAACTGATAGAGGCCATCCACAGCAAACCTACAGCCAATATCATATTGAATGGAGTTAAATTGAAATCCTTTCCACTCAGATCAGGAACCAGGCAAAGTTGCCCATTGTCTCCACTGCTCTTTAACATTGTAATGGAAGTTTTAGCCATCACAATTAGAGAAGAAAAGGCGATCAAGTGTGTATATATATATATATATATAGGGTCAGAAGAGATAAAACTTTCACTCTTCACATATGATATGATTGTATATCTGGAAAACACCATGGCTTCTACTACAAAACTCTTAGAAGTGATCAAGGAATACAGCAGCATCTCAGGCTACAAAATCAACACTTGTAATTCGGTAGCGTTCATATATACCAACAATAGTCAAGCTGAAAAAACAGTCAAGGACTCTATTCCATTCACAGTAGTGCCAAAGAAGATGAAATACTTGGAAGTTTACCTAACAAAGGATATGAAAGATCTCTATAAAGAGAACTACGAAACTCTAAGAAGAGATATAGCTGAAAATGTTAACAAATGGAAAAACATACCATGCTCATGGCTGGGAAGAATCAACATTGTTAAAATGTCCATACTACCCAAAGCACTATATAATTTTAATGCAATCCCTATTAAAGCCCCACTGTCATACCTTAAAGATCTTGAAAAAAGAATACTTCGTTTTATATGGATCAGAAAAAACCTTGAATAGCCAAGACGTTACTCAGAAATAAAAACAAAGCAGGAGGAATCATGCTACCAGACCTCAGACTATTCTATAATTCGATAGTGATCAAAACAGCATGGTACTGGCACAAAAACAGAGAGGTAGATGCATGAAACAGAATAGAGAACCAAGAGATGAACCCAGCTACTTATCATTATCTGATCGTTGACAAGCCAATTAAAAACATTGAGTGGGGAAAAGATTCCCTACTTAACAAATGGTGCTGGGTGAACTGGCTGGAGGCCTGTAGGAGACTAAAACTGGACCCACACCTTTCACCATTAACTAAGATAGACTCTCACTAGATCAAAGATTTAAATTTAAGACATGAAACTATAAAAATATTAGAAGAAAGTATAGGGAAAACACTTGAAGAAATCAGCCTGGGCAAAAATTTTATGAGGAGGACCCCTCAGGCAATTGAAGCAACATCAAAAATATACTACTGGGACCTGATCAAGCTAAAAAGCTTCTGCACAGCCACGAGCACAGTAAGTAAAGCAAGCAGATAGCCCTCAGAATGGGAGAAGATATTTGCAGGTTGTATCTCTGACAAAGGTTTAATAAACAGAATCCACAGAGAACTCAGTGTATTAGCAAGAAAAGAACAAGTGATCCCATCTCAGGGTGGGCAAGGGACTTGAAGAGAAACTTCTCTGAAGAAGATAGGCACATGGCCTACAGACATATGAAAAATTGTTCATTATCATTAATCATCAGAGAAATGGAAATCAAAACTACTTTGAGATATCTCTAATTCCAGTAAGATTAGCCCACATCACAAAATCCCCAAACCAGAGATGCTGGTGTGGATATGGAGAAAGAGGAACACTTCTACACAGCCAGTGGGAATGCAAACTAAACATCCCTTTGGAAAGATGTTTGGAGAACATGTAAGAGAACTAAAAATAGACCTGCCATTTTATCCTGCAATTCTTTTCTAGGTACATATCCAGAAGATCAAAAATCACATTACAACAAAGATATTTGTACCAGAATGTTTATTGCAGCCCAATTCATAATTGCTAAATCATGGAAGAAGCCCAAGTACCCAAGGATCCACAAATGGATTAATAAATTGCAGTATATATATACCATGGAATATTATGCAGCCTTAAAGAAAGATGGAGACTTTACATCCTTCATGTTTACATGGATGGAGCTGAAAAATATTCTTCTTAGCAAAGTATCTCAAGAATGGAAGAAAATGTATCCAATGTATTCAGCCCTACTATGAAACTAATTTATAGCTTTCATAGAAAGCTATAGCCCAATTATAGCCCAAGAATATGGGAATGGGGGAAAGGGAAGGGAGGGGAGGGAGGAGGATGGGTAGTGGGAAGGTGATTGATGGGATCACACCTATGGTCCATCTTACAAGGGTACATGCAAATCTTTCTAAATGCAGAATATAAATGTCTTAACACAATAACTAAGAAAATGCCATGAAGGCTATGTTAACCAGTTTGGTGAAAATATTTCAAATTGTATACAAAACCAGCACACTGTACCCCAGGACTGCATTAATTACACAGTTATGATTTAATTAAAAAAAAAAGGCAGCAGGCCATAGTTCTCATGCTTAAACCATGTGCTCATCTTTGTGACACATAACCAGTCAGAGGCAAATGAAGGAAGGATATTCAGAGAAAGGATGAAGAGCAGGTAACATACACCCTCTCCCCAGGATGGCCATCCTCCCAACCTCACTCACGATCTAGGAACCATTTGTGGTTCTGATAATGACCTGGCGGGGGCCGGGGAAGGGGGAGAATGGCGACACAGATTTCAGTGTCACTCTGTAAAAAGGGAGAAATCATGACACAATCCTCTGGTCACTTCTATACATATCCCCTAGTATCCTGGTAAAAATACTTTCCAGGGATGGGTCTAGATGAATCGTCTATAATTAAAACTATCAGAGGCAGATGACCCTCTCACCACCCCTGAGGGCTGGTGCATGGTTGCTGGAAGAATTAGAAGCATGCTTCTTGGAGCAAGAGGGCTCTGTATTCAAGTGGAACAGCTCTAGTCTTCCCACACTCACAGACTATGATGACAGGTCTGGGAGGGACCAGCCAGCCCAGTGGTCTCCCAGGCAGTGGCTGGTGCTATCAGTGGGCTGGGTAGGGAAAAGGCGGCTAAATCTCTAGGAGAAATTAGGCAGAGGAGATTCTAATAATACACTTGTCTGGTATCTTTTTGTTGTTCTCCCTACATGCATACCCCTGGGCTTCTGCTGGACATCCCAAACATTGGTAGCCTCCTCAGTCCCCAGACAAGCCTGCCTGACTGCGTGTTTTACCATCTTTGTAAAATGGACTTTAAAATTTGTGATAACGCAAAGGAATTTTTATTTTCAAACAACCTTTAGGTTTTACTTACAGTTACTTAAGAATTTATTTATTGAGTACCTATTTCCTTATAAAGATGTCAAATTTCTTCAGGATCTACTGGTCATGTATGGGTCAGCATGGAGTTCTCTTGAGGGCATCTTGAAGGCTAAGTTAGGTTCTCTTTTCACAGTGTCATGACTGCCACATCTCTTTTCACTGGAAAACTCCTACCTCCTTTTCTGATGGTCTGTGGACCTATCACCTCACTTTGCCCCACTGACAGTTCCTTGCAGTCAGGACATAGCCTAACTCATGTCTAAATTTATTTTTAGTTTAACATAGTTGTTCTGATACACTGTAAATGCTCCAATATTCATTAAGCACCTGCTGTTGAATGTTAGTAAAAACAAAATTGTGCGCGTTTTCTAACTAAGGTAGACCTTAAGAATGGGAAACAGTACTTTTTGTATGTGGGTGATAAGAAACACTATTTTTTTTTTTTTCTTTTTAGACAGAGTCTCACTTTGTCACCCTGGGTAGAGTGCTGTGGTGTCACAGCTCACAGCAACCTCCAGTTCTTGGGCTTAAGTGAGTCTCTTGCCTCAACCTCCCAAGTAGCTGGGACTACAGGTATCTGCCACAATGCCCGGCCACTTTTTTGTTGTAATTGTCATTGTTGTTTTAGCTGGCCTGGGCTGGGTTCCATCCTGCCAGCCTCAGTGTACGTGGCTGGCGCCCTACCCACTGAAATATGGGTGCCACCCAAGAAACACTATTAAATAAATAAATATAGAACCTGACTAGAGACTAGTCTTCTGGAGGTGATCAGAATGTAGAATTAAAACAAACAGTGCACATACACACATACTTATACATAAGCATACTCATATACTTATTTCTGGTTTCAATAGATTGTATAACACTTCTTTATTATGGGCACATAACTTCACTGCACATGGAGAATGTCCCAAGTCCTCCTTGATTTAAAGGATATATACAACGGGTGGATTTCCTATGGTATGGCATAGCAAATAGGACTCTCAGTGCCTGGGCTGTTGACTTAGTGGCACAGCCCTGCCCTAGGTTTATTTACCAGAGCCTTTTACATCATGTCCCTGTGTAGTCAGATGACTGAACTCAACAGCAATGTCAGATCCTGAGTTCCCCAGGCCAGTTGTGAGGACTCTCTCCCCCTTGAAGGCTTCTGAGCCCTTAGAATTCCAGCTATAGAGGTGGTTGTCTTGAAACTGGTTCATGCCTGGTTGGAACATGTGGAGTAGTTTGAGCAGATTTTCAGAAATTATGAAGGTCATTTTTCACTGCATTTTTCAAACCCCCTGTTACTTTTAATTAAAAAAAATTCCCTAGTTTGAAATGCAATTATCTGTTTACAGGTTTTTTGACACTAAGCTTTCAAATAATCAGTTTTAGTGCCTTAAAACAATTTAAGGTATGGAAACATATATATTTGATAGTAATGGTAGTTAACATTATTGAGTACTTCCTGTGGGCTAGATCCTCTGATAAATGCTTTATGTATTTTAATAATTTAGTTGTGATTATATCCCTGAATGGCAGGTACTGTTGTCCTTACTTTAAAAGATGTGGAAGTTGAGACAAAGAAGCTGGGTGGTAAGGAACTAGTCTGACATTTGCACTAGAATGTTAATAGCAGCTCAATTCACAGTCTCCAAGATGTGGCAACAACTCAAGTGCCCATCAATTCACAAATGGATAAACTATGGTGTATGTATACCATAGAATACTATTCAGCCATAAAAAGATGAAGACATCACATTTTTTATATTTACCTGAACATAAGTAAAATATCATAAGAATGGAAAAGCAAGTCTCCCATATACTCAGTACTAACATGAAACTAGTAGCTGAACAGCAACATGCCTGCATGAGAGAAAAACACATTTAAATTCAAGGAGTGGGGAGTGGGAAAGGGAAGGGGAAGGGGGTTTGGTAAACATTCAGCCAACAGGCACAATGACGGGGTATATGGCACACCTCCTGAGTGAAGGGCTCAACTACAGCTTGTACTTTACCTAACAAATGCAAATAGTATAACTTAATCACATGTATCCTCATATTAATCTGAAATTAAAACATAAACACACATAGCAAAATAGTCTAAAGGAGGCTGTGACTTCTGGCCTGTTTAATTGCTATATGAAGATTAGCAAACTCTTCATCAGCAACAGAACCCTGTATTGAAAGGTATCCCAACTTTGGCATAATCAGAATCACCTGGAAATCTCCTTAGACCACATATTCCTGGGCCTCCAACCCCAGAATTTCTGACGGAGCATGTCTGGGTGGGGCCTGAGAATCTGCATTTCTTACAAGTTGTGGGCAACACTGCTGCTGCTGCTGCAGGACCATGTTTTGGGAACCACTGCTTTGCTTGAAGAGTTCTTTGACTCCACACTTAGGGATATGCAGCCCTCACCAAAGAAACACAGGAAAGCAGAAGCCTTAGAACATGTGTTAAATCTTAGTACTTTGATTTAAAGCCACTGTGGAATTGGAAATGGCTTCTTTTGGAGAGGTGGTCAAAGGCTACATTGAAAATAAATATTTCCTCTCTGTTGCAAGGGCAGGATAAAAGTGCAAACAGTGTGCTGCCTTGAAAATACATTTAAAAGCTGGCAACCTCTGCTTCCCTAGGTCCTGACGGGACGCTTGTGCAATGGAGGAAAGGATGGAATGTCATGTTCTACTGGATTCAAGATGTTTATCTCCCTCCTACCCCAGCTGACCTCTGGAAGATGGAGACATAAAGTGCTGGAAAAGTGAGAGGACTGTGTCTCCCTGGGGATGCGAGAGGGTGGAAGGGTAGGGTGGGGAGCTGCCTGAGGCCTCAGTGTTTCTCTTCAAGTTAAAAATACAATCTTCCTCTATTCACGGTTGCTGTATATCTCATAAATAGCTAAGCTCAGAGATTTTAACTTGACATTTTTGAGGCAATCAGGAAAAGGGTAACTACGCATGCCTGGCAGGTTGTCAGCTTTGAGTCTCTTGTTGACGGTTGTGAGGAGAGGTGGGAAGGAAGTTTCTTAGTTGTTCATTGAAAGGAGAGAGGGCTAAGCTGTAGGCTGGAGATGGTTTATAAAACTTAAGACTCAGAGCTTTGGGCAACAGAGAAAGGCCTTGGAATACATCAATTTGAAGGAATCTCTGCTCTAAGGCCCTTGACCCCAGCCAATCATAACATGAGGCGATAAGAGAACGGTATGCTATGGCTCCTTGGAATTTTCCCTAAAAGGCTGTTCTCCAAACAAAGGAGAAACAAATGCATCGTATTAATATAACAACAGACGATTGCTCCAGAAAGCATGCATTTTCCTTATTTCAATATGAGGTATGATTTGAACCAGTAAGTAGGAAATTCAGCTCAGACTCTGCCTCTGGCTGAAAGCTTGCCCTAGAACCAGAGATCTAAGTAGCTGTGGGTGCATTATCACTGTCTGTCTTGGATTATAACTGTGTTCAACTCTGTCTTCCCACTAGAACAGAAGTAACTTGAGAGCATGGTCAGGGGCTGTTGTGTAAGCAGCTTATAGTCTGCGGCCATCTTCCCTATTCCATCTCTGTTATCAGTCCCATTTCTGCTTCTCTAAATATATCCTCAAGATCCAGGTGATCCAAAAATCACCTCCTCCATCATACCTTTCCTTATTTTCCCTCTTCCTAGCCACTAAATCATCTCTTCCTTCACTAAGCTCCCATTGTCTTTATTGCCCTGATCATGGATGTGCTTACAGTTATTCTAATATTTGTTTTTTTCTCTGCTTTTAAAATGCCAGCTGGCCTCACACCCACAGCTAGGCCTAACATGATGTTCTCAACTATGTATTTGAATTAACGAATGAGTGGGGGAAAAGTTCAGACAGTCCTGGTTCCATTGCTTTTCCCTTTTGCAATCAAAATGATACTAACTTATGGCTTGTTAAGCAGTTTTTCCTTATAGCAGCAATAAAATCTTTTGAAGGCAAGAGGCCACGTACGGGAGTGGATGAAACTTAAAACATGCTCATACTCAGCCTGCTAGCATTTAAACCTTATTTGGTTTCTCATTTCTCAGAAAAAGTATATAGTGAAAAGTTCAGAATTATCAGGTTTCTTTCTTTCAAAATACTTCTGCCAAACAGAGGCTTGCAAGATGAAAGCTTATGTAACATGTTTTTCAAAAACCCTTCTCTGATTGCACCTTATGCCAAACAACTTTTTCTTAGAAAAGAAGCAGGAGTAAGGAAACTGCAGTCTCAAGGCCACAGGAGGCCCTCCAGATCCCCAAGTGCAGCCCCTTGGCCAAACCCAAACGTCACAGAACAAATCCGTTTATTATAAGGATTTATTCCGTAAAATTTGGATTTGGTCAAAAGGCTGCACTCAGGGGTTCCGAAAGCCCCACGTAGCCCCAAGCCTCAGGTCCCTACTCATGAAAGGTGTGGAGGAAGGTAAAGTTTTGAGTATTAGTGTTCACATGACCACTGGGCCTTTGAGGAGAATTTTGCTTAGGCACATGACATTATGGATGAGAGACATTACCTCTTGTAAAGAACCCAGAGTCCGACTTTATATCATATTGATCTGTTGCTTATCACTTCTTTAAGTAAACTTTCTGATCTGGCTACACTGGTTAACTCATGGATCTTTCCCTAGATGCCATGCTCATTCCCTATCTTGTGCCTTTCATAGCTTGCTGGGCTCTCCCACTTACTACTAGCTTACTGCCAGTCAGCACGTAAGGCTATGTGGTGTCATTCAAAGGCTACAGTGGGAACGGCAGTCGTTAGAGTTGTGTCACCTAGCCCTTTTCTAGTTTGCTTGTTTGAGGACATCCTTCAAGCCTCAGCTAAGTGTTATGCCTGTAGGTTTCCCTTGACCTGCTGAGATTTCAGTAGGTCAAGGCATTTGTCCATTGCGTTAACAGTCACCAGGGACTATCTTGTACGTCTCCTACTATTAACATAATCTCTTCTTTAAAACTGCTAGTGTGGGAGGGTCACTTGGGCTCAGGACTTTGAGTCTATCTTGAGCAAGAGTGAGACCCCATCTTTGCTAAAAATAGAAAAATTATCGGGCAGCACCTGTGGCTCAAAAGGGTAGGGCGCCAGTCCCATATGCCAGAAGTGGCAGGTTCAAACCCAGCCCCGGCCAGAAACTGCAAAAAAAAAGAAAAATTATCTGGGCATTGTGGTGGGAGCCTATTGTCCTTGCTACTTGGGAAGCTAAGGCAGGAGTTTGAGGTTGCAGTGAGCTATGATGCTGCTGTTGTACTCTAGCCTGGGCTACAGAGTGAGACTTTGTCTCAAAAACAACAACAAAAAAACTCCTAAAATCTCTTAGGTCTAGATGGATTTTTGAAATTTTGCTGTTTTTTGTTTGTTTCTTTTGGCTGCAGCCAGGTTTGAACCCACCACCTCTGGTATATGGGGCTGGTGCCCTACTCCTTGAGCCACAGGCGCTGCCCTATTTTGGAATTTTAATTTTGCTCCACAGCACCCTTAGAGAGATCTGGGACAGCGACCTGTACTCAAATGCAATACAGTTTCTGCAGTGAAACCCCAGTGAGGCTGAGCCTCATGTTAGTCCACCTCCTGTTTTTCAACTTTATGACTTCAAGACAGGTTTTGCTATCAGTTAAATTTTGCCCATTTGCTATCAAATGATTGTGGACTTACGTTGTGGTTTGCTTCATCAAATGGAGTGGAAACCATTTATGTATGATGATTATGTCCCATATTTTTCATCCCAGGGCCTATCATAAAAAGCTCTGCCTGAGTAGGTGCTCAGGGAGCGTTTAATCATGACTAGTGATATGGTAGAGAGACGTTTCATGATGTAGTCTAAGCTGGTCACATTTCCCTGAGCAAATATAAATAAGGAAAATTAAATTCTTGAATAAAATGTCTTGATGACTCACTAATGAAAGATTAAAAAAATAATTACCTTATAGCTCATGTAATACTTTTGGGTTTATAGAACCAAAAAGTTGAAAAGAAGCTTTGATATACATGGACATTAACTGAGACCAGGACAGAATATAGTTACAGATGAATGATGTCTTCAAGCCAAATATGTACCATTACAATTCTTTTTTAAAATTTTTTGTACCATTATAATTAATCACAATGGCTGGGAAATTCAGGACAGACAGGCCAAAAGTTTCTCCAGACTTAGCTTTTGAAATGTACAAATTCTAATCTTCTGATCATATAATTTCTTCAACAATGAATCCACATGACAAAGACCATAATTTCTCTTTCTGGATCTGGAGCTGAAAGACTATTGATAAACACACACACATATAATCATCATTTGTAATAATTTATGTATGCTCATTAGACATTAAATTAATTACAGAATCATATCCCATTAGAATTGGAAGGTATATTAGGGATAACCTAATTTACAACCTTGTAATGGAGCATTTGAGATCTAGAAAGAAAAAAAAAATGACTTGTCTAAAATCTCTATGTCTAGAAAACCTAAGAATTGAGACCAGAACTCAGGAATTCTGACCTTAGTACAGATTTATTTTATTTTTTTTAACAATGTTCCTAGGATTTAAGAACAATAAAAAGCAGAATCCTTTCAACCACATGGGGATGCAGTGGTGTGTTCATGGTAATTACTGACAGCAGAACCCTGGAGATCTGTACTCCACCATGTAGGTGACAATGCCTAATGAGCTGGAGATGTCCTTTTTAGCACCAGCCCTGCTGGTATGAAATAATTTTGAGTAGCTGGGCATGAGTGTGATAGGAGAGGTAAAATTTTATACTTTCCGTATCTGGAGCTTTGGTGACCTGCTTCCCAAATCTGAACTAGAACTGGTCACATTTGATTTGCATAGAAGCCCATCTCCTGTCCCCTACTGTCCCAGTGATGTGATGCTCACTGAGACTTTTCAGAGGCCTCCAACATCAGTGCTTCTTTTAGACCAAGTGAGCTCCAGCCCATCTTTGAGACAGCACCGTATGGCAGCCAAGCCACTGATGCCAGCTTGGATGATAGCTGCTCTCCTGCCCATGATTGCCTGTAGGAAAGTCTGGAGAGAATTTGTCCAGAAGAGTGTGTTTTAATACTTAGGATTTTTTAGCCAAGATGGATGTATCAGGATGCTCACCTTAACACAAGAAGACATAGATACACATTAAAAGTTCCTGCTCATTACTTCTATTATTTTTGCTGTAATAAGATGCTAAAACTGGCTGCTTCTCCTGAGCATTCAATGTGTCCAGTAGCAGAGTCAGTGAATGCTAGAACAGGAAGGCCCTTCACGGTCATCAATCCAATGCTCTTAAGTGCAAATGAAGCTTTGGCATGTTGAGATTAGAAATTACTTCTTCACAGTCACAGAGCTAACAAATAAAAAAAATAATAATCATGCCCTCTGCATGAAATCCTCTGTTCCAAATCACTCCTACTCATTTTGAGAGCTCTACAGTCCTTACCTCTTAATCAACCACCTTCCTTTCCCCAGAGAACCAGCACTTCTCTAAATGTGGACAAGAATGGCTTTTAACAAAGTTTTTTGATGTAAAAATTGGGGGAGGAGTTATTATTCTTAAAGTAAAAATTCCTTTTTCTTTGTGCTTTTTTGTGGTATAGAGCCCTGGTATAATAAAGAAGAGAAAGACTGATTGTGGAAGGGATCAGAGAGGAGCAGGGGAGGGGAGGAGCAGGGTGAAGAAAGAAAGGAGTCGGAGACAAGCAAGATTGAAGTCCCTGGTCCTGGTTCCAAAAGGCAAAGCAGTGACTGAAGTGGTCACTGAAGCTGGGAGGAGAAACTCTTGGGAGATTAAGGACACAATGATATTTTAAATTCATTTTTGCTGACTATACCAACAAAGGCCATGCACCTGGACTGTAATGACAGGTTTTGGTGTGCCAACAGCGAACAATGACTCAATTCTCTGGAAACTTAAGAGGGCCTGATCGGAGGAGCTGAGCTAACTTGTAGGGGATGAATTTGTAAAACTGATGAACTTAAAGACAGAATTGTCCTTCCTTCCTTCCTTCCTTCCTTCCTTCCTTCCTTCCTTCCTCTCTCTCTCTCTCTCACTCAAGGCATTGAAGACAGGTTTATGAAGTCACTGAATATCTCTGGCCCCCTCTCACTTCTACACTGGCCCCTTCTGCTTCCATTTCCCTCCTTTGCTTCCTCCCATCCCTCCTTGAACTTGGCTGAGTGCCTACCATATATTAAGCATCCTGATAGTCTTCTGGGGGGGGGTGGAGTTGAGAAGACATGGTGCTTTCTATCTAGAAACATGCAGCCTAATGGAGGGAGAGATGATAAGTGTCACAGCAGAAGTATGATTCAGTGGAGTGCCCATACTCAGGAAGGAATGTCTAGGTCAGTGGGGAAGAAAAATAAAGGGGGCTCCAAGGAGAGTAAAAAGAGAGCTGCATCTTGAAAGAAGAATAGGTGCTTGTCAGATAGATAAAGGACAAGAAATATACAACAGGCAGAGAGAAAATATGTGCAAATGGACAGAAATATAGGAGAACGTGACAGAGAGAGCTGTAACTGGTTTGGTGTTTCTGAGCCATTAGGTGATGGGAACAGCAGAAGATGACTTAAACTCTCAGGACACAGATTATGCAGGGTATCAGAATGCCACACTCAGGGGTTTGGATATCATCCTTTCTGTTGTGGTGATTCCCTTCAAGAACTCTGAACAAGGAGATTACAGGAGGGGACAAGATGGGATTTGTTTGGGGGCTGGCGTGCACGGTGACTGCAATCAAGGAGATCAAACCCAGGCTGTCATGTCAATGGTTTAGGCCAGAGACACTGAGGACCTGAATTAGAGCAGCACCAGGGGAATGGAGAATAGAGACAGGACTTAAGAGATATTTAGGAGGTAGATGTTGGGGGACTTGCTGAGCCATTATAGACCTGAGGCCTCAAAGAAGGTCCTCTCCCCTTGTTAGGATTTTATGTGGCGATTTATATGCACATCAGTCATGATTTACAGCAGGAGGCAGAAAACACTACATTAGTTGAAGAAAGAGATATAATGCAGGGAGTTGAGTGCTTGCAACAGACACAAGGCTGTAAGAGCAGAAACCAGGGGGCTTCTACAGAACTGGAGAGGTCACACCACTAGACCACCCAGTGGGTGAGAAACAGTTGCTGTTGCCACAGATGCCTCCAGCCCACCAAGTGGGAGTGAAGGGTGATATGAAGTTCAGCTGATGGAACCTGTTGGAACGTGCTTGTCCATCAACACAGTCAAGTTATTTGTTTTCTTGCCATTGACTTGGTGCAGGAGTGAGCCTGGAACCTTTGTCCTCAGTAGCCTGGTGCCTGGAGCCTGGGTGCTGGCCTGGAGCCTCAGGTAGGACTGGAGACCTGGGTCTACAGGGGTCAGTCTGTTGCCTGGGGTTACTAGCATGGTACTGGGGTGGGCCAGGAGCCTGGGTCCTTGGGACTGGGCTGGCACTGGGCTTCACTACGGCAGGTCTGTTTCTGGAGTTTATAGCAAAATTGGGTACTTGCTTCACTCTCTGTGCCCTGTTCCCTTGTGGAGGATGTCTCTCTCAACATTTTCCTGCCCAGACCTAGAGGAGAAGGGATGGCGTCACTGTCCTTCCTATCCTTTTCAATGTGTCTTTTCTTATTTGTGTGCTCTACGTAGGTGTTACAATAGCTCACGTGGATTACCTGGGTCTTGTGAAAGTACTTTTCAAGTGTGGATGGTTGTTAAAACTGATGTGGCCATGAAGGAACGAACACTGAACACGCCTATCCTGCCATATAGCATTTTCTTATTAATAACAGAGAATAGTGACTAAATTAGTAGCTCTCTGGTATCCCAGGATTTGGAACAGATTTCATTTCCTTCCTCTCCTTTTCCCTGCCTCCTCTCCCCTCCCTTCCCCTCCTCTCCCGTCCTCTCCTCTCCTCTCCCCTTCTCTCCTTCTGAGGCTCACTCTATTGCTGAGACTAAAGTGCTGTGACATTAGACCTAGCTCATGGTAACCTCAAACTTCTGGGCTCAAGTGAAGCTCCTGCTTCAGCTTCCTCAGTAACTGGGACTACAGGTGTGTGGCACCACACTCAGCTAATTTTTTTCTATCTTTAGCAGAGATGGGGGCTCACTCTTGCTCAGGCTGGTGTTGAACTCCTGAGCTCAAGGACTCCTCCTGCCTTGGCCTCCCACAGTGCTAAGATTACAGGCATGAGCCACCGACCCCACCAGACCTAGACTTCATTTCTTTCCACAGGCATGCTTAGAACCATATTTTTGTTTGTTTTAAATATAATATGATATGTTTATTTTCTCAGGGAAATCTATGCCAAATACATTTTTTTCATAATTGTACTGGTTGTAGAAGACATTGTCTACATTTGTGGTGCTCTGGGATCCCTTAAATCTGTGGGATTTGGGTGTATATCTTCCTTCTGACATGGGCAAGGGGAGGAGTGGAGGAAGGCATTGAATTAGATGCTAAGACGTTTTCTGAGTTTGAGATTAGGTAATCATTACAAAAAGAAGATATTTTCTTTTGTCTTAGGGTGTCATTGTAAAGAAATGACATATTGTTTAAAAAAGATATTCTTATATTCAAAATCCCCTCTTGTCAGTCACGTCTGATTTTCCTGGACTGATACTCAATTCAGTTTCCTTTGTTTTACACATGGCGCGTGCACACAGTACTATATTCTAGGTCCATTTCTAGGTACGGTGGGTTCAGCAATGAATACATTCAAATCCAGTTATTGAGAAGTTCCAGGAGATAGGAACATAAATAAAAAATTGTTTCACTGTTCTAACATCGTATGTGTCCATGTACAGAGAAAGATGAGAGGGGAGAGTGGAGCGATTAAGTCAAGCACTGGCCTAACTATAGTACAGAGCAAAATACAAGTGACACCAATCAGACTCTAAGTTTCTATAGTGATTCAAAGGAGAGGGGAAACATACTATATAGAATAAATTCAGAAAGCCTTTATGGGGGAGGTGGCATTTGAGATGGGTTTAAAAATGCTTTCTGATTAAGTTATTTTCTTTCAACTTTAAACCTGTTTTTTCGTGTTCCGTTTCATTGATGCTGGGGCTGAATCTCTGAAAGCTTCATTTTCCTTTGCTTGTTTGCTTCTTATCTGGGGGAGTCTCAGAGTATGGAAAAGGAGTAACTTACGGTCACTTGATTCCTGCTCCTGTTAGCATTTTTGTCTCCATCTTGGCAACCACGCTGCTGCTGTAGCTAGTTCCAGTTTCAATGATTCCAACACTTGCAGAGCCAGTTTTCATGTGAGCTCAGAGACACCAGCACCAGCAAGTGGGCACCCTCCTCAGAGATGAGATCCCAGCTCTGCAAGTTTCTCCTGGGCCTTTGGGTTTTATTATTTCCAACCTGATTCTTTTGATTTTATTATTATTTTTAATTGATGCATAATAATTACATAGATACATGAAGTACAGTGTATGATATTTTGATATATGTATACCATGGATAATGATCAAAGCAAAGCAATTAATTAGCATATCCATCACCCCTCAAACATTTGTCATTTCTTTGTATTGGAAACATTCTAAATCTGCTCTTTGAGCTATTGAGAGTAAGTGGTAAATTATTAACGGTAACTGCAGTCACTCTCTAGTGCTATAGAACACAAGAATTGATTCCTCCTGTCTAGCCGTCCCTTCGTATTCATTAACCCACCTTAAGATATTCTCCATCCTCCCCCTCCTCCCCAGTGTCCAGTTACCACTATTCTGCTCTCTACTGTTTTAGCTCCCACATATAAGTAAGAACACATAGTATTTAAATTCTGTGCCTGGCTTATAACTCTGAACATAATGTCCTCCAAGAACATCCATGGTGCCACAAATGATAGAATTTTGTTCTTTTTTATGGGTACATAGTATTCTATTGTGTATATATACATATTTGGCTATTGTGAATGGTTGTTGAAATAAACACAAGAGTGTAGATATCTCTTCATCATTCTGATTTCCTTTCCTTTGGCTTTATACTTAGTAGTGGGATTGCTGGATCATATGATAGTTCTATTTTCAGTTTTTTGAGGAATCGTCATACTGTTTTCCGTAATGGCTGTATTAATTTACATTCCTACCAACCATATGAGAGTTCCTTTGTCTTCAAATCCTCACCAGCATATGTTGTTGTTATTATCATTATTATTATTTTGGATAATAGGCATTCTAACTGAGGTGAGATGTTATCTGTCTTATTTTTTTATTTTTTATTTTTTTGGCCAGGGCTGGGTTTGAACCAGCTACCTCTGGCATATGGGGATGGCGTCCTACTCCTTTGAGCCACAGGCACCGCCCTGTCTCATTGTGGTTTTGATTTGCATTTCCTTGATGATTGGTGATGGTGAACAATTTTTCATATGCCACTTGGCCATTTGTATTTTCTCTTTTTTATAGATGTGCATTCAACTCATTTGCCTTTAAAAAATTGGATTATTTGGGGTTTTTTGCTCTTGAGTTGTTTGAGGCTGAGAAGTCCAAGGCTGAGACCCTGCATCTGGTGAGAGCAGGTGCATGATTAATCCATTCATGGGGGCAGAGCCTTTATCATCCAATCAGCTCTTGAAGGTCCCTCCCCTTCCATACTGCCACATCAGGGATTAAGTTTGAACATGAATTTTGGAAGAGACAACTATTGAAACCATAGTTTCATACAAAAAGTATTATAGAAATTGGATTATAGCAATTTACTATTCAATTTTATTTGTGTACTAGCATTTATAATAACAAATGAAATAAGCCTATGGACTGCATAAATTTTTGGTTACTTGATTCCTTTTAGGACACAGGTTTTCAAGAAAAGTTTGTTTCACTTAGCAATATGTGGGAATATTTCACACCCTAAAAGCAATATTTATTTATTTACTTATTTATTTGAGACAGGGTCTTATTCTGTGTCATAGTTCACAGCAGTCTCAAACTTCTGGAATTAAGTGATCCTCTTGCCTTAACCTCCCGAGTAGCTCGGACTACAGATACCTGCCACAATGCCTGGTTAGTTTTTATTTTTTATTTTATTTTTTCTATTTTTAGTAGAGACAGGGTCTTGCTCTTGCTCAGGATGGTCTTGAACTCTTGAGCCCAAGCAATCCACCCGCCTCAGCCTCCCAGAGTGCTAAGATTACAGGCACGATCCACTGTACCCTGCCTAAAAGCAGAATGTTAACTTTGTTACAATACATAATTAGGAAAAGAGAAAGATTTAAATTGCGTACAGCCCTCATGATAAATTTCAGCTTTAAAAATAAAAATATAAAGAAAATAACAGAAAAAAAGAAAGCATTAGATAAAAATGTGATCTTTTCCCGATATATATGTCATTTTCTTTGCTCTAAACTGTCAAAATTTAAAAATTATAATTATCAGAATTTTGATGACAAAAGGCAATATTGCTGATTTTAAAATAATATTTTAGACTTCTGGTACCTGAGAAGTTCAACCTCTACAGGTAGTATTAGACTTTGGTCACAGTTTTGGTAGAGTATTTAACTTTTAAAAAGATTTCCCTTCAGCTAAAATGCATATTTGGTCCTTGCTGCTGCCGCTGCTGCTTTCTGTTGTGGTTGTTGTTTTTCTGTTATATGTTGGAATATTTGTTTCCTTATTGAGAGTATAAATAAAATGAGTTACCTTGTGTTAATTTTCAACATAGACCAGGTCCAGGTGCTGTGCTTCTTGGCCAGGGAAGAGGAGGTCTTGCCTGGAGGATTGCTCCACAAAACAAAAATGAAATACAGTAGC
This sequence comes from Otolemur garnettii, assembly GCF_000181295.1. Classification (NCBI taxonomy): domain Eukaryota; kingdom Metazoa; phylum Chordata; class Mammalia; order Primates; family Galagidae; genus Otolemur; species Otolemur garnettii. Next base: position 21,611,528 of record NW_003852411.1, read on the forward strand.
CAGACTCTCCCTTTTATCCTGCAAATGGTTTGTAGATGTAGCTTGGGAATATCATATTATTTTGCTTAATTTGCTCTTTGTTTAAAGTTGAAGTGTTTATTTCAAACATTTTCTACAGGGGAAAAGAAATCATGTCAAAATGTTTCAGGAATGATTTAAATTAGACATAAAGAACACAGTTCTGATTACCAAGAGCCTACAGAGATGTGATTGATGCTCTTTTTAGATCATGCCATGATTCTTAAAGGAGCTTATTTAAAAAGGAGTAGGAGATGTGAGAAATCTTAATTTTTAAATAGGAAGTATTGTCGGTAACGTTCAGAAATTGCCTGAGTATTGTCGGTAACGTTCAGAAATCCTCGAGGGAACGATTAGAACAACACAAGGAAGACAGCAATTAACAGCATAGGAACAGCAAGGAGCTTGAGCCAATGGAAGAAGAAGCCTGGCTTCTGAAGAGTCCCAACAACTCTTGTCTTTGTGGGTTTCAATGTCCGGTCCCACTGGGTCAAGATGGCATCTCTGGCTCCTGGCCACTTCCCTGGGCCCACCAGCCTAAACTGGTAGGGGCTGCAAGGGCCGAAGAAAACTTCCACAGCCAATTTGGGATCTGTGAGGAAGAGCCACGGGATGTTGAGCTTTGCTCCAATGAAGGAGGCAAGTTCATCCATATAAACGATGTAATCTGTCTGGATGGTCTCACTGTTGCCAAACCTAGAGGTGGGAGAGGAAGCACCACAGTGGATGTCCGTAGTCTATGTAGAAACAAGAACAGGGAAAACGCCTCACGTGTTTTATCTGTGGGAATCAATGTCAATCTCTCCTGTAAGTAAAGGGCACAATGCTCATTTATCCTGTACTTTGTTGTTTTTCCAAAGAATTTTCATGTTGGTCTCATGTGAAACTCCTGCGATATGGCCAGGTTCCTAACAGGCCCACGGACTGTTACTAGTCCGTGGCCCAGGAGGTTGGGGACTACAGGGATAGGGAATAAAAGTTCACTTCCATGAGGCTTCAGACTCCTTTAGTTTCTAATCCTTTCTGGATCTACTTTCTGTGATACATTTCAGGAGCCATGGAACTCTAACACCATATAGTGTAAATTCTCAGCCCTATTCACTTTGCGTCTTGCACTTAACAGGACTTAATACAGTGTCAGGTGCAAGGTAGGTCTTTAATTACTATTTGTTGAATGAGAATGTAACTCACAGCTGTCATCCTAATGGACTATCCTAATTCAGGACTATTCAAAATCAAAACAGATTCAAGCATTCACAAACTCTGACTTTTCCATGGAAAGCCTAGACCCCCATTATAATAGGTGCTCTTACCACTTAAGCTTTCTCCCCATTTTCTCATCAATATCATCCATCATATCTTTCACAGAGGGCAAAGCACAAGTTCCTGAAAAAGAGGGACAGATAAGAGAATCATTAAATAAGTCTAGCCTAGGACCAGCCTCCAAAACTCCCCTCTAAATAATGATTTAGGAATCACATTAATATTTTTGTCTTCTGTCACCCTCCAGCAAAATAAAATCATGAGCAAATGAACAGGCAATCATTCTGAGAGACATACAGTTCTTTCTTAGTCTTCTCAGAATGGCTACTTGTCACAATAATTAAAAACCATTACCTAAATATCATAGGATCTTTGCTCTCAAGCTGGTTACCAGATATTTAAAATAAATTTCAGGGATTATATTCTAATCTCATGGTCATATTTTAAGAATGTTATCTAACAAATTAAAGCTAGAGGTGAATCAATGTCATTTTATCAAGACTTAAGGAAAAAAAAAACCTTCATAGGAAAAATCCTGCTTTGGCCAGAAAGGGGTATTTTTGGCAGATAAGATGTAGAATTCCTTGAAGCCCCAGGTCTTTCTCTAGAGAGCCAACAAGTCTTGAATGTAACTGAGGATATGGACTGTCCACAAGTCACCAAGGATGTAAGAGAGCCCAGGAAACCAGACCTGAGTTGCAGCTGCTCCAGGATTTCAGGCTGATATAGGTCTACAGAGCACTCTGAAACTCACACCAAAATATACTTTTGTGCCCAGAGATAATTTAAATTTAGGATGATTTCCTTGGTAATCTTGGAGTCACCTTGAATGAGATTAGAACTTCCAGTTCTCATCCCTGCCATCTTTATAAGAAGGGTCATTTAAACAGTTTTTATAGATAGGACCTGGTTCTAATCCTTGGAACCTGTCCTGATCTTGGGCATGAAAAGAAATTGGGAGAAAAGAAACAGTATTGGACAGTCCACCAGCTACTGTCCCTGGGTTGCTTGTAACTAGCGCCTCCAACCTGGTCCTCTTATTCTCCACTTGCCCTAAGACTGAGCCTCTGTCTTGTACATCAATTCCCTATCAATTGCCTTGTTTCTTTTCTTCAGAGTCCAAAGTTACACTTCTTGTCCTTGTGAGTGTAAATATCTCACCCTTCCTTTAATGCCAGTCTTTCTGGGCCTGACTCCTAAGTGGAAGCCTGTGTGGAATTTCATACAATCCGCTCCCTGAATACTTGGTCTTACATTCAGCACCTACCTATAACTCTATTTGTAGCTGGTTGTGAATCTGACCCTAGTGCCTGCTAGTGGAGGATGCTGCTGACTTCATTTCTAGACCTCAGACAAGTTTGTTGTGTCATTTCTCTTTAAGAATCAAGGACTCAGTATTACATTTTAGAGACTGACCATTTGGCATACCTAGAGACTTTCTGTCTTGAATGCTCCATTGCTTGTCCTTATCTACCAAATGGCAGGAAGATAACAGTAGCAGAGAAACCAATGGCTTTCCAGGAAACACATTTTCCATGACTGTGGATATCTAAAATTGGCTGGATATTGATTTGCAAATATTTATTTATTTATTTATTGAGACAAAGTCTCACTTTGTCAGACTCGGTATAGTGCTATGGCATCATAGCTCACAGCAACCTCAAACTCTTGGGCGCCAGTGATTCTCTTGCCTCAGCCTCCCCAGTAGCTGGAACTACAGGTGCCCACCACAGTGCCCAGCTATGTTTTAGAGATGGGGTCTCACTCTTTTTCAGGCTGGTCTTGAACTCCTGAGCTCAAGCAATCCACTGGCCTCAGCCTTCTAGAGTGCTAGGATTAAAAGTGTGAGCTACGGCGCCTGGCCCAGGACATCTTACCTTATTAATCTTTCAAGCAATGTAATTTTACTGAGCCTCAAAATCATAATTTTATAAATTTGTTGTGTACTTATGACAAAGAGCTCTATGTTCTTGAATTTAGTAAATGATCTCGGGTAATTCTCAGCTGTAAGAAGGTATAAGTCATAAAAACTCCTCTAATAATATCTTGTACTATTGCACATGATAATATGGTATAATATACTTTAAATTGCTTGTAAAACATAGCAACAAAAATATAGAATTATAGATTCTCAAAATTGGATGGTACCCTTGTAATTATTTTCAAAAAGACCCAACATTATTCTTGCTGTCATTCATCTTCCCCACTGATGAGCTTCTTTTTCTACTTACCTTTTATTACTAGTGCTGCCCAGCGGGCTTGGAGGTCAGCTGTGGGGATGGCAGCCCCAAGGGACTGAACAAGGCCAATTACTGCCATGGTTGGCTTCTCCAGTAGAGGAGGGAAGATGCCTTTAAACAAGGTGACTTCGTTGTTTCTGCTTTTGATGATAGAGTCATCGAGGAAGGGGTAGGCATAATTATAGCCTGTTGCAAAAAAGACACAGTCAATGGCCTCAAACACAGTCCCGTCCTCAAAAATGGCCGAGGTCTCTGTGAACTTCTTCACGTTAGGCTTAACAGACACGGTGCCGCACAGGATGCAAGCGGGGAGCTCATCATTAAACACAGGCTCTTTCCTCAGGGTTCTGCAGGAAAAATGGAGACAGTCATGACAACTCGAGTATCTCCCCTTCATTCTGTTGGCCCCCATGCCAATTGATGCAGAAAGAGAAAACTCCCCGAGATCTTTTTCCTGAGCCACTGAGTATTGCCGGTGTGGCTAAAGAACAAGACTGATGTGAAACATCATTGTAAAGCAAGAGAAGTCGCGATTTTCTCGCCTGATCTTCATTCTCTTGATCACCTTCTTTCTTTCCACAAAGCATTTTCCACTTCCAGAATAAACACCTGTACTCAGTCCCCAGTTAAAGCCTATTCCAGAAAAAATCCTAAGTTGTCCTGATGGCACTAGCCATGGCCCTTGCCCGCTTCCTTTTCTGCCCAGCGCACATCACCGTGTCATCTTCTGCCAATTGTTCTTGTCTGTTGCCCGCTACTTAGAATTTAGGCTCCAGGTTTTGGAGGACAGAGATTTTTGCCTGTTTCATTTAGTAATATGTCCACAGGATTTAACATAGGACTTGACACATACTAAATACTTTTAGGTATTTGTTGAATTAACGAATTCATTATGATATGAATTTGTTTATAACGTGGGTTTTTTTCCTCCATGGCAAAGCCGTGTCTTATGGGACCGGCTTGGAGGGTGTTACAGGAGAAAGTGAGGAGGAGATTGAAGGGGAAAGCAGTGTGGCCTGCCTGTGCCCGGCGGGAGGGCCAGTTAAGGGCCAGTTAAGTAATGAGAGTGTAGGACAGAGGAAATTCTCTTGCCATGCTTACCAAAGTGAGAGACAGCAGAGCAGGTGGCTCAGGGAGGGGGTTCTGGAATCAGCAGATCTTTATTTTTGATGCTGCTTCTATTTCCTTGCTGCGGGACTTTGGTAAAGTTATTGACTACACGGATCTTCAGTTTTCTCATCTCTAAAAAGGGGATACTGATAGAGCCTTCCTCACAGTCACAAACCTCGCTGAGGCTCTGACATGTATTAAGCGCTTGAAGCACGTTGACCATGATTATCATTACTCTCGGGACTAATGCCTGAACTATTATATAATGCTCCAGCTGTGGAAATCTAGTATGGAGGATTACAAAACAGGAAATCACTCCTAATTTTTTTCCTTTGATATCCATGGACATGTTTCGACTGGTTTTGGGTTGCAACACACATTAAAGGCTGTTGACAGAGGGAGAAGCAGGCTGCCAAATCACATTTAACTCTGTGTTACCCATTTAAAGGCATCAAGCCATAGTTCTCGTGCTTGAATCTGGCATTCATCTGTTTCACGTACAACCAGTCTGAGATGGCTGTCGGTAAGTTGTTCTTGAGGAAGGTTCCAAATCGAGTGACATATAACATGTCCCAAGGATAGCCATTGTCCCAGACCCGGCTCATCACCCAGGAGCCACTTCTGGAGCTGATGATGACCTTAAACAACACCAATTCAACCACAGACTTAGTGATTGTGTGTAGCAGACATTGTGACGTGCCCCCCGCCGCCCCCTTTGGGAATGGATTTATTACTCTAGCTGTTGAAAGTGGGCTGGAAGCCACCTCTCAGCCGTTAGTGTTCTTTGGGAAATGCTTTGGCTGAACAGCATTTGACCTCACTCAGGATCTTACACTGTCTGGGTTTCTTGCTCTCGGTGTTTGTTGATGCAGATGTGTAAAGGCTGTCCCTCACCCCAACTTGGGACAATGCCAAAGTATCATTCAGCTTCACAGTAAGGTAAAGGGAAGCTTCTTTCCCTTCTTGCATAGCTATGAATCCTGAAAGCTCTCCTAAACTAACTTCTAGAACTCTAATCTACATTCAGAGTCAACCTGACATTCAAGTCATTAAAATATATGACATAACTTGACTCTAATCTTTCTTTCCTGTCTTAATTCCTGTAGCATATCTGTTCTTGGAATCAGAAGGCTTAGCTTTCAGTTCTCTAAACATTTTGGTGGCTCAAATATTAATTTTCTCTATGATTTTCAAGAAGACAGCTGACATTCCTGGGCCTCAGTTATCTTTTCTGTAAAATGGTCATAATAAAACTCAATTACCTTCTTCCCACAATCAAAGGAGCTCATTTATATGGAGGCATCTGAGTACCATAATGCATCATAAAAATTTTTACTATTAAGAACCTCCATTCCAATAAGATGAACCTATAATAGTCAAATATGCAGTGGTCATTCTTATCTTCATACCTTTGCTCATGCCGTTTTCCTTTACTTGAACAGTCCCCTTGACAATCATATACTCTATATTTACACTTCAAGGACTGGTTTAGTTCTCCCTTCCTTGTGAGGCCTCCAGGCCTGGAATCATAGCATTTAGTGTCTGACTCACTTGTTTATCATTCATTCTAGTGGAAGCTCTTGTTTCAGTGCAAGAATCCTATCCTATCTGTTCCATTCTAGCATCCAAGCCACTGCTGGGCACATAGTAGACTCTCAATAAATAGCCATGGAATGAATACATGCATAAATGAATAAATAAATTAATCTCTATTGCTTAAATCACATTCCAATCTTTAATTCTAACAAGCACCAAAAGGAGGTTTAATTTTTATCTGTTTTACCATTGAGAAACCTGAAATTCGAGGGAATGAAGGACTTACCCAAGATTCTCAGAGTCATAACCTTAACCCTAAATCTGGTTTCACAGAGATTGATCACACTCATTAGGCTCCAAAAGTCTTGAGATTGTTGTATGACAATATCACTCCTGGCCAGTGTTCTGCCTGTCTCTAAGTCAGTGGTTCTAAACTTTCTTAATGCTGCAACCCTTTAATATAGATCCTCATGTTGTGGTGATCCCTAACCATAAAATTATTTTCGTTGCTACTTTATAACTGTAATTTTGCTACTGTTTTGAATCATAATGTAAATATCTGATACGCAGGATGTATTTAGGCAATCCCTGTGAAAGGGTCGTTCGACCCCCAAACGGGTCGCAATCCACAGAATGAGAACTGCTGTTCTAAGTGATTTAAAACCTTACATGCAGCTTAGGGAAGCTGAGCTTAGTTTTCACATCAGATACCCTCCCCCACCCTGTTTCATGTCACACCTTTCCAATGATAACTGTTTCTGTCTCTTTAGATACAGTCCCTTGAGTAACTGGGAAGTGGTACCTGTGCAGCTGTGTGGCTCAGTTCCGTGGCAATATCACAGCCTGAATTCCCCAGGCCAATCACCAGGACTCGCTTTCCCTTGAATGCACCTGGTTCTTTATAGTCCCTGCTATGGAAGCATTTGCCTTTAAAATCTTTTAATCCTGAGTGAAAAGTGAGAAACATGTGAATTAGTTTGTTTTTCATTGAAAAAAACCCAGAAGGCTGATGAGGCAGCGGTGGCTCATGTCTATAATCCTAGTACTCTGGGAGGCTGAGGCTGGTGGATTGCTTGACTTTAGGAGTTAGAGACCAGCTTGAGCAAGAGCAAGACCATCTCTAAAAACAAACAAACAAATAAACAAAAATTAGCTAGGCCTGTGTCAGGCATCTATAGTCCCAGCTACTGGGGAGGCTGAGGCAAGAGGATTGCTTGAGCCCAAGACTGAGGTTGCTGTGAGTTATGATGCCAGGGCTTTCAACCCCAGGGCAACTGAGTGAGACAGAGTCTCAAAATAAACCCCTCCAAAACAACCCCTAACTACTTTAACAAAAGTGATTTTGTGAGTCGATATACTGACAATAATATGGAATTTTAACTTTCCACATATATGAGATATAAAAGAAGTATATTTTAATTTGACCTGTTTCTACTTTGAGGGAAAAAAAATGACATCATCAAGATATTCATTCTTCCCTGATGTATAGAGAGCAGTTTGAATTTTCACATTACCTGGAAAGGATTCTTTTGGAAGGTGGGGGTACACGTGATGTCCAGAACAAACCATTACAGCATCAAAGATGGCTGATTCTTTTTTGCCATCTTTTTCAGTGATAACTTCCCATTGGCCGGTAGTTGAGAAATCAGGACGTTTATTTATACTGGACACAAATGTCTAAGAGAAATATAGAAAGAAATATTTTCTATGCTAGCAAGTAGAATTGACAAAAGTAATATGAAAAAAGTAGTGACTTAGGAAAAATGCTGAATTCGTTGTTGAGGCACATGTTACAAATTTAAAATCCCCCCAATAAAACAGAACACTAAATTTAAATATATACACACAATATATACATGTGTATACATATAAATGTATACATGTGTGGATATTATATATATATCTGTGCATGGCTTTTTGTGCATGACTAATATTTTCTGCAGTACAAGAGTGACACCCCTAGGAGACAGGACAGTGAATTCAGTTTATAGTGTACAAAAGGTGCACACCACCTATAGTACATAATTTGGTGGGCACTAATTTTTGTAACTACCACCCTCTAGCCATTTCATTTTTAATGTTATTATTGTCTTAAAATAAAATATTTTCTCTATTTTAAGGATACATGTTTTTCTCAAATCTTACTACCACTTAACAAAGCTTGTTAAAGTATACATTCCTGGATCACACTCCCAGATGTTTTAGTTCAGTAGGTTGGGGCAGGGCATGAAAACTTAAGTTACTAAAAAAGCCCAGGTGATTTTGAAGCTACTTGGGCAGCTCTTGACTAAACAACTGCCTGCTAGTGTGCTCCTTCTTTAAAAAAAAACTTTCAGACCCTACAATCCCACTACTAGGGATCTACCCAGAAGAAAAAAAATCATATTATCATAAAGACATTTGCACTAGATTGTTCACTGCAGCTCAATTTACAAATGCCAGGAAGTGGAAACAACCTAAATGCCCATCAACTCAGGAATGGATTAACAAAGTGTGGTATATGTATACCATGGAATACTATACAGCCATAAAAAGATGGTGACTTTATATCTTTTGTATTAACCTGGATGGAGTTAAAGCACATTCTTCCTGGTAAAATATCCCTAGAATTAAAAAGCAAGTATCCAATGTACTCAATACTAATATGAAGCCAGTACATGATATAATTCACGCCCACATGGGAGAAAAACTCATTTCCATTCAAGGTGAGGAGAGGGAAGAAAGAACAGAGGGGGATCGGTGTGCTCCCACTTAATGGGCACAATGTAAGGGTGTATGGCACACCTTTGGGGTGCAGAATACAACTACAAGATGGGCTGTACCTCATAAATTCAACTATTGTGACCTGGTTGTCTATATCTTTGCATTAACTTAAAATTAAAAAAATTATAATAAAAAACAAAAATAACTTTCAGTTCTTCTGATTATATTGGAAAGACAACCTTCATTTGATATTAATTGTTCTTCAAAACTTTAGGATGTGGTTATTTCATACATACATATTGGAGAATGTACACATATGTAACATTTTTACTTCTTATGAAATATATTAATAAAATGAGCCCTTATAAACTCATAGGATCATGCACATCATTTGAATAACTCTGATATTATTTACTTAGTTACCCTTTTATAAATGATACCTTTTTAAATTATAATTTGTTTGTTGCTGGTTTATAGAAATGCAATTGATTTTTATATATGGATCTTATATAACATACTTTGTCTAATGTTTTTTGTATTGTCATTAATTTTAATAATTTGTAGATTATTTGGGGTTTAGTCAGTGAGATATCATTTATAATAATGATGCTTTCTCTTTATTTATTGTCATTCCCTCTATTTTTTTATTTATGATATTGTTTCTTAGATTTCTTAAGATTATTGAAAATAAATAATAAAAATAAGTGATTTTTATGTGTTCTGGACTTCAAGGGGAATGCTTCTAACTTTTCACTACCAAACACAGCATTGTCCGGTAGTAATATAATCTGAGCAACGTATGTAATTTTAAATTTCTAGTAGTTAACATAAAAAGTAAATGCAGTAGTCATTGTAAAAAGTGAAGCAACATATAATTAAATCTAATTCTATCTGATATATTAATGTTTCAATATTTAATCAAATAATTTTTTTTTGTATTTTTTAGATAGTCTGTATCTTATACATAGAGCACATCTCAGTTTTGTGGCTAATGGTACCATAATGAGAAGTGCAGATTTAAGCGCTTGTGTGTGTTTTGATGAATAAAGAAAATGCCCTTCTAATCTTAGTTTGGTGACAGTTTTCTTTTTTTCTTTCTTTCAAGTACAAATCAGTGTTAAATTTCAGTGTTAAATATCTCCTTGAATTTGTTAAATAAACATGGTTTTCTGACTGTCACAGGTTTTCGTAGGAAATTATATGTTTATATTTCATAATGTTAAAATACTCTCACATCCTCAACTCAATATAGGCAGTTAGTCTTTTTAAATACTTTGTTGAGTTCATTTTGGAAGGATTTTTGCATGAGTTTTCATGAAGGAGATTGGCCTGTAGTTTTTCTACTTCACATTATCCTGTCTGCTTTTGATATCAAGGTTATCATTTTATAGAAAGAGTTTGGAATCATACTTCCTTTTCTAATTTCTGAAAGAGTATATAAAATACTGATAATTTGTTCACTGCAAATTTGAAAGTACTCATCTATGGAAGTGTTGACTTTCTTTATGGGAAGATTTTTAATTTCTAGGTCAAAAGAACTATGAATCATCAAGGACTATTCAGGCTTTCTACTTCTTGAGTGAAATTTATAAAATGTTTTTAAGAAAAGAGTTAACCAATTTAAAATATTATCTTGCAAACATTTTTATAGTATTTAGTCTGCGTCTATTTTGTCTATCTTTTCATTTCCAATATAACTTATTTGTGCCTTTGCTATTTTTTTCTAAAACTACCAGCGATTCATCTGATGTTTATTTTATTAGAATATTTGAAGAATAATTTTTTAATTTTGTTACCAGGCCTTATTTTCTATTTTATTAATTTCTTTTTATTATCTCCTTCATTCTGTGTCCTTTGAGTTTATTCTGCTTTTCTCTTACCAATTTATTGAACTTCCTTACCTTATTAATTTTTAATCTTTTCCCCTTTCTAATATATGCATTTATGTTTAAAATTTTCTTGAAAGTATAGCTTTTTATGTTTCTCACAAATAGTGATATATAGAATCTAAATTATTATCAGTTATATTTTTAAATTCTCATTGAAATTTCTTCTTTGACTTGTATATTATTTAGGAAAAAAAGAAGTTTTAATTTCCAAATTCATGGCTATTTTACATTTTTTTGTTATTGATTTACAAATTAGTGGCCTCTTGACCTGAGAACTATATGCAGTCAAATTTTATAAATTTCCTTTATATTCTTAAGAAGATATATTCTCTAAATCTAGAGTTAGAGAGACCATACTGTTAAAAATGTTGACAAATAAGAAAGGGATAGTGAAAAGTAACAAATGAAAATTCAATAATAGACATGGACTTCCTCATCATTATGCCAAAAGCTAATTTGTTGATAGCATCTTACCTTGAATTGTATGTATTTCAGGAGCTTCTTTTCTTTGGCAAATGCAGTGATATATTCCTGGATCTTGCTATTGTGCATAAAGTTGGGAAAGTCATCAGGATATGGAAAGTCTGGGAAGCACATCATCTCTTTGGAAGAATTAGTAAAGACCGATTGGTAAATGCTTGCCCTGCCCTCCTCTGCATGGTCCTGTGAATGTACAGTTTGAAATGGAAGATAGTTGGTAAAAAAAAAAAAAGAAAAAGAAAAAAAAATACTGATCATGTTTGGGGCCAATTCCAAGTAATTACAATTATTCCTTGGTGTCTGTGGGGGACTGGTTCCCCTGTGGATATCAACATCTGGGATGCTCAAGTCTCTTAAATAAAAGGGATTTTAGTATTTTCATATAACCTATGCATATCCTCTAATATACACAGGGTCAGACAAAGTACAGGCTTGGGGTGGTCGGCGGGGGTGGCACGGGCAAGGCACTGCTCACCACCCATTCCTCCAGTTCTATTTTGTAACGGATTAGGATCCAACCATTGAAGATTCTTACACCAAGCGTGTGTGATAGATGACAGAGCAGCCAGCTAGATATTTTAGATACAGCAGGACAAGAAAAGTTTGGGCCATGAGAGAACAGTATCTGAGGACTGGTGAGGGTTTTCTGTTGGTCTTCTCAGTCACAGATAGAGGCAGTTTTGAAGAAATCTGTAAGTTTCAAAGACAGATTCTCATAGTAAAGGATCATGATGAGTTTCCAGTGATTTTAATTGGTAATAAAGCAGAGCCGGGTCATCAAAGACAGGTAACACAGGAAGAAGGACAGCAGTTAGTGTGACAGCTTAAGGTAACATAGGTGGAGGGATCGGCAAAGAGTAGGATGAATGTAGATCAAGCTTTCCATGAACATGTCCAGGTTAGAAGGAAATTTCAAGAGCAGGAATGTCCTCCTTCACCAGAACCAACGCGGAAAGAAAAAGACAAGAAAGGCTGTTGATGTTTCATTGTCTAGAATGCCTCAAGTTTTAGCTACCAAAGCCTCATCATGTCCTCTCCTTACAGTTTACATCATGTTGGTACCTTTCTAGCCTTAGACGAATGTTCACCTTATTAGTCTTAGACCAAGAAGCTGGCTAATCCCATCTGTGAAGCTAATACAATGGCCATTTCCACACAGATTTAAAGGAAACACTAAGGCTGCTTCAAAGATTACCTGATTCCTTTTAAATATGTTTATATCGACAGACACATTCTTTTTTAAAGCGTTTACATTTTAATAGAGATGAATCAGTTTTGGAACTTAAGCTGTCTGCCAGGCGGAAGACCCAGGTTGTGAAATAATTTTTAACTTCTGGAATCTTACTGCCTACCGTTATTCTAAATAGACATATATGGAGTTTTTTTTTTTTATTAAATGTGAATTTTTGCCTGTCTTTAAAAATTTCAGTGTCAACTTTAGTTAACCTTAAATACACTGAATTGAATCTACATAAGTGAGACATCTCAGACCTTTATGGATGCTATAGCTTTTGTTTTCCAGTGGCCAAAATACCAAATGCCTATTGTATTCATAGATTAAAAACCGGTTATAAAAACCTTTGTTATTACTCCTATTCTTGAAGAGGACTTGCCTATTCTGGATTTAGGATTATATTTGACTTGCCTATTCTGGACTTGGGCATTTCAGTGTACTTGGTTTTTTTGATTTAACTCTTTTCACAGTCATGCTAAGGGTAAAAGTGAGTGATATCTGTCTGTCTTCCTTTTCAAGTATTTCTGGATAAACTGTTTTTGTTTGATGTGATATAAAATATGGAATTGATCTTTCCAGGGTCAGAGATGATAAATGTTTTTGCTATATACTTTTATACATTATTTTCTCATCAAACTAGTTAAAAAGTATTTTCATATGTTTGTAAGCAAATGTGCTTTCACAGCACACCTTGTAGTTATGTAAAGATATGTATTTAGTTCTCACTCTTCACTTTTAACTGACAAAAAAAAAATGAACAAAAAAGCTGAAACTACACAAACTGTGGTAGAGCTTTTACTTGCTGGTCTGGTTCTGGCCAGTCACATATCTACTCAAGAAACCTTCCCAATAGAGTACAACAGGATGGACTCTGAAATCAGTTTCAATACCCCCTACTAGATATTGACTGTTACATCAAGTTTTAAGTGTGTAAATTTTTTTTTTGAGACAGTCTCACTATGTCACCCTCAGTAGAGTGCCGTAGCATCGTAGCTCACAGCAACCTCAAACGTTTGGGCTTAAGTGATTCTCTTGTCTCAGCCTCCCAAGTAGCTGGAATGACAAGGCCGCCACAATGCCCCACTATTTTTTTGTTGCAGTTGTCATTGTTGTTTAGCTGGCCCGGGCTGGATTGGAACCCACCAGCCTGGGTGTATGTGGCAGGCGCTCCACCCACTGAGCTGTGGGTGCTGCCATGTGTAGAGCTTTTAATTGACAATTAGTATAACTGTGGATGGTTTCTGATTTTGCTTTGAATTCTGTGGATTGTATTTAAACAATTCAAAAGTATGTTCCTGATTCTCAGATACTAAGTGATATTACACAGTTGTCACTTTTATTGAACGTGTACAACAGTCCTATGAAGTTTGTAAAGCACACCCTGTATAGCTTCAGGTGCTAGAATTAAAATTGATCTACTTTCATAGTAAATAAATAAATAAATAAATAAATCTTAAGTAAAAAAAAATGTAGGCTGGAAAGAAAGGCAAGCTTGAACTGAAGTCTCCACTGTTTACCAGCTGTGTAATTTTTTTTCTTTTGGTTTTAAGCTTCAGATAAATTTGTAAAAGAAAAACTCATACCTAATTGATAGGATTATTATAAAGATAGAATTAAATGGGAAATCATTTGACTTATTAAAACGTGGTCAATGAATTGGCCCTAAGGGTCATCAATATGCTAATTTGAAGCCCTGTCAGCCATTCCAATAACATACCCTAGGCTCCACAACATTGTACAAAATGCTAGGTGGTTTCCAGAGTTCTTTACAGTATACAACATTTCTATATTAGTAGGAATAATAGCTCATGTCTTTATAATATTTAAAGAACTTTATAGATACTGTTTCATTAAACATAAGGTTTTTATTGAGGCATATAAAATTTAATACTGATTGTGTATATGAAGAAGAAATAGTGGCTTAAAGTGTCCCATTTTAGATGATCTTCCTTAATCTTCATATATAAGTGGGCTTATGAGAAGAAGAATAAGATGGATGAGACTGGCGTGGTCCCACAGTGTAGAGATATTGATGGAACAGAGAGCATAGGGAAGCTCTCACACCTGCTGTAGTCCAGCAATGCACGAAGTGATTAAACAAGTGCAGGCATGAGTGTTTGCTGATAGAGCCCTTATTATAAATCCACAGAAACAAAGGGGAGTTGAACAACTTCAAAGCACTATGTTCTATTCTTGGTGGTTTTTGCAGCTCTCTCCATTATGTGGTTTCATAAGAGGAAAATTAGCGCCTGAAACTTTAAACTCTGTGATCTGAATCACTAAGAAGACCTTTGGTAACTTCAAAAAAGAATGAAAAATCATTTAATTTTGAAATGAGTAAGTAACTCATTCAATTATAATTGCATAAACCTAACCACTATGGGCCACACATTTTATGTCTTATTGGCTCATATCATTAACAATTTATCAGAGGTGAATTCTGTACACAGAAGCCTGCTAAACCCTAATTTACTAATTTACGAATTGTCTAATTGTCTTCCCACTTGTGAAAAGGATGTTTCCAACCTGGATGGAAAGGATCCAACCAAAAGGATGCTTGCAAAAAGGATACTTTCCTCCTCATGTTGTATTCTGTGGATTCCAAACCTAACTGCCGTGGTAGCAGGTTTGGAAGCCTTGTTCAAGAAACATTTTCTTGTACACTTCCCAACTCACTTTCCAACTCATGTCCCATCTATTGCCATGATGCCCTACTTACAGAGTATTTCCATAGGCCCCCGATGTCGTTGCTCCTCTCAAAGCAGGTAGGCTCCAGCCCCTCTTCCACACAGCTCCTGATGGAGGCCAAGCCACTGACACCTGCTCCAATGATGGCGACTCTCTTCCCCATGGTTGCCTGTGCAAAGGCCTAGGGAACATGTCCAGGAACAGGAATGTGAAAACTTACTTATTTACCCACTTATTTATTTATTTTAGCTTCACTCTTCGGTTTAATTGAAAACTAGACTTTTACATCCAAGAAAAACACAGTTTGGAATTTCTTTTAGTCATCTACAACTACGTTTTGCATTTTTCTCTAATTTCTAAAAAGAATGTTCCTTTTTTTTTCTGAACAAAGAAGCATTTGGTTTTCAGTTAGCTTTCCAAAATTAAGAGTCTAATGATCAGCACATATGTTTATCTTTTTAGCTTTTAGCTTTTTGCTATTTTCTCTCTGCCAAAGAAAGTATGTGGGAGAAAGAAAAGGAGATTCACAACTAAAACACATATATCCATACATCTACCCACCCGAGTATATACATATGCGTGGACATGTGAGTGAAGAAACAAATATGTAATACATGTATATCTACATACACACACACACACACACACTTCTATTTTCTCTCTGACACAAGATTTGATGAGGAACAAGGTTCAGCATGCTGGGTAGTCGCCCTCTTTCTTTCCCTAATAATATTATTCTCAGTCAAAAAGAAAAGTCAAGCCCTACCCTAAAAACAACTTCTCCCCCTTTGCTTCCAACCCTAATTTCCATTTCCTTCTAAGCAAATTACATTTCCTCACCCTTTCCTGTTCCTGGCACCATCCTTAGGCTCTACCACTACTTCTCCCATTTTTTCTTTTTTAGACAAAAATCATAGATTTGCCTGGTAAAATCACGATCCATGATTGTCAGAAACAAATGAGCCACCTGCCTGCGCTGTGTGCCCTTCTCCTTCCAGCCACGTGTGCTACCAAACTGCAGCTTGCCCCCTCCCCGTTTATCAAGCCCACTCTCCTCCCTCTCAGCCCTTCACAATATCACCTGTTTTTTCTTTTTCTACCTTTTCCCTGTCTTCCTTTCTTCTGTATGTCCAGGTCCTGTTCAAGTTGTCTGGGTAGTTGGAAAGAGAAAACGCGTTCTGAGCCCACACTCTGGGGATTAGTGGCAAGTGGGAGGAACTTTTAAAGAGGTAGTCATTGCTTGGTGCACTACCAGGTGAACTGGTGAGCTCACTCCAAGGCCTGGTGATTGGGGTGGGGCTGGGGATCTGGCCAGTCCCCGTGGTTGCCCAGTTTTGCTTTCTTGTTGGTTTTGGTAAACACAATCTACTGGTTATATTCCTGGACCCATGGCCTGGGAGTCAAGGTAGACTGTCCCCAGTGATTTTACAGTTCTCACCCCCATTTCTCCACACCATTTTATTATGTGCTATTTCCAAGTTTACCTTATTTCTTCTTTCCTACTTTTTTTGGTGGGTACATCTTAGTAGTTTTCCAAACATTAGAAAATGAACTATTTAGCTGAGATAGCCCAGCAGCAACAATGGCTTTCCAACACACTTTCTCCTCATGTCCTCTTTTGATATTTGGGGTCTGTGTTTCTCAAGTTGGCATTTCATTATTTCTGAGGACAGTGTGTGATCATAGAAAAGATCCAATTTTATACATTGATCCGTTAGTTCCATAGTTTCTTTCTACCAGATGAAATTAGTACCGCTAAGGTGGAAGAAGGGCAGATGATGAGAAATTACTTAACTGTATAATGTATGTTACTTGGGGATGGATATCCTAAGAGTCCTGACTGGACCACTATCCAATTATGAGTGTAACAAAATATCACACGTACCTAATGTATTTGTCCAAGTAACACAACAAAAATTAGTACCACTTAAAATTATATTGTCCCTAGGACTAAATAAATGGCACCTAACTTCCAGTCATGAAATATAGTGAAATTTCTAAAAATTGTTTATCTATCAACCATATTCCTCTATCACTTGAAATCAATGACATTCTGTTCTATTGTTCAGTTAGTCCCTTCATTAGGCAGGTGATATTCAGCATAAACTGGTATCTCTAATTCTTGAGGATTTGCACTTTTATATTTTTTGGAGCTAGTAAACTTCATTTCTAAAGTAAGCCTGGTGAAGTAAAGAGTCAGAGAGACTTTGAATCACTTATAGCTGCGTGGTCCTGGGGCGTGTCACTTTACCTCTTCAGTTCTGAGTTTCTTCATTAATAAAATGGGAATGCTACACTACTATCCAGTTGGGTTGTTGCAATGATTCGAGGATTAGAGTATACACACACACAACACACACATATATACAGCCATTTATACATATATACATATGCATATACAAAAACTTGGCATGTAGTTAGAATTTAACAAATGGTAACTGTGTGTTGTTGGTAAAAATTAAAAAAAAAATTGCAGGTTCATTACATTTTCCAAGGCTACAATTCAGATGACATGATTTTATCTTCTCTCATTTTACATAGAACTCCCTTTTAGTTTTTATTTTGTTTTGCTTTATTTTTATTTTTATTTTTGAGGCAGAGTCTCTCTTTGTCACACTTGGAGAGTGTCACGGCATCATAGCTCACAGCAACCTCAAACTCTTGGCTCAAGAGATCTTTTTGCCTCAGCTTCCCAACTAGTTGGGAGTAGAGGTGCCTGCCACAACACCCGGCTAGTTTTTCTATTTTTAGTAGAGATGGGCGTCTTGCTCTTGCTCAGGCTGGTCTCCAACTCTTGAACTCAAGCCATCCACCTGCCTCAGTCTCCCAGAATGCCAGGATTACAGGCGTGAGCCACAACACCCAGCCACTCCTTTTGAGGTTTTAGTGCTACATAAACTATAATGTAAAGGAAAGATGGTAGGTACCTTGAGAAGCAATTTTATTGCTGTATCCTTGTTCATCTCAGGATGGGGAGGACTCACCCAATTCTACGATGGCCTCTGGTCTTTACGCTCTTTAAGAGATGCAAAGGCCACTGTTCTCTGTGCTGCCTTTTGTGGGAATAGACTCTAAGCGGTAGGCACATTTATGAGCCCTCTCTTTAATGGAGCCGTTGCTTGCCATGGCTTTCTGTAAAGCCCCTCTTTCATCTTCAGAATCTTAAATACCCAGTCTCTGGTTGGGAAAGTCTCCCTGCTTCATTGTCCCCCGTGAATCCCTCCCACAAAGAAACCTTCCTTCGTGCATGGCTGCCAAATTAGTACTGCTGCCGGGGGATATGACTGGAAGACTTCATATTCTGTCAACTTGAGTCAGATTGTCCTCATAGTCCAAAGAAGTTTTTTGTTTTCTTGTTTTCTGATTGGCTTTTTAGAGGCAGGGCATATATCTCTTGAGACATTATGTTGTCATGGCTGATGATGTGTTAATATAATGGGTGAAATGCTTATGTAAAATGATGGTGGCTTTTGGATATTCAGACTTTATTATCAAATCTCTTATGAAACATTCCAAAGACACAGCCCCTTTGTGGTCCACATTCGGAAACCAGTATCTCAAGAAGGATCTGGTGCACTACACTAGGTGCAGACAGTTCTCAGTCGAGCTTAGACCGTTCATTTTACCTTCTGCTACAGATTTAAGAAGTATCCCATCCATTTTTAGTTTCACAGCCTGATGAATGCTGTGTTTACTTCCAAAGCTATATCTTTTGTATATTTTCAGCTATCTGTGTCATGTATCTGTGGGCTTTAAATCACTGATGTAAAATTACATAATAATGCTCCCTTTCATAGGCTTTTCAGTTGTTAATTTCAATAACGATGATGGTGATGTTGATATAGTAATTTCACTCTGGGGAATATGTTCTACAGAAATACAAATATAAGTGAGTTTCAACAAATTGTGTAAAGACGTTTATTTCAATGATGTTCAATGTGACAAAATGAATGCTTTTTGTTAGAGACATGGATAAATGATTTTATTTTCTCCATGGAATATTCTGCAAGTACTAAAGAGCATGAATTAGAGCTATAACAGATAATTTGGAGAAACATCCCATGAAATTGTTGGAAAGGAAAAAGCAACATGTAGAAAAGTACTTATAATATCCTAACTTCAAAAATATTTAATTTTTTTATTGTATGTTTATTTATTTACTTTTGAGACAGAGTCTTGCCGTCACCCTGGGTGGAGTGTCATGGTGTCATCATAGCTCACAGCAACTTTAAACTCTTGGGTTCAAGAGATCCTCTTCTCTCAGCCTCCTGAATAGCTGGGACTACAGGTGCCCGCCACCACGCCCAGCTAGTTTTTCCAGTTTTAGTAGAGACGAAGTCTTGCTCTTGCTGAGGCTGGTCTCAAACTCCTGAGGTCAAGGGATCCATCCACATTGGCCTCCCAGAGTGACAAGGTTATAGAGATCAGCCACTGTGCCCAGTCTCCAATGATTCTTTTAAAATTTCTGTATAAACGTTAACACAAACACTCATATCATCTGTAAAGGATTCTGGTCAAAGAGAAAAACATGAATGGATATGTATCAAATTGTTAATATGCTTTACCTTGAGGAATAATCACAATGTGGGTAGATGAATGGATGAAGATTAAATAAATAAAATAGAAAAAGAAAGTTACTAAAAATATAAATGTCTTAACACAATAACTAAGAGAATGCTGTGAAGGTTATGTTGACTAGTTTGATGAAAGCATTTCAGATTGTGTGTAAAACTGGCACATTGAACCTCATGATTGCATTCATGTACATAGCTATGATTTAATAAAAAAAAAGAAAAAAAGAAAAAAAGATACTAAAAGCAGTTTGATAGGGAAAAACAAAATAAAAATATTTCAGAACTTAGATAATAAAAGTCTAGCTCTGATCCTGGAATAGACAAGCAGTTGCAAATTAAAACAGGAATCTGAGACAAAATTTGGCAGTAATTCACTGTGATTTTTGACCCCTGGATGCCCTGTTGAGAAACACCCCCTGAACATCAGAGTTGACATTAGACAGAGAGTGGTCACCTCACTTGTTGTTCTTGTACAAAAGGTCAAAGTCTCTGTGCTAGGGGCTCATAAGGCCAGCTCCTACCCTAGGAGCAGGAAAACCAAAGGGACTGTGATTAAGGGAAATACGTGAAGAAGAGTTTATTTTACAGCACTGAGTTCCCATCTGAAAAGTTTCATGGCAGTTGCTGTGGTTATAAGTCACCAGGAAAATGCCAGCAGTTGCCTGAGCCTTGCAGAGCAGGAGCCTTATGGAATAAGAAAGATGGCTTGTTGAAGGGAGAGGCTTTGTCACTGTTGTTTTGTTGGGGAGAGCAGAGATGAGGAGACAAGATAGACTTTTGAACCCCATTCCATTTTCCAGATCCTATCAGCCATAACTGGTCTGGTGTATAAGGGTCCAAAAAGAACTTCCCAGGCTGGGTTTGGACCCAAGGGGATCAGGGACAGTAGTTAGGAGTTCACACTAGAGAAGCTGAGAGTGAGGGGCCAGCCAGGAACACACAGCAAGGCAAAAGAGGAAGCCAGACGGGAGCCCCATTAGTTGATGTTGGCCTGATGCTCATGTCTGCATTTTAAAACAATAATTTTCTTTCTTTCTTTCTTTTCTTTTCTTTTTTTTTTTTTTTGAGACAGAGTCTCACTATGTTGCATGAGTCTCACTATGTGGCATCACAGCTCACAGCAACCACGTATTCTTGGGCTTAAGTGATTCTCTTGCCTCAGCCTCCCAAGTAGCTGGGACCACAGGTGCCTGCCACGATGCCCGGCTATTTTTTTTTGTTGCAGTTGTCATTGTTGTTTTAGCTGGCCTGGGCTGGGTACGAACCCACCAGCCTCGTTGTACGTGGCTGGCGCCATAACCACTGTGCTACGGGCGCTGAGCCAAAACAATAATTTTCAGAAGTTACTTTCCACTTAGAATCATATAATTTTAGAATTTTATATGAAAGAACTTTAAGGGTTAAATTTCTGAATGGTCTCAGTATGACATTTTGAGCACAGCAATTTTTCATTATGTTGGATCATCCTTTACTTTGCTACATATTTAGCTTGCCCAAATATGACAATAAATCATCAATAAATGTCAGTGAAAACTCCCTGGCATTAGAAAAATTAAAAATAAAACTGCCTCCATATATCTTCAGATGCTTCTATGGGGGAAGTATTGCTGCCACTGAGACCACCTTAAAGATCTCTTCATCAGAGAACAGCCACCCCCCTGCCCGTTTAAGCATGCAACTTAGCATTTCCTAGTATGATAAAGGTTAAAGCAGTTATATAATCTCTGTTTATAGCAAAGTTATTTTTTTCTTTTATTCCTAGGGATTACTTAAATTCAAAGAAATCTCTGTTTACTTTGATTTCTGAACTTTCTCTCTATTCATTATCTACAATGTCTTAGTTATCATAATTCATTGCATATTTTTTTTCTAAAAATAGATGATAGATTTTTACAGAATATAGGAGTCATGTGTCATAGTTTTACTAGGACTTTCCTTAGCACCCAGGACAAGGCCCCATCTGCAAATAGGCTCTCACAAAATTATTCACTGAATGGTCCTAAGTTTTAGACGAAGCACAGCACAGCAGAAGAGATTATGATCTTTAGTAGTTTCCCTGTAGTTAAGCCCACTTAATTTTATAAAACTCTATCAAATATTGCTGTAGAACTTCTCGTTGACCTTGGCCCTCTTGATAATATTAGTCAACCATCTTTCTGAGGAGTTATGATCAGAGCCAGCAAAAAATTAGAACACAGCTATTTTCTTTTCAACTGGAAACCTTATATTTCTGGCAAATAAATCAATCTTAACGAGAAAGAAAGAGAAAAATACAAGCATAAGTTAAAGAATGAGATAAATGAAAAATGATTAGGTAAAATTTATGTGGGTAAAAATGATTAGGTAAAATTTACAAACTTGATACTACCATAAAATAAATTTATTGGTCTTCTTCGGTAGGCGTCAAACCAATGAATTTTCCATACAATTCACACATGCACAGAACATCCAGTTAAAAATCTACCTAGTGCCAAAGCTGACAATTTCCTCAGTCCTAAGGAATAAATCTAACGTATGCTTCTGGTAAAATCACAGGACTCAAGATTTGAGCAGGGAATAGGGGAGGAGACAAAATGAAGACAAAGAGAGAAAAATCAAAGGAGAATGATTTAGAATCAGACCTAATTTGAAACTCAGCTCCACGGTGTATTAGCTGTGTGATTTTAAGAAAGTTATTTCATTTCTTAATCTTGTTTTTTCCTTCCCCTAACTCTGTAAAATAGGGATATTGGCCGGGGTGGTCACAGGGATAAATGAGCTGATGCCTACGAAACAGTAGTGTGTGCTACTTGTCAGAGAGTCTATTTTTTGCAGAGGCCCATTCAGCAGCAAAGCACGATCTCCCTGGAAGAAAGCACACAGCTGGTAAGGACAGGAGCGACAAAACGTCCTCTTCCATTTCCGAGAACCTTTTCTTAGGTTAAGACAGTGTGTTTTGTAGTTTTCAGTAGAAGTAAGCAAAGCAGTTCTAGAAATCTAAAAGTGCCCTTTATTCAGTTGCTTAAACTGAGATGAAACCAAATCTGTATGGTCCTGCAACACCTGTATTAGAGCCATGGTTCTTACCTATCAGCCAACAGCCAGGTAACGTGAACGGATTACAAATCAAAACAAAACAGATTATCATTAGCTGGCAGCATCCTGGGGCATGTGTACCATTCCTCAAAAAACAGAAAGCTGAGTTTAAGGATCAGGAGACCATGGTGTATGACCTAGATCAGGCCCCACTGGATTTGGTACCTTTGGTAACTAACATGGGCTAGGGCCACCTTGGCTACTCCTTAGCAAGAAAAGCTGGACATTCTTTTTCTTTTTTTTCTGAGACAGAGTCTCATTATATCGCCCTCAGTAGAGTGCTGTAGCGTCACAGCTCACAGCAACCTCACACTCCTAGGCTTAAGTGATTCTCTTGCCTCGGGCTCCTGCCACAATGCCTAGCTTTTTTTTGTTGCAGTTGTCGTTGTTTAGCTGGACTGGGCTGAATTTGAATCTGCCAGGCTTGATGTATGTGGCTGGCACCGTAACCACTGTGCTACAGCCCCCGAGCCATAGCTGGACATTCTTATCAGCATCCTGCTCCATGTTTTTCTAGAGCAATGCTGCTGATATTTATGCTTAACTTGGCCATGGGGAAGGCCATCTGGCTTTTATTCCAGAACGTGGGTTTGAGGTACTATGAAATGCTCTTGTGACTTGTATAAAGTTTAGAATTAAAAATGGCTTCTACTTGCTGGATGTCTGATCTTGGGTAAATAACTCCATCTTTCTGAGATTTAATTTTCTTTTTCATGAAATGGGGATAATTAATAGTGGCAATCTGATAAGATTGTGTTATAGTAGTAAATCTCTGTATTAAATGGATGTTGTCTATGATACTATGTGTTGTCAATAATACAATGAGTATTCTGAAATCACAAATAGATAAAACGCAGGGAAACAAAGCTTATTTCTATCTAGAAATGCTATAAATTACTTTACGTATTTGTAGAGAGCCTGGCATAAAATAGGTTCTCAGAAATGCCAGTTTTCTTCTGACTCCCTCTCTCTAACTCTTGGCAAATTTTATGTTCTGCCTCGTTTGTCATTTTGCATGGAGTTAGTATTCTCTCTTGCATTATTATTTAATTTTCTTTGTCTTATCTTTCCATTTCTGCTTTGAACACCTTGAGGGAAAGGAATGTATTTTACATTCATGGTACTCTTACCCATTCCAAGCACAGGACTTTGAAATGGAAAGTGCTCCATAAAAATGGCAGCTGATTTAGGATAACAATATTGAAAAGAAGGATGAAGAGGAGAGGCAGGAGTGTGGTGAGTGGTGTTAAGTGTAACAGAGTCAGGCAACACTAAAGCCAGGGATGTTTAATCTCTCCCCACCATTGTGTTTTGGCTTCTGCAAAGTCCTGTTTTCATGACCTAAACTTTGTTTACATTATCATTGCATTCATATGGGAAAAGCACTTATGTAAAGATACATATTTGAAGCTAAAATTAAGTTTGACAGATTAGACTTGGGATGTGTATTTTTTGTTGTTGTTGAGACAGAGTCTCAAGCTGTCACCCTGGTTAGAGTGGCATGGCATCATAGTTCACAGGAACCTTCAACTCTTGGGTTCAAGGGATCCTCTTGCATCAGTTTTTCTATTTTTAGTAGAGATGGGTGTCTTGCTTTTGCTCAGGCTGGTCTCGAACTTGTGTGCTCAAGTAATTCACCGGCCTTGGCCTCCCAGAGTGCTAGTTTTTTTTTTTTTTTTTTTTAACAGAGTCATATTTTGTTGCCCTTGGTAGAGTGCTGTGGCATCATAGCTCGCAGTAACCTTAAACTCTTGGGCTCAAGAGATTCTCTTGCCTTAAACTCCCAAGTAGCTGGGACTATAGGCACTTGCTTCAATGCCAGGCTACTTTTAGAGATGGGGTCTTGCTCTTGCTCAGGCTGGTCTTAAACTCCTGAGTTCAGGCAATCTACCTGCCTTGGCCTCCCAGGGTGCTAGGATTACAGTCATGAGCAATCATGCCAGGCCTACCCTTGGTTTGTATAGACTGGCCTATATTAAGGCATGAAAGTATTGTAAGAAGGAGCCTAATCAAATATTTTATTCATATTCATTGCTAAGAATATTAATTTCTTTTCATTTTAGTTAGACTACGAAAATAGAGAGCTGAAAAGAGAAAATAAATCCATCCATCTTTGAAAGGAAAAATATTGATTCAGTTGCATCAAAGATACTTTTCTTATCTCCATTTGAAGGAAAAAAGTCTCTTTAACTAGTGTGCCCTTATGTCAATGCAAATCAGAGTGGTGGAAATAGTATACACATTTAGAATAGACCTCCAGTGATAGCACCGGGCCACCAGAACCCTCTCAAAGACAAGGAATATGGTGAAAGGGCAGACAGCCATGGTGGAGGGGCAAAAGGAGATAGAAAAGGTGGAGGACCCAGGCTTGCTGGATTTCAAAGACAGGGACTGGTCTTTTAGTTGTATAGAAGGGTTCAAACAGATCAAATTCAGAATGTCTTGGATACAGTGAGCATGAGAATCTCAAAGTGAAGACATAGCAGTGTAGAAACGGGGTCCTGAGTAGTGAAGTAGTTGTGAGCTAGATTCAGCAAGTAAAATATCAGTGTAACTGGACATAAGAGAGTGTGTAGACAAGAGGAGGCTTTGCCCATATTCTCTGGATCTGGAATTTAAGGTGTATGGAGTATGAACTGAAAACTGAGTGATACCTGATGAACTTTGCAGTTTGCTGAAGACTATTAGAAGCCTGAGTAAATTGAGCTTGCATGTGCTAAACATGGGGTTTACACACCATCTTAGTAAAAGTATAATCATGATCTCCTCTCTTTCCCTCCACCCTGGACTAAATGCCTACTCCATGGTTCTGTTGCTGCAATAAATGAAACCGAGATGATTTCACTGTAAAACAAAGCATCCCTAGTCAAGTATATTGTAATTTATTATGATTTTATTATGATTAAATTCTTCCATCTTTAAGTTTAAAATATGTTGATAATAAAGTGCTTTAGTGTGAAAATGTCTCTTGACTAGAGTACTATGTATGGAATTAGGATGATCTTCTGGAATGGAAAAATCATAATAGGCCATCATCTTTTCAGGGAAATTAAAAGTCAGAATTTTACAACTATAGGTTTTCTCCTTGATAGTGCTCCCCTGTGGGAAGCAATAAAATGTCAGGCAGTTTGTTAATTTCTGGAAAAGAAGATCTGGGGAAAGGTTAAGTATATATAAAGCTTGGAGGATACTGTTATATTTCTACTTTATGGCCTTCTTTGTTCTGAGATTCTTGGTCTCAACCCATTTCTGGCTGCCTTACAGATACTGAAATTAGAGTGTAGATACTTAATATATACTTCTGTTCTCTGCTAATACTGCTCTAGAATATGAATGTAAAACATCTCCCTAACTCATAATTGTTGACTATCCAGTTTACAAAATTAAATAACAGAACTTATCCAGATTTTCCCTTGGGTGTTTTGAGTCTAGAATGTGGCGATTCTTTATCATTTAACAGTCTAACAGATAAATAAATCACCACCACCACAACAAAAAAAATAATTATAATAAATTTCAAATTGAAGATATATTGATTTAGTAGACTAAACCCTGGAAGTTAGAGTTAAAAGATTTAACTCTCTCCATTAGCTATGTACCTAGGCATAAGTCAGTTGGATTCTCTGGACTTCAGGTTTCTCATCAATTATAATGCACCTCATGCTGTTATTTTAGGAATGAGGTTTACACCTAAGATGTTTTTAAAATGTAAAGGCATTAAGGACAGTGCAGTGGTATTAGCTTGAGGAATCTGCATATGGGATTCCATCACAGATCTCTCTGTGATGAAGTGTGAAATGGCTATTTGAAACATTTTTTCCAAGTATTTTTATGTTCTTTGACAGGGCTGTATCCTTGAAAATAAACACAGAATGTGTACATGTTGAAAGAAAAAAATGAAAAAATAAAAATAACTCCCTAAATGAAAAAAAAAATAAACAAGTGCTCATCAGTTCATGAATGGATTAATAATTCATGGAATACTACTCAACCATAAAAAGACGGAAATTTTACATCTTTTGTATTTACCTGGATGGAATCGATGCATGTTCTTCTTAGTAAAGTATCACAAGAATGGAAAAGTGAGTATTCAGTGTACTCAATACTGATATGAAACCAATAGAAAAATAACTATACACCCACATGAGATAAAAACACAAGTATATTCAAGTGGGGAGAGAAGGAGGGAAGGGGAAAAGAAGGAAAGCTCTCATCTAATGTGCACAGTGTGAGGGTATACAGTACACTTCCTGGATGAAAGGCTCAACTACAACTTGAACTTTATTTTAGAAACAGAAACTCTTCTGCACTGCTGGTGGGAATGCAAGCTAATACGTTCCATTTGGAAAGAAGTTTAGAGAACACTTAGGGATCTAAAAGTAGACCTGTTGTTTGATCCTGCTATTCCTCTACTAGGTATGTATCCAGAAGACCAAAAATCATTTTACAACAAAGGTATGTGCACTAGAATGTTTATTGCAGCCCAATTCATAATTGCAAGTCATGGAAGAAGCCCAAGTGCCCATCGACTCATGAATGGATTAATAAATTATAGTATATGTAGACCATAGAATACTATGCAGCCTTAAAAAACATGGAGACTTTACCTCTTTTATGTTTACATGGATGGAGCTTGGAACATATTCTTCTTAGCAAGGTATCTCGAGAATGGAAGAAGAAGTATCCAATGTACTCAGTACTATTAGGAAACCAATATATAATCACCCACACTTTCATACAAAAGATAAAATATAACTATAGCCCAGGATGAAGGAGGGCAGAGGAGGGTGATGGGAGGCAGGAGGTAAGATGGAGGGAGGATAATTGGTGGGACCTCACCTACGGTGCATATAGTAAGGGTACATGTCAAATCTATTAAGTATAGAGTATAAATGTCTTAACACAGTAAGTAAGTAAGTGAAGTGAAGGCTATGTTAACCAGTTTGCTGTAAGCATTCTGAATTGTATATAAAATCAGCACATTGTACCCCATAAATTCATTAATGTATACAATTATGATTTAATAAAAAAAATAAAAAAAAACAGAAACAATGTAATATAATCATTTGTACCCTCATATTAATCAGAAATAAAAAAAAAATTGACCTTAGAAAATACAACCAGGTTTTTCATGACAGTGAAACATACATAGATTTGCAACAATGGGTGATGAATGTTCAGAAATAAATCCCTTTCCTTGGTTGAGAAGATAAATTTTGCACTATAAATGTATATTAGAGGCTGATAAAACACCAATATATAATCTAAAAACTCCTCCAAGTTTGAAGCTAAGCTTATTTTCTGATTTTTTTTAAACTTCTAACATCATGGTTCAGTTAAATCATTTCATGTCTACATCTTTGAGTTGCTGGCTGTGCTGGAGATAAAAAGTGATTCATGTGAGACCACTTCTGAGAAAACTGAGTACAAGGAATTGTTGAATATAAAAAATAGAGATTTTTTTGTAAGGGTAAGAAAAATCTGAAAAGGAAGGAAAAGCCTGGAAGAATGTTCCAGGGACAACTTGAATCCTCATGCAATTGATATTTCATCTAATAGTTTTAGACTTGGAACTAGAGATGATTTTTCAGTGGCAGTCACCCGTAGGTCATCTGTTTCAAGTGCATGTTATGCCTATCACATGCACATGTCCATGGCTCAACTTTCTTAGATAATCTTTAATTTGTGAGTTAGACTTTTAACTTTGGTAAGAACTTCTGACAGCTTCCTAGGAAACATTTGTTTATGGGATCTTGGTCATAAATTCTATGCCTAGGTCAATGTCTAGAAGAGTTTATTCTAGGTTTTCTTACAGGATTTTGAGGTCTTGCATTTAAATCATTAAATCCATCTTGAGTTAATTTTTGCATATGGTAAGAGATGGGAGTCAAGTTTCATTCTTTGGCATGTGGCTATCTAATTTTCCTACCACTATTTATTCAAAAAGGTATTTTTTTCCCTAGTGTTTATTCTTGTGGACTTTGTCAAAGATCAATAAGAATGTAGCTTTATTTCAGGGTTCCCTATTTTACTCCATTGAGTTACACATGTATTTTTATACCAGTACCACACTATTTTGGTTACTATAACATTGTAGGATAATTTGAAGTCAGGTAATGTGATGCTTTCAGCTTTGTTCTTTCTGCTCAGAATTTCTTTGGCCATTGAAGCTTGGTTTTGGGTTCCATATGAAATTTAGAATTGTTTTTTCTAATTCTGTGAAAAATAATGTTGATATTTTGATGGGAGTTGCATTGAATTTCTCCCTTCTTTGAAAATAAAAGTGATATCTCACGAAATCTTCTCACTATGATAGGCATAGCTTGAACAGGTGAACCATTTCCTACAGTGTGTCCACAGCCTTGAGAAGCAGCTTGTTCATGGGTTCTGACTTTGATACCTTCACTGACTTACCCATGGATGCCATACACCAAGTACATTCACTGCTGATCTTCTCTGGGCCTCATAAGGACACTATGAGAAGATTAAACTTGACTTCAGATGTTTTCCCTCTAATCTACATATGTCTAAGGCTGTAAAATAGAACCCTAAGAAAGATTCCTCCGGGGGCATGACATGGGAGTGGTCACATTTCAGCAGAGATGAAAACCACTATCACTTCCAGTCCACGGTAGTGGCTAGTCAGGAGGTGGGGTCTTGAGTAGTGGGCTTAGTCAGGAGGTGGGTCAATGTTTAGTGCTCAGGCAGAGTAGGATTGTTTTTTGTTATGTTTTAAAAAATCGTGGTAAACTAACATAAAGCCAGTCATTTTATAGTGTACAATTAACTCAGTGGCACTTAGTATATTCATAATTTTACACAACCGTCATCTGGATTCCTAGAACATTTTCATCAGCCCTCCAAGCCAACCATGCCCCTTATTCATTAACCACTTAGTCTCAGTCTTCTGCCTTCTGCCTCACAGGCCCTGGTAACCTCTAATCTGCATCTATCCTTGGGGGTTTTTCTATTTAAGACATTTTATACACGTATGAGTAGAATCACACCACATGCATGCATTTCACTCAGCATAAGGTACTTGCGGCTCATCTATGTTGTAGCATGTATCAGTACCTCATTCCTTTTTTATACTGAACAATGTTTCATTGTATGACTATATCATATTTGGCTTATCCATTCATTTGTGCATAGACATTTGGGTTCTACCTTTATTTTGGGGGGATCACTCTTGACAGAGATGCTGTTATATAATTATTTTCCTAAAAAGTCCACAGTTCAAGTATTCTAGACTTGGTTATCTAACATACCAGTTGCATTTTCAGTTAAATCTTTTGGGTGAAATATGTCACCCTGCTAGGGGAAGAGGCCAGAGAAAGCCAGTTATGTTATGGAGAGAGCCAGGTCTGTGGAATTCTGTGGAACTATGTGTGAATCCACACTGCCTGGCACCAGCTCTCTGTCCTCAGTCAAATCTTACAGAGATTTTCTTTATCTGAAAGCCTGGGTTAGTAAATTCACCTCAATGTTACTCTGAGAATTACAGAAAGTAAGATTTATATGGAGTAACTATGTTATATGACTAACACCTGTACACTTTGTATTTGTCATATCCCCTTTAAACGTGTAAATACCTTAGAATATGTTTTCAAACAAGACTGGCTGCCAAGATGGAAGATTTGTTGGGATCACCCAAATGTACCTTTCTGATTTCAAATGTTAATTGCAGACCTGCAGGCCTAGTCCAGGTGTGTCTTGTTGGTGGGAATTACTGCCATCGTGCCACTTAAAGCTTCCTTTTGACTTCAGGGTGGCACAAGCTACTCATTAATTTTTATTCCTTCTCACGCCCGACAGTGTGTTTCATTCATTAATTTTTTTTCACTCTTTCATTGGAACAAGCCCTCTATAGGGATCCTGAAAGAAAGAGAAAATGTCTTTTTCTCAAAGAATTCTTATCCAGTAGAGAAGACAGACTTGAAAATGGGCACTAGTTAATCAGAACTTAGATGCACGTATGGAAGTAAAACTCAACGGAAATCAAGCAGGTGGGACGGGGGAGGAGGGGATGGGTAAATTCACACCTAACTGGTGCCATGTGTGTATTCTGGGTGAAGGGCACACCCACAACTTTGACTTTTTTTTTTTGAGACAGAGCCTCAAGCTATCCCCCTGAGTAGAGTGCCATGGCATCATGCTCACAGCAACCTCCAACTCCTGGGCTCAAGCGAGTCTCCTGCCTCCGCCTCCCAAGTAGCTGGGACCACAGGCGCCCGCCACAACGCCTGGCCATTTTTTGGTTGTAGCCATCATTGTTGTTTGGCGGGCCCAGGCTGGGGATTCAAACCCGCCACCTTAGGTATATGTGGCTGGCGCCTTAGCCACTTGAGCCACAGGCGCCGAGCCTCAACTTTGACTTTTACAAAAGCAAATTATCTAACCCAAATGTGTGTACCCCTATAATACATGTACTCTGAAATAAAAAATTAATTAATTAATTTAAAAATGTTGCTCAAATATCAGACAATGTGCTAAGTGGTCTAAAGTTATCTCAGAACCACATTAATTGAAACAGTCTTCAAACAACTCTAAGAGTTGGGTGCAGTTATTATCCCCATACACAGAAGAGGAAGGTGGAACACAATGAGTCAGAGGTCCTGCCTGCGCCCTCCCAGCTGGCAACTAAGGGAATCCAGGCGGCCTGATTCCAAATGCTTTGCTCTTAATTGTGGTGCTCAGGCAACTTTACATGACATTTTATACCAAGAGCATAGATAATATGAGACAATGGGGAGATGATAAATAAATCTAGGGAAGCAAGTAGGGTTAGAAAAATGAAAGGCATGCCAAGCTATGGAGTTAGAATTTTATCCTGAGAGTGACAAGGACTCACTAAGGACCTAACCAGGAGAGTGAGACACCCAGATTTTTCAAGGTGAATCCTCTAAGCAAAATGGGCCTTCCAGTGATAAATAAAGGATCAATGAGATGCCAGATGAAGGGGCATAACCCCCAGAGAGAACGTCATTGTGAAAGGCCTGCCCAGCTCATGATTCTCTTAATGCCTGCACTCTAAAGAGCTGGGGGATAGAGGTCAGGTGCATGGAGGAAAACCTTTTCAGATGGAGAAGCTTCCAGGAACAAGGTCAGGAAGCCAAATTAGGGGAAGTGGCTAGGCTAGGAGTTTGACCTTTTCTGTCCCAATAGTCATTACCTTATGTTTATATACTTAATACTTTATAAGCGGTTCTTAGCAAATTATCTCATTAAAACTTCATAATATTCCTGTGCATGCTGGGGGAATATTAACTCTATGCACATAAAGAGAAAACCATGACCTAAGGCTCTCAGCTAGTAAGGAGAGAAGTCAGAGCTTATAGCCTCAATTTAAGTCTGGATTTTCTTACCATTGTCTTAAGTGGGAACCATTATAATAGTAGTGGTTTCTGCATCAAGCCATTGTTTCTCATTTATTATGAAAATGTTCCATAGAACTACTAGGACATTGCCCTGCCCGGAAGTCCATTCTCTGCTAAAGTGCCTTACTGTTCTGCCCAAGGTGCCCCCTCAAGACTGTGGGTGTGTTTCTACATTTGTCAGTTTGGCAGCAATGTTTATTTAGATATTGCAAAGAAGCAAAGTCTATTGGAAAGTAAGCAAATTAATAGAAATCCATTACACTCCCGATTTTTACTTTGGAAGATGCTTGAATTTTGATGCTTGTCAGCCTAAGTAGCAGGATATCTTTTTCTTTTTTTTAGGAAAACAGTCTTTCTTCCCCTTCTGCCTTACCCTATTACAGAAGAATTGACTGGCAATTCCTTAGTAGAATCTTGCCCCTATAAATGCTTAATTTATGTCCTTGTTTACTCGTACAGCGCCTTGCTTACACTGATTTGTTTATGAATGATCACTTCCTACTAACCCAATACATTTTAAATTTTATGACATTTTTCTCCACATGCCAAATGCAGGGTTGGATGCTGGGAATCTAGAAATGAACAGTCTCAAGGATAGAGTGATCCATTGACTCACAATACTATCTTCTCTCTAGATCCATATGTATTTTTTTTGAGACAGAGTTGCACTTTGTCACCTTTGGTAGAGTCCTGTGGTATTACAGGTCACAGCAACCTAAACTCCTGGGCTTAAGTGATTCTGTAGCCTCAGTTTCCCAAGAAGCTGGGACTAAAGGCCCCTGCCACAACACTGGCTATTTTTGCATAAATCTAGATATGTTAAATTTCTATTGCTGCTTAACAAATTATCACAAACTTAGGACCTTAAAACAACATAAATTTATTATCTTGCAATTCTTGCTGTCAGGCATCCAAAATGGGTTGCCCTGGGTTCAAATCGAGGTAAGGGTGGCCCCCTGATGGCTGGAACAGAATCCATTTTCCTGTCCTTTTCAGCTCCTGGAGCTACGTTCCTTGCGTTCCTTGCTCTGTGGCCCCTACCTCCATCTTCAAAGCCATCAGGGCAGCACCTTCAAAAGTCCTTTTTCTCTCTGACCTCCCACCTCACTCTCATAAAAACTCTATGATTACATTGGGCACACTTAGATAATCCAGAATAATCTCCCCAACTCACTATTCTTCACTACATCTACAGGGGAAGCTGGTGTCCTTTGTCAACAGACATTAAACTTACCTGGCCCAGAAGTCAGAGAAGCTGGAAGAGGATTTAGGGCAAGGTGGAGCGGCTGCTTTCCCAGAGCAGAGGCATGACCCAGCAGAGAAATGAAAACATATGTGAAGTGCAAGTTGATATACCACCAAGCCACCATGCGTAAATCAACAGAGAAAATAGTGCTTTCCCCTAAGTACAAGGAGTTTACTGTGGCTCACTCTTGTATAGAGGAGCGGGTGGAGCAAAAAGGGGGAGGAGGGAAAGATGAGCTTGGAGCCTTAAGTCAAACAAGATCACTGAAGAGGCTTTATAAGTCAGAGCAAAGTATTTGACTGGGTGCTAATGGCTATTTAATCTTCATTTCAAAAAGTTTAAACCCATAAGCAGGACATAGTCTTCCCTCCAGTCTCAGCTCTCCCTAGTCTTCTCTCCTATTCACAATTGTATCCACAAACTCCTTAGCTTTATTGCCTCAGTGTTTTCACCTGGAGTACCTTTCTCTCCCCCCTTTCTCCTCCCCCTTCAAGTTCTATCTGATTCTTTATAAACATTGCCCCCAGACAGTATTCCAAGTTCCAGCAGGATAGGAACTGCCACACTGTGTTTCACTAGACTGTGGCCATCCTGAGGACAGAAACTGTATGTCTGTATCATGATACATGTCTGTATCACCAGCATTCCCACTGCCTAACATAGTGTCTTGTCTGGCATCTAGAAAGCCCTCAATAGATGCTCACTGACTTAACTGAGTCCTAAGAGCCTCATCAAACACTTTGCTTATATACTTTTTCTATAGTCTTTGTGGGTTTGATTATCGTCAGACAGAGGGATGCACAGGTTTCTCAGATTTTTATATTTAAATAGGGAATTAATAAGGGACAGTGAAAGCTTCAAGCATCCTTCAGGAGAGCCTCTACAAATAGACTCAAGTTATCAAGAGTGCAAGACAAATCATTCCTTTTCTCTGGTCTGCTCAAAGGCCTCATTGCATTTCTCATTCTTTGCTAAAATGTCATCATCATCCTCTTCCTTATCATTCCTGATTATCTTTTTCTCTGTAGAACTGTCTGTCTGGGTTTCGGAGGGCAAGTTATAATTATAAAGAGGCTTCAATTTTTTGACATAGCAGAACTTAAAGAGTCTTCTGAAGTTTCCTGCAAGACTTGGGGAGATCATCGAATGGGCTATTTCCTTTAAAAGGTCGTGGGTTATTTCTGCCAAGTCCCTGATCACAGGGTCTTCATCCCGAAGCACTCGTTCAATAGCTATAACAGCAAAAGAGACTTTAGTTGAAAGCACCTTTCTTTTAGAATCCAAAAAGCTCTAACCCCAAATAGGCCACTGCCTTTTACTGAGTCTCCCCTCTCTCTTTGTTACCTTGACTAATAGCGTATAGCAAGTTCATCCTCTAACCCTATCATATTCCAGTAAAAGAAAAATGGAAATATTCACTAATCATTTACTGAGAGCCTTTTATGTACTGAATATTCTGCTAGGTAGCATAAATATATACTCATGGAGAGGTTCATGAGCATATATATGTATATATTATATTGGTCATAAAACTAACAATGTTGAAAGTCATCCAAATATTCATTAATAGGGAACTACATAAAGTTATGAATATCAGAAAAGGAAATAGTATACACATATTAACCTGATGTAAATCCATATTTCTTGGCATGGAAAGATGTTTGCAATAAAAGAATAAGTGAAAAAGTTATAAAACAGTTATGATATTAAAAAAAATAAATATGTAAGAGCTTGTATCCTTAAAAGAATCTGGGATAATACATACCAAAATACTAATGTAATTATATCCAGATAGATTTGATCAGAGGAAATTACTATTTTATTTATTAATAAAAGGAATAACAAAAGGGAATTTAGAAAAGAAAGAAAGGAAAAGAAGCAGAAGTAGGAGGAGGAGAGAAAGAAGACAATGTCAGAAAGATGGAGAAAGAATTCTAGTGCTCAGTGTGTCCCAGGCAGTCAAATACGTGCTGCATAAATGAGTGAATGAATGAAAGGAAGGGAGATAGTGATGTGTCAATGTAGGTCCATCAGTTGTAACAAAGGAACCACTGTGGTGGGGAATGTTAGTAAGAAGGGGGGCTTGTGCATGGGTGGGATCAGAAGATACTTGGGAAATCTCTGTACCACCAGCTCAATTGTGTTGTGAACTTCAAACTGCTCTAAAAAATAGTCCATTAAGAAAAAGGAAGAAAAGAAGGCAGCCACCTTACCCTAGAACTCACCTATTTTTAATTCTCAACCTGAAGAGGGAACAGATAGATGCTCTGAGATTAATCCCTAAAACCCAAACATTTTGATAGAGTAGTAATATTCCCTTTCTTTAACTCCCCCCTCTGCAAATGTACTGTGAATTGCTAGCTGCTAAGATGTAAATTCAATGAGGGATGAGACTTGGCTTTGTTTGCTTCTCTATCTCCAGCAGCTAGAATAGTGCTGTTGCATCAGAGATTCTGAAAACATGTTTGTTGGATGAAGGCATGAGTGAGACCTCAACTCTCTGCATTTTCTGAGGGCTCTGTGACGACAGCTAGGTCTCAGTGCGAGGGCCAAACGAAGAGAGTGAGACAGAGAGAGAGAGTGTGAGTAATCCAATAGAAAGAGAAAAAGATGCCCTTTAACCTAGTCCTCTGGTTGATTCCCTCATAACCACTCACCCAACCACTATTACCCCTCCCCCATCTTGGACCCTTATAAAACACATGTGACTAGAATCACACATGATAAAGTTATTTATACCTATGCATAAATATTTCATTATGTTCTCAATACTTACCCTCAATCATGGCTTCAATTTCATTTTTGATGAGGAAATGGCCACCCAATTTCGCTAAGTATCCTACGCATAAAATAAAATCAAGGTTACCCCAAAATTCACTGTGAAAGTACATTCTCTGATGTTTTCTGGCTCCCTTCTTCATTTTTACCAATACAAAAGAACTCTAGATGATCCTTGAGTCATCTTCTAGCACTTTCAAATAATTATGGATTGTAATACATACACACATAAATGTATACACATCATATTGGACAGCTCAGTGAATGATCACAAAGTGAACACACCATACCTACCACCACCAGATTATTAAGTAGAATATTAGCAGCACCCCAGAATCCTTTCTCAAGCCTCTCCTAATCTCTGCCACATTTCAGAATACTTTTTGTGTCTGCCTTCTTTAGTTTCACATTACTTTGTAAGATTCATCCACGTTTTTGCAGAATATTTTTGCATATCCACATAGCTGTAGGTCATTTTATTCCCGTGGCTAGATGGCAGAGGCCATCAGATAGTTCTGAAACACAGCCATGCACACCAGCGCATTTATCAATGTATTCTTTATGACTGTTTTCACTCTCCCACAGCAAAGTGGTTGCAACAGAGACCACATTCACTCAAAAGCTAAAATATTTGCTATTGAGTCTTTAACAGAGTTTGCTGAGCCCTGCTACATGACAGCTCATTTTACCAAACAGCATTTTTTTTTTTAATTCATTCTGCTGATGATGGGCATTTGTGCTGTTTTGAGTTTGTAGCTATTATGGCCATGTTACAGGCATTCTTGGACATGAGTTTTGGTACACGAATGCTATAATTGCTGTTTGCTATATAACTAGGAGTGGATTTACTCAATAAAATGAATACACTTATGTTCAACTTTAGTGGTTACTAATAAAAGATTTTCCAAAGCAACCGTACCAGTTTTCATCAACAGTGTATGAACACTTCCACACTCTTGTCTTCTCCAGTACTTTATGTTGTTAACCTTTTTCCTTTGAGTCATTTTCATGGGTTGGGAAGTAGTATCACATTGTGGTTTTAATTTGAAGATTTTGTGTTGAGTAATAAAGTTTTGTATATATACTGGTCATCTAGAAATCTTCATTTGTAAGATGCTCATTCAAGTAAGTCTCTTGTCTGTTTTACCCTGAGTCATCCTTTTCTTATTTATTCATGGGAATTTTTAAATTGTGGAGTCTCATCTTTTTAAATGTTACTTACCTTACACATACAAGGTCAGATGATTAAGTTTGTGAACACATCTTAGAAGACGTGCTACATACCTCATTGCTGAATATCATTAGGGTCACCTTGGAAGTACTCCCCTTGGAAAGCTGTGCCTTGAAACCAGTGCCTAGTCCACCCTTTACAGCAATTTTGGAGCTCTTTTTCTGGAATGGCCTTCAGAGTTGTTGTTACACAGGTATGACAATTAAATTCACAAAATCATCCTACAAAAAATGCTTTGAGGGGTGGACTAGGCTCTGGCATTGGTGCATAGCTTCCCAAGAGGAGTACTCCAAAAATGAGCACAGTGTCATTCAGCAATGAGGAAAGTAACACTTTTCCTAGGATGAGTTTGCAAACTTAAATGTCCAGCCTTGTATGCTCTCCCTTTCATGGTTAAACCCCCCTCCCCTTTTTTTATGAACAGAAGTTCCTAATTTTAATGTAGTCCAATGCCTTATCTTTCCATTTATAGTTAGTAAATTTGGGAGTTCTGTTATGAAATTTTTGTTTCAATTCACAAAGCCATTCTCCTCTATTTACCTCTAGAAGCTTTATTGTTTAACCTTTTGCAGTTAGATCTACAGTCTTGTTGGAGTTACATGGCACGAAATGGGGTCAAGATATTTTTATATTCCTGTATAACTGACCTTGCACCATTAAGAGAAAACTTGTCCTTTCTTGCTGCTTGACAGGGTGACCTATATTACAAATTGTGTGCAGATCAATGTCTTTAATCCAGTCAGTCTGCCTGTCATTGTGTCATTATCGCACTGCCTTAGTATACAATGTTCTTGATATCCTGTGGTATGAGTCTTTTAATTGTGGTTCTTCTTTAAATTATCTTAACTAGTCTCAGTGCTTTAAAGTTTGCACATAAAGGGCAGTGCCTGTGGCTCAAAGGAGTAGGATACCAGCCCCATATGCCAGATGTGGTGAGTTCAAACCCAGCCCTGGCCAAAAACTGCAAAATAAATAAATAAATAAACAAATAAATAAATAAATAAAGGCTAAAGTTGCACATAAAGTTTACAGTCGGCTTGTTAAATTTAGTACACATGCACCCAAAAGCCCTAGAGATTTTGTTTGAGATTGCATTGGTTTTTCATAAATTAATTTGGGGGAGAACTGACATTGTTAAAATATTTAAACCTTTCAATCCATAAACATGACATATCCCTGTATTTAAGTCTTTGTAATATTTTCTCAATGTTTTCTAGTTTTCTGTGTATAAGTTTTATTTACCTTCTGTGTATTAGTTTTATTTTGGGGTACTTGAGGATATTTTGTGCTATAATAATTTGTATTTAACAGTTTTTCTATTTATTGCTGTGTTTAGAAATCTAACTAATCTTTGTATATTGATGCTATATCTAGAAAACTTGCTAAATTCACTTATTAATTCATTTTTCTTAATTCTTTCCAATATTTTCAATATGCAATTACTTACTGCAAATTTTGGAAGTTTCATTTTGTTTTATTTAAACTTAGATATTTTATTTCTTGCTATTGCCTTATTTTAGTTATGGAAAACTCTTAGTCATTACCTCTTCAAATAGTTCTTCTGTTCATTCTTTCCTCTCTCTCTTCTTTTTTTTTTTTTGACTCTTTAATCATATGTTGAATTACCTTATGCTCTTTTTATATTTTCCTTTTTTTTAAAAATTTTCTTTTTTTTTTCTTTTCTTCCTTTCTTTCTTTTTAAAATTGATTCTCTTGCTTCAGCCTCCTAAGTAGCTGGGACTACAGGCACCCACCACAATGCCTGGCTTTTTTTTGGTAGAGATGGGGTCTCACTCTGGCTCTCACTGGTCTCAAACCTCTGAGCTCAGGGCAATCCACCCCCCTTGGCCTCCCAGAGTGCTAGGATTACAAGCGTGAGCCATCACGCCCAGCCTGTATTTTCCATTTTCATTTCTTCATTGTGTCTTGAGGTCAAATGTTGTATTCTGTCATGTCTAATTCTCTTCTCAGCTCTTTCTAATCTGCTGCTAATTTTATCCATTGCACTCTGCATTTATCACACTATTTCATTTAATATTCTGAACATATGAATTATATTTATTTTAAAGTTCGTATCTAATAACTTCAATAACTGCATATGCTGGATTCCATTTCTATGGAGTTTTTTCCTTGTAGTTAAAAAATCTTTCTATATGTCTGGTTAATAAAAATAACATTAATGACATTGATGAAATGTCAGCTATTATGTATAAAATTTTTATGTAGAAAATCTGGGCAGTTTATCTTCTCTCAAAAGGGATTTATTTTCACTTTTGTCAGGCAGTTAGACTAGAGGTACGTCTCCTTAATCCCACCAGGGAATTAAATGCTCAAGGCTTCAGTTGTTGTGCGGGCTGGTCTGTTTCCAGTTTACTCTTCTTCCTAAGGTAGGACCACAAGAGATCTCAATCTGTGGTGTGAACTCAAGTTTCTTATCGTTAGTCCACTCCAAATTTTGTTCATCTAAAACAAATTAGCCAACCATTGCTTGAAGCAGAAATTTAAAGCAATTTGAAATATCAACTGGGTAAAAACTATTACCAGCATTGAGCATTTCTGTATGCTAGACATTCTCCTGGGATTAATGTGCACTTGAAGATGTTCATATTATCCTCATGTTACACTTGATAAAATCAAAATTCATAGACCTTAAGGAACTTGGTAAAAGTCTCATGGTCAGTAGGTGCTCATTCTAAGATCTGAATGCAAGCTTATCTATTTTTTTTTACTATGTAATCAAAATATAAAATTTATTTTTGTGCTGCTTATATTTAAGGCATACAACATAATGTTTTCATATACATATACTCAATGGAAATGACCATATCTATGTTTACATACATATTCCTCTCCCCCAGTTACCTTTTGTGTTTTGTGTTCTTTTGGGTAAGAACGCTTAAAATATATTCTTTTGGCAAATTTCTAATATACAATAAGACATGACTAACTATTGTTCTCGTGCTGTGCCTTAGATCTCTAGATTTATTCAACTTACATAACTGCAACTTTGTACCTTTTACCTATGTCTCTATGTTTCTCCTTGCCCTGCCCCTAGGAACCACCATTCTACTTTCTGTTTCTATAAATTCAACCTTGTTTTTTAGATTCCCACATACAAGTGAAATTATGCAGTATTTTTCTTCCTTTGGCATATGTGCATTAGCATAATATCCTCTAGGTTCATCTTTTTTCTGTCTTAAGTAACAGCCACTTAATCTGACTCTTAACCAATATTTTATGGTTTTACTCTGCTTTAGTTATAATAGTGACAAGGAAATTTACAATAATTGTTTTCATAATCCACTCTGAGTTATCAGAGCTCAGGATACTATTATTGGCCTGTGAAGCATGAGTTTAAAATTTTAAGATTAATACTTGTAACAAAAATTTATATTGTGAGGCTGTCCTTAATTGAAGTGCCTTTCTATAATGTTTGATTTTGTGATTCCTTTAGAATTATCTGAAGGTACAAATAAATGAATGAAAAATTTTCATGCTAGCAAGTACTAATTTTCTGTAAGGTCAAATGCTTTCTTTTTCTTTAGTGTTCTTACTAAAACTACTGAGATGGAGTTGACCATCTGGCTAATCACTAGATTTCTAAGACATCTTTGCAGCTAAGTATGACCATATGTCTGTCTGTGGTCTAAGCTAATGATAAATGATATTTGCTCTATAAAGGAATGGGTGTAGCTGCTTGATATTTTTTTCTTTCTAATAAGCTGGAATGTAACAAGCTGGACTGTTTTGACCTGACATGGAACATTGTGTGATAAGAATACTAGAGCCGAAAAAAGATCTGGCTCTAATTATCTTTGGACTGTTTCATAAGAGGGAAATAAATTACTATCTTGCTTAAACTATAATTATAGTTGGATCTTTCTACCAGCTACTGAAACTTATTTTATGAATACAATGTTATCACCAAAAATAAAATAAAGTGAAATAAAATTAAAACCCCCAAAATATAAGCAGAGAAATTAGGCAAAAACACCTGAAAATTGTTTTTGAAAGCCATAAGTGAAGTTTTAAACAGAATCTGATGCTTTAGAAAACATGACAGATTAGAGGGGATTCTGGGAAGATGGCTGACTGGTAGGAACCCTGGTCAGAGGCTCCTGAGCAAAGGAAGAAAAACTGGTTGGAATCAGAATCTATGAAGCCAAAGATGGGGAACTGAGCCCAGAAAGAAGATCGGCAAGCTGTAAATCCAAGGAAGAGCATTTAAGAACACAAAATACAGGTACAAAGGGGGCCCCAGAACTACTTGCTAGAGCCACCCACCTCCTGTGGGTGGCAGGTGGCCACAGAGAAGTCCCTTGTGCCGGGAAGGCACAGAACTACTTGCTAGAGCCTTGCACACCCCGTGGGTGGCAGCGGAGGAGTCCCCCACTCTGGGAAGGCCCAGAACTGCTTGCTAGAGCCTTGCATACCCCACAGGTGGCAGCAGAGGAGTCTCCCACTCTTGGAGGGCCCAGAACTGCTTGCTAGAGCCGCACACCCCATGGGCAGCAGAGGAGATCCCCGCTCCAGGGCTCTGGGTGGGCCCAGAACTGCTTGCTAGAGCTGCATGCCTCCTGTGGGTGACGTGTGGTCACAGAGGAGTCCCCTGCTCTGGGCAGCCACAGAATGACTTGCTAGAGCCTCGCGAGCTCCACGGTCTGTGAGGGACGAATCCCCAACTTTGGGTGGGCCCAGAACTGCTTGCTAGAGCCATGCACCCCACAGGTGACAGAGGAGACCCCTGCTCCAGGGCTCCAGACAGGTACAGAGCTGCTTGATAGATATGCACGCCTCCCATAGGTGGTGGGTGGCTAAAGAGGAATCCCCTGCTCCTGGCAGGCACAGAACTACTTGCTAGAGCCCTGCGCACCCCGGTAGGTGGTGGCAGAATGGTCCCTCACTCTGGGAGGACCCAAAACTGCTGCTAGAGCCACACACCTCCTGCGGGGCAGGTGGTTGCAGAGGAGTCCCCTGCTCTGGGCAGGCACAGAACTACTTGCTAGAGCCTCGTGTGACCCACGGGCCATGATGGAGGAGGCTCCAACCTTGGGTGGGCCCAGAACTACTTGCTAGAGCTGTGCACCCCACAGGTGGCAGAGGAGATTCCCACTCCAGACCTCTAGGTGGGCCCAGAGCTGCTTGCTAGAGCTGCATGCCTCCCGCAGACAGCAGGTGGCTACAGAGGAGTCCCCTGCTTCGGGCAGGCACAGAAATACTTGCTAGAGCCCTGAGCAACCCACTGGCGATAGAGAAGGAGTCCTCAACTTGGGGCAGGCCCAGAACTGCTTCTTAGAGTCGCATGCCTCATGGGCGGCAGAGGAGATCCTTGCCCCAGGCTCCTGCTCTGGGCAGGCCCAGAACTGCTTGCTAGTGCCATGGGCGTCCCACAGGCAGTGGTGGAGGAGTCCTCCATTCCAGGCAGACCCAAAACAGCTTGCTAGAGACATGCACACCCCACGGGGGCCAGGGGAGGAGTTCCCCACTCCAGGCACCTGTGATGGGTGGGCCCAAAACTGCTTGCTAGAGCCACGCATGCCCTGCAGGTGGTGGGGGAGGAGTCTACTGCTCTGGGCAGGCGCAGAACTGT
Source organism: Otolemur garnettii (assembly GCF_000181295.1). Classification (NCBI taxonomy): domain Eukaryota; kingdom Metazoa; phylum Chordata; class Mammalia; order Primates; family Galagidae; genus Otolemur; species Otolemur garnettii. Next base: position 21,654,560 of record NW_003852411.1, read on the forward strand.
TCTCTAGAGCCATGTGCATCCCATGGATGGAGGTGGAGGAGTTCCCCACTCCGGGCTCCTGCTCTGAGAGGGCACAGATCAGCTTTCTAGTGCCACACGTGTCCATGGTGAAGGCGTCCTCCACTCCCCCCAGCAACTCTGGGAGGGCCAAACTAGGACTGAATTGGTTGCTTGCAAACCCTGCACTACCACTACCATTCCCCCACCTCTTGGCTGCTCCAGGGTGCTGAAGTAGGACTGATCTAGCCACTACAGTTCCTCTGTTCCACCAGTTGCCCCAGAGGGGCTAAACTGCAACTGATCCAGCTGCTGCCAGTCTCCTGCTCCCTGGTTGTGCTGGCAGGCTGAAAGAGGTCTAATCCGGCCATGCACACTCCTATGCAGCTGCTGCCGTTCAGCACCTGAGAACTTGGAGAAGACAACAGACACACTCTGCCTGTCTCTCTGGGCAACCAGAAGAAGCCACCAACTGAACAGTTCTGATAAGGCCTCCAAACAAGGTAAACTCAGCATGGGGTGGAATCAGCAGAAAAACTCTGGGAATTCAAATAACCAGAGTAGATCAACTCCCCCAAGGAAAAATGGGGCAGAAGCAATTGAAGACCCCATCCACAAGCAAATGGCTGAGATGTCAAGTTCAGAATGTGGATAGCAAATAAGATTAACAGAATGAAAGAAAAGAAGGAATTAGAAGTTCAAGAAATTATTCAAAAGATTTCTCAAGAAATTATTCAAAAGATATCTCAAGAACTCAACGATTTCAAAGATAAAATGATCAAAGATTTTGAAACACTGAGACAAGAGGTTGCAGCCCTCAAGGATCTGAAGGATACAGTGGAATCCCTCCATAACAGAGTGCAATAGGAAGAAAAAGGATCTCTGATACTGAAGACAAAGCTTTTGAAGAAGCCCAGGAGTGCAAAGATCAAAAGAAATGGAGAGCAAAAACAGATCTCACTCTCAGAGAACTCTCAGATAATTCGAAGAAAACTAATATTCGCCTTATAGGAATCCCAGAAGGTGATGAAGTTGCTTCACAAAACACAGAGGCTCTTCTTCATGAAATTCTGAAAGAGAACTTTCCAGACATGCCAAGAGATTTTGAAATTCAGATAGCAGATAGTCTCAGAACCCCAGCATGACTCAATCCGAACAAGACATCCCCTAGACACATCATAATTAATTTCACTAAAGTTAAGATGAAAGAGAAAATTTTGAAAGCAGTTAGACATAAGAAAACCATAACCTACAAGTGGAAGAGTATTAGGATGACTGCAGATCTCTCAGCTGAAACCTTTCAGGCAAGAAGAGGATGGTCATTGACTTTTAATCTCCTAAAACAAAATAACTTTCAACCCAGGATCCTGTATCCAGCTAAACTGAGTTTCATCTATGACGGAGAAATTAAATACTTTAATGACATTCACACATTGAAGAAATTTGCTATAACTAAACCAGCTCTCCAGGAAATTCT
>NW_003852411.1:21659802-21667074 GCF_000181295.1 Otolemur garnettii
GAAAAAGTATCCAATGTACACACCCCTATTATGAAATTAATTTAAACCTTTTATATGAAAGCTATAACCTAATAATAGCCTAAGAATATGGGGAGGAGGGAGGAAGAAGGGAGGGGGAAATAGGTGGAGGGAGGAGGATTGGAGGGATCACTTCTGTGGTTTATCTTACAAGGGTACAAGTGAATCTTTCTAAGAGTAGAATATGAATGTTTTAACACAATAACTAAGAAAATGTCATGAAGGCTATGTTAACCAGTTTGATGGAAGTGTTTCGGATTGTGTGTGAAAACCCCACATTGTATCCCAGAAGTGCATTAATGTACACAGTTACCATTCAATAAAAAAATAAAATAAAATAGAATAAAAAAAAGAAAACATGACAGATTAACCAAAATGCCAAGGACTAGGTGGGTAACCAAGTGATCTCAATTGTGTGGAAGAATGTAACTGGTGGTGGTGAGCAGTGTGGTGAATAGGAGTTACACGCTCCATCCACAAGCCATTACCTTTCAGAAATGCAGGTTCAGTGTGACTCAATCTTCCTTTATTCATGAATATTTGGAATCCCAGATATTTATGTAGAAACCCTCAAGTTTTAAATGTTAATAATTGTAACATACTGCTAGCTCTCAATTCAACATCACTGTCCCCTTGTTGCCCACTGAAATAATCATATTCCCAACCATCCCTTGAACTAATGGTGGTTCTGTGATAACTCTGGTCATTGGAATTATAAGTCACTAATTGGGACTTTTAAAGACAGCTTTGTAAAACTGAGCTGGAAAACACACCTTTACTTTTTTGTTTCTTCCTTGGTGTAACGGTGTTGAAATGTTGAAGGTAAACAAAAACACAAATGAGGGTAAAAGCCACCTAGCAAAGATACATGGCAATGGACAGTAATGCAATGAATTTGTACATACATATATCAGTTCTCATAGGTGTAAGCGTAAGTGAGCATAAATTTTCTTGATAGGAGATTACTTAGTCCCCTAAATTTTCTTTCTTTTTTTTTTTATTAAATGATAACTATGTACATTAATGCAATTCTGGGGTACAGTGTGGTGTTTTCAGTACAATTTGAAATATTTTCATCAAACTGGTTAACATAGTCTTCATGTCATTTCCTTAGTTATTGTGTTAAGACGTTCATAGTCTACTCTTAGAAAGATTCACTTGTACCCTTGTAAAATAAACCATAGAAATGATCCCTCCAATCATCCTTCCTACACCCATTTCCTCCATCCCTCTCCCTCCCCATATTCTTAGGCTGTTATTAGGTTATAGATTTCATATGAAAGCTATAAATTAATTTCATAATAGGGCTGTGTACATTGGATACTTTTTCTTCGGTTCCTGGATACTTTGCTAAGAAGAACACTTTCTAGCTCCATCCATGTGAACATGAAGGATGTAAAGTCTCCATCTTTCTTTATGGCTACCCTAAATTTTCTTGATAGGAGATTACTGAGTTCACATTTTGTTTGATATAACCAAATACCTTCTTAGAACTACTAACTCTTTGTGGTCTCCCCAGTAATGTGATTGTCCATTTCCCATAACCTTGATAAAATTGTATAGTATAAAAATTTCGATCTCTGGCAACTTGATGAACAGAAATATTTCATCATTTTAATTTGCATCCCTTTTAATACAAATTTGTGAAAAATTTATGTTCAAGAGTCAAATAATTTTTTTTTTCATGTTCTTTGTCTTTTTTGCTACTGGGTCAATTGTCTTTTCTTATGGATTTGTAAAGATTCTTTAGAAAGTTAGAATCACGAGTTTTCTGTAAATATTTCATCCCAGTTTGGCTTTAACTTTATTATAGTAGATTTGCTTTGCAAAAATGTTTCAATCTTTTCTTTATGGCTGTTTTCAACTTTTACTTGAAAAGACCTCCCCCATCCTGTGAAATTTGTAAAGCAAGATTTTCCATGTTGTTTTATCTAATTTTATTTATTATTATGGTTTCATTTATAGTATTTGAACCTTTGACCATCTGGGATTTATTTAGAGTAAGGAATGAAATAGGAATAAGATAATTAAAAAAAATTCCAGATGGTCTTCCAGGTGTCCCAGTGCCATTTAAGGAATATTACATATTTTCATCAGTGTTAATGAAAGCCAGTGATTCACTTTCTAAAATACTGCATGTTAAGGGGGTTATTTCTAGACGGTGTTTTGTTCCATTTATCTGTCTGTTCATTCCTTGAGATTTTAATTACCGTAGCTATATTAATGTCTGCTGGGCTAATCCTCCATCATTACACTTTTTGGTTAGAATTTCCATTATTCTTGCATACTAACTTTTCTACATTAGTTTAGAAAAAAATAAAAAACCCTGTTAATTTGTTTCAGAAAGAATTGACACATTGTAATTTTGATTCTTTCTTTCCATATCTTTCTATTTGTTCGAATCTTCTCTGTGTCCTGCAGTAGGACACAAAATTGCAAATTTTGTTCATAGGGACACTGCATACATTTTAAAGTTTATTTTCAGATCACTCTTCCTCCCCCCTCTACGTCCATCCTGCCTTCTTTCCTTCCTCCTTCTCTCCATTTCTCTTTCTCATCATCCTCTCTCTCTGCCTTCTTCCCTTAGGAGTCTTTGTTTTTTCTTTCTTCTTTTTCTTCTTTTTTGCACTGTAGTGGTAAAGTGCTTGGCTTCAAATTTCAGGGCACAGTTCAGAGAAGACACAAGTCAGTGCGCTCCTTCCCCAGCCCTGTGGAGACCTGGCAAGGTGCACCTGAGAATTCAGGACGGCTTTAGCCCAATCTCCAACATGCCAGTTGCCGAGTCCCCACCATGCCTGCTGTCTGCTTCAGTGGCTGTGCACAGGCTCCAGGTAGGTCTCTGTTCTAACCACGCAAGCGGTCTGGGGAGTGGTGAGAGCCATCTTGCGGTTCAGTTTGCACTGCGCTGAACCATGCTGAGTGCCCCACATTGCTTCTCTATGATTTTCCATGGCTCCCTCCGACAACTCCTATGTAGGCATCTGCCTACACCTTTTGTTTCTTTCTTTGAGTGCCCCCTGTTGGCAGGCTGCTTTGAGTCTGCATTTATGTCCTCCTGCAATATGTATTCTTTTTGTGACTGGCTTTTCTTTAAACCTTGTCTGTAAGGTTCATCCACGTTGTGCTTATGGTTTTAGGTTTTCATCTTCATTGGTGTATTGTATTTCATTTGTGAATCTACCACAGTATAGTCCTCTCATTGTTGGCTTGCAGGATTGAGTTATAACTAATAGTGCTGCTTTGAGTATTCGAGTACATATCATATTCTAGTATATGTATGTATTTCTGTTAGTTTTCATACAAAATTCCTGAATCATGGGATGCATGTATACATTCAGCTTTAACAGGAATGGCTAAACAGTTTTCTAAAGAGGTTTAGGAATTTTCACTTTCAAGTGTTTAAGGGAGTTCGGCTTGCTCCAAATCCTTGACAACTCTTGGTTTTGTGAGTCATTATTCTAGGCATTATGTTGGCTATATATTATGTTGGCTGGGACAATTTGTGAGTAGCACTGCTATTACTGGATGTTGAGCATACTCTTGCCCATTAAGTGACATTAAATGCTGTACTTACTTGGAAACAGTCTGGCAAGGGAACTTGGAAGATGTTGATACAGAGGTTAGCATTGCAAGGCATAGAGAAAATTTTTTTGTGGGTTCTGCATTGAGAGATGCTAGTTAAGCAGATACAGTTAAGTAGATACTGCATTTTTGCACTAGTTGATCCATTTATTTTTTAGTTGGCTGAATTCCTCTAATAATTTCAGGAAGTATTCATGATGATGGGTTTATTCTGAGTTCTTGTGTTTCTGAAAATGTTTTCCTATTACCTACATGATTGGATAAAATTTTGCTGAATATAAAATTCTTTAGTCACAAATTCTTTTACTTTGGATTTTGTGGGCACTATTCTCCTATGGTTTAAAGCTGAACACTAAAGTGGAAAAGTCTAATACCAATCTCTCTGTCTTCTTATTATGATTTATAGGTGATTTTCTTTTTTCTTTTTCCTAAATTCTTAAAGAAACCTTTAATTTTGGCAGTGCCTGTAGCTCCACGAGCAGGGCGTCAGCCACATACACCGAGGTTGGCAGGTTCAAACCCAGCCCGGGCCAGCTAAACAACAATGGCAACTGCAATAAAAAAATAACTGTGTGGTGTGGTGGACACTAGCTACTCAGGAGGCTGAGGCAAGAGAATCGCTTAAGCCCAAGAGTTTGAGGTTGCTGTGACACCATAGCACTCTACCGAGGGTGACATAGTGAGACTCTGTCTCAAAAAATAAAATAAAATAAAGTAAAATAAAATAAACCCTTAATTTTGAAGTTCCATAGCTTTATTAGGAAATGTCTTCATGTGCATTTAGGAAAATGATTTAAATAATTTATAATCTTAAAAAATTTATCATCTCAGTATATTTAATCAAGTCTTTTATATTTATTTTTTCTTTTCTTTTTCTATATATATATATTTTTTGACATAGGGTCTCTGTCACTCAGGCTGTAGTGCAGTGGCATCACAATAGCTTGCTGAAACCTTGAACTCCTGAGCTCAAGCAATCCTCCTGCCTCAGCCTCCTGAGTAGCTAGGACCACAGATACGTGCTACCATTCCTGGCTAATAATTTCTTAAATTATATTTTTGAAGACTTTTGTCCACTGTAATTGTTCATTTCTTTTCTTCCTGGATTTTATCTATGTATATTTGCATTCATTTTATCTAGCTTCTAGATCTGTCATTGTTCCCTAGTTTTTAAAAACTTTTCCTTGCCTGTTTTTATTTTATTTTGCTAGCATTTCTCAACCCTTGTACTCCTTGTACCTTATTGGGTTATCAGCAATCATGTTTTCTCTTTTGCTAATTACAAATAGTGATAGTTACATACTTTTCTTACATTTTCCCCTATACACTACTTTGAACGCTTATTTTTCATGTGCTCCCAGTATCCCATCATATATTCCCTGTGTGCTTGTATCTATACCTTAGATCAGGTGCCCTCAAACTACGGCCCGCGGGCCACATGCAGCCCGCCTAGGACATTTATCCAGTCCACTGGGTGTTGTTGCCGCTGCTGCCTGTCCTGCTTAGCAGCCAACTCACCTGTAGTCCGGCCCTCCAACTGTCTGAGGCACAGTGAACTGGCCCCCTATTTAAAAAGTTTGAGGACCCCTACCTTAGATCTTTATTTCAAAAAGTTTTGAACTCAGAAATATTTATCCTGATATTTATCTTCTCTGTAGAAAACATTGCCTAAAATTTGTTTTTCTTCTTTTCTTTCCTCTCTTTTTTCCCCTCAAAGTATCTCCAAAGTAACAGAAAGATAATGCTGCTTCCTTTTTAAAAATTGCTTATTTTTAAATTGTGCAATTTTTAAATTATTATATACTGAAGTTTATTTGCAGAAAGTTCCTTGGTATAACTCAGAACAGCAGGAATTCTTTTTGATTTGAAATAAAGTTTTGATGACCTAGATTTCTTCTCTCTGTCTTTCTCTCTCTCTGTGATTACTGTGATTAACGCAGATCGTGAGCTCTAGTGCTGACCATAATTCCCTTTGTCGACTGCCTTAACTAACAGACTCCTCTCTACAACTATGATGTGATTGCAAATTTCCTCATTCATTTCCACTCCTGCTACTCCATAATGCCAATTAGGGTGAAGGGAAGATCTCGTTACCAGGTAGGGAACTCGTTACTAAGTTGAGAATTCCAAAATATGAGATTATTAATTTTGATCCCCACAGTGAGAATCTAAGAACTTTAGTTGTCTTCTCTTAAAGTCTTCCTTGACTCCCATTTTCTTTCTCTCCACATTTTTTTTTTGGCTTTACTGGATTTGGTAGCTCTCTCTCATCTGTTGTACTTTCTGGTTACAGATATCTAAGTTTTGTCGAATATAATATATATATATATTTTAATTATCCTTATTCTTTGGGTAGTGATTTTTAAGCAATTAAGGAGAATAGTGTGAAATGGCCTTTCACCATCTTAAATTTTGAAATCCATCCTGTCTTACACACTTGTATAATTTAATCATAACAGGCATATTCACTTTCTATGTATTATAAAATAGAACTCTATTCTCATCACATATATTAACTTCTATTTATCATAGCTATCACTGTGACAGGTGCTGTTTATCATAAACCAAGAAAATTTATAGCTTTTAACAGAAGACTTCTAGGGACTTCCCTGGCCTACTCTTTTAAGGCAAATTAGGGTGTGAAAATGGAATTATACTTACCTGTTAAAATAACGGATCCTCTCCTCAGATATCCTCGGGAGCTGCCCAGGAATCCTAAACTATCAGAAATCAAATCTGTAATATAGCTCTTGTGAGTAACAAGCTGAGAATAAAAAAAGGGAAAAAACCTTCTGTCAAACACTTTCCAACACATTCTATGAAGCAAATGTCACACTGATACCCCAACCAGGAAACGACCCAACAAGAAAAGAAAATTATAGACCAATATCCTTAATGAATATAGATGCAAAAATATTCAATAAAATCCTAGCAAACAAAATCCAGCAACACATCAAATGAATTATTTACCATGACCAAGTGGGTTTTATCCCAGGGTCTCAAGATTGGTTCAATATATGTAAATATACAAATATACTACATAAACAAAGTAAAAAAACAAAGACCATAGGATTCTCTCAATAGATGCAGAAAAAGCTTTTGACAATATCCAGCATCCTTTCATGATCAGAACACTTAAGAAAATAGGAATAGAAAAAGAAAAAAGAAAACAAGTATAGAAAGGACCTTTCTTAAAGTAATAGAGGCCATCTACAGCAAACCCACAGCTCCACAGCCAATATCATATTGAATGGAGTAAAATTAAAAACATTTCCACTCAGATCAGGAACCAGGCAAGGTTGCCCATTGTCTACACTACTTTTTAACATTGTAATGGAAGTCTTAGCCATTGCAATCAGGCAAGAGAAGGCGATCAAGTGTATACAGATAGTGTCAGAGGAAATCAAACGTTCACTCTTCACTGATAATATGATTGTATATCTGGAAAACCCCAGGGACTCAACCACAAAACTCCTAGAAGTGATCAAGGAATATAGTAGCATCTCAGGATATAAAATCAATACTTGCAAATCAGTAGCTTTTATATATACCAATAATTCTCAAGGTGAAAAAGCCGTCAAGGACTCTATTCCATTCACAGTAGTGCCAAAGAAGATGAAATATTTAGGAGTTTACCTAACAAAGGATGTGAAAGATCTCTATAAAGAGAAC